>NW_027555625.1:393199855-393507355 GCF_003287225.1 Phascolarctos cinereus | reverse complement strand
TTGTAGATCAAAATTCCTTCATATCTTCTAATTATGTGTGATAGTTGTTCATATTTTTCCATGAACTATTCATAGAGGATGCTTAATAAACACTTATTGGTTAATTGATAATAGTGTACCTCTCACACTTTTAATCTTTTATCTCTCACCATATGTTTGGAGCATACTTTATCAGCTTACATGTATCCTTGATGGTATCTTTTTTTTTTCAGCCAAGACAAGGTTTATTAAAGATCCACCATATTGGCCAGATTCTTAAGGAATCTGAACATATGTGAGCTATTGGCTAGATTATAAGAATTTGAACCGATGGTGTCTTTTATATCACCTCTCAGATAAAAGTTACCACTGTTAATATGCCGTACCAAACATAGCCAGGATGTGTTTTTTTCCATTGCATTTTGGGTACTGATTTTTCTGAGATTGTATTCCTTGATTTATAGTTATATATAGCACCACTAAGAGAATATTGGTGTTAAAACAATGAGCTGTAGCAGGAAGGAGCATCTTAGGCTATCTTCTTGCTGATTCTTCTCTTTTTGAACTCAGGTCATTGTCCATCTACAGTGCTTGTCCAGGACATTCATCTATGTCTACATTTATGTCTGTGTCTGTGTCTGCATCTGCTTCTATGTCTATGTCTATGTCTACATTTATATCTGCCTCTCCTTCTCCCTCTTGAGGAATTAAGTCAATGGGCCATTGTGTCAAACTGTATCTTGTTCTATAAGTAGACAGTAAAAGGGGGGCAAAAGAAGGAAATAAGATTGCAAAGGGGAACCTTGAAGTCAAGTACAAACCATCCCAAAAATCCAAGGAACATAATTTAGAAATTGTATTATATAGTAACCAAAATTGAGGTTCTGGGAATATGAACTGAATTAGCAGGAACCATCTAGGTGCTGCTGTCAGGGTTCTGGTCCTGTGATATGCAAATTCCAGACAAATTCCAGACCTCTGCTAGCAGAACATCAAAAGGTGCTGATAACTTTGAGATGATGTGTATGTTAACTTTGAAGTTTTACTGATAATGTTGAGATGGTTTGGATATGCCAATGAGCTAATCTCTGTTCCTCCAAAAAACCTTATAAAAATGAGGCCTCAAACCCCACCCCTTCAGCATTTTTTTTTCTCTATCAGGTCCATGCTACTGAGTGCTACCAATTCCATGGTTATGGGAATGATATTCTCTGCCTCTCCCCCTCCCCATCCTCTTCCCCATGCTACCTGCCTTCTTCACTAACCTATTCCCCTGGCACCACACTGTCTGCCGCTATACCCCTTCCACTGCTTGTCCTTGTACCATGTGTGCCTTAATAAAGTGTGATTGCTGCTCCATTTCCTGCTGCCAATTGTGGTCTTTCCCAGTAAGTACCCAGAAAACTGGATGCATCTGCCCCCATTTCATACTTTCATAAATTAATTAGCAATCCAGCCATCTATTCAGCTACATGTCATAATCTGGGTAATATGCATTCTTTAATTTCCTTTTAAAAATCCCTTGCTTTATTTCTTTTAGGTATTCACATAGTACTTATGGAAAATCTACTTTTCCCTTTGAGTTTATGTTTATAGTTGTTACAGAATTATACCATTTTGGGGACTTTCCATCTTCACTGCATATATACATATATACATACATACACACACACATATTTTTATATGCTGGTCAGTCTCTAGTTTATTTATCTCTTTGCCAGGACAAGGCTCTGCTTATGGCTGTGCTTTTGGGAGGGGTTTTTGGTTCTGCTTGTTTTCACATGGGGTCCCCTAGATCCCTGTGCTGATCTCTCTATCTTGAGGTTAAGACCCCCCTGGATCTTTGGTTCAGAGGGCTAGATGTTCAGGACTCTGTATGGCATCCCAGTACAGTGTTAGGGCTGAGTGCCGAGTGCTGCCGAGCCCAGACTGGTCTCTGCTTCTCTTCTGAACTTTCAAGATCCCCAGCCGGGGGCTTTCTGACCTTCCTGGAGCTTGCTCAGGTAAGCCTTCCATTCTTGCTTCCATTGGATAGAGAGTCCTGTGGGCTGTCCATGTTTCTGTTTTTGCTAAGAGGCTATGCTTGTTTGCCTCTGCTGGCACTGGCTGCTCTGGGGCTGGCTTTGCTTTTGGCTCCTTTTTCTTATTGCCTGTTGGTTTCTGGCTGACTCTTTGTGCAGTTTGGGGGTGGAAGAAGTCACTTGCTATAGTTTCTCATTGAATTGTTGGTTTGTCATTAGGCCTAGTGTGAATTTCAGGTTTTTGCTGGAGTAGATATGTGGGAGCTGGGCAGTATGCCTCCTGTTGGGCAGCTGTCTTGGCCAGAAGTCCACAACGCACGTTCTTATCCACTTGGATTTTGCTGTGTGGATTTCTTGGCCAATCTTTTAATTGACCATGGCACTTACTATGGAAGCCTATAGTATTTCAGGGATTGATGTAATCAGCACAATTTCTGATCTGGCTCCTAAATGCTGTAAAATATAAAGATCTTACTTTTTGCTTGAGTGAGTTTACATGTTACTCTGCCACTTATTCTATCAATAGTTTCTCTGGTGGACTTGGGTCTGTTTTTACTTACAAAGAAAAATACAGATTTATAAAGATGATAACAAGGTTTAAAAAAAGTTTTTTAAAAAGTTGCACCCCAGTTATTTTCTGCTAAAACTCTCTCTCAATCAAATTATTCTAACAATGAAAAACAGTTAAGCAAAACCAGCTGACAAAATGAACATGTCTGACAACATATGCAACATTCTGCTCCTATATTCTATAAAGAGGGGGAAATGTACTTCATTGTTTGTTCTCTGAGACCAAAATAGCTTATTCCAATTATTCTGAGTTTTATCGCCTTTTTTTGCACCACTTTAATTTACTTTATTATTTATTTATACATTTTTTATTATTACAGAAAATTTTCTCCTAATTCTGCTCACTTTCCTCTGTATCAGTTCATATAAATCTTCTTATGTGTCTCCACATTCTTCCCATTTGTCACTTAGAACACAATAGCATTCCTTGACATTAATTTACTACAATTTGCTAACTTATTTTCTCTCATCGAAGAATGCCTGTCTGGTTTCCAGTTTTATTTCTTGCTATCTCAAAAGTGTTGCTAAAAATATTTCACAACAAAGTTTAAAAAAATGTGTAGTAGTACTAGAATAAATAATACGGATGACAAGAGATATATAAGAGATCTGCGTCAGTGAAAGTTGCTGGAGATCTTTGAAAGTAGGAAGTGGAACTTGAGTTGGGTTCCCCGTAACTCATATCTTCTACTTAGTGTTCATTCTGTTGAATCTTGTTGCTTTGGACAGATTCAAACTGGTGGAGGATTCAGAAGGTTGTATGTATGTACAAGAACTAGTATCCAGTTCTGACATCAACTAGTTAGATGACTCTGGGCTTTGGTTGCCACGATCCTTGTTTATCATTAAGTGTCCAACCTACTGGTGCTGAGCCCCTCTGTACTTAGCTACACTGGTCTTCAGAAAGCAGACACAGTCTGTGTCCATGACTCTATCTGGAGCCTTTACAGTTTAGTAGAATTTTCCAGAACCAGTGCTGTGCTGGCCAGATCTTTTGACTGAGGTCTCAACCATGGTCACTTCTTTGCCACAAAGAAGAATAGTAGAAAATGAGGAAGGACCTCAGCATCTTGTGTGGGCCTTTTATGACAAGTGGGAGATATAGATAAGAGGTGGACAAGATAGGGAGACTTGTTCCAAGATGGGATGGATTGCAATTTGCATCATTAAAAAGAATATTCATATTGATGAGTTTGTAGATCCATCTGAGCATTTCAGTTGTCTTAGGCAAGTGATTTCTCCTCTCTTGGCTTTACCTTCCTAATTTATAAAATGGTTGGACTAAAATTTGTAAAAAGGTTGGACTAAATTCATAGAACCATAGATCTAGAGCTGCAAAGGAACTCAGAGGTCATTTAATTCAACCTCCTAATTTTACAGATGACAAAACTTTGGTCAATGGGAGATTAATGGCTTACCCAAGGTCAGACAGCCAGTGAGCGTCAGAGACAGGATTGAATCCAGGTCTTCTGAATCCAGAACCAACACTCTTTCCACCATTCCATGGAGGTCTTCAAGACTCATTTTAACTCTGACATTCAATGACAGAATAGACACTCCTCCTCTCTGCTCACCATGTAGGAAGATCTAGAGAAAACCTTTTCATTTGGACAATTTTACTTTTAGGGTTGAGAAAACTTGCTGGGAATGAGTGATTTCCTAGGGCCTCCAAAGGCCCAGAAGAAAGTGATTTTAGGTGACATTTTCTTTTCTTTCCAGTATTTTGACATATCACTTCTTTGATTAGCACAGATTCCTTGAGGCCCACGACTTTCCTGGTAAGAGGCAGTTTTCTGGTGAAGATCAAATTGACAAAACCTCAAGAGGCTGAATTAAAATCAGATGTTGAGGGTGCATCTGGGATCTCTTTATAGGGGATTGCTGGAGTCAGAAAACCAAAAACACTGTAGTGTTTGTAGTCCGTGAAATTATATTAATTTTGCTGTTTCACTTTCAGTAGCCTCTCTGACAGGCCTGGTGGACAGGCATCGCCAAAGTCAACACAGGAATCCCCGGTGAGCTAAGGGCAGCTGGTTTTTCTGTTGTAAAGCAGGACTTTTTTGCACCTTTCCCTACATAATTACATGACTTCTGTAAGTTTGAGTATGCCTTACTTTTTCTCAGAAATTAACTGTATTATTATTATTTATTTTAAAAAATCTTAAGCTACTTGGAGATCCAGGAGCTACTCATGGATTTGATCACACTCTGATCTGGATAGGAGCTTTGACCCACTGTGTTTCTGACCTGGTCCTATTTGCTTTTCTTCAGGCAACCGGATGGCTCCAGCTCCTGGGGGCTCGCTATATTAACGTTTAACTTAGGGAAGACAATGGCAGCTCAGAACTCCCGAGCTCAAGGAAGCTGCCAGCCTCAACTTCACTGGTAGCTAGGATTACAGGAATACACCACTATGCTTAGCCAGAAATTAACTTAAAAAGACAAACTGTATCTTTACGCAGACTTTATGCAGACATCCCAGAAAGATGGTATTGACAACACTTAAAGGGCCAGACATGGGATCAGGAAGACATGGATTCAGATTCTGCCTCTGCTATCATGTGACCATGGGCAATTTTGTCACCTTTCAGTGTCTCCAGGCAACACACAAAGAATATATTACAGAAGAGTTTCTGAGCTAAGTGGGTGGAAGGAGTTTCAATGCCAGGAATTTCCCCACTCTGATCATAGAATCATAGATTTAGAGTCGGAAAGGTCCTTCAAAATCATTTATTACAATCCTTTAATTTAATTTAATTTTTTAAAAGATTCATTAATTTATTTATTTTTAGTATTCAACATTCACTTCCACAAGATTTTGAGTTCCAAATTTTCTCTCAATCCCAAGACAGCGTGCATTCTAAATGCCCTTTCCCCTAATCTGCCCTCCCTTCTATCTCCCTCCCTTAATTTTATTAATGAGGAAAACTGACAGGAGATAAACTGACATGCCCAGGTGACATAGATATTAAGTAGCAAAGGTAGGATGTGAACCTTGGCGATCCATCTCCAAACCTGAATTCCTTCCACTACGCCATGCTGCTGCTGAGAAAGCTGGGGGCTTAAATCACAACATTACTGTCTTCCCCTCCTACCTTCCCCATTACTACAGAGGGCCAACCATCCTCCCAGTCCTTTAGGCTCACAACCTAAGAGTCACCTGGGATTCCTCACTATCTCTCATTCCCCATATCCAAGTAATTGCCAAGGCCTGTTGGTTTCACCTTTGCAAGATCTTTTTTTTTTTTTAAGCCTTTATTTAGTATTTTATACCTTTACAACATCTTGTGTCCCCTTAGCCATGTGACCCTGGGCAAGTCACTTAACCCTGTTTACCTCAGTTTCCTCATCTGTAAAATGAGCTGGAGAAGGAAATGGCAAATCACTCCAGTATCTTTGCCAACAAAACCCCAATTGGGGTCACAAGGAGTTGGGCATGACTGAAATTACTGAACAACAACAAAACTCCTCTGATACTGTTGCCACTCTAGTGTAGACCCTTGTCACCTCATGTTTGGACCACGACAGTAGCCTGCTGGTGAGTCTGCCTGCCTCAAGACTATAATCAAGATTATACTCAAGATTATGATCACTCTTTAAAAAAGAAAAGGGTTTTTTTTGGCTAGGCAACTGGGGTTAAGTGACTTGCCAAGGGTGACACAGCTAGTGAGTATTATGTGTCTGAGTCCGGATTTGAACTCAGGTCCCCCTGACTCCAGGGCCGATGCTCTATCCACTGTGCCATCTAGCTGCCCCTATAATAAAAGTTTTTAAAAACATGTTTCCACAGTTGTTATGTTGTAGAGAAGAATTAGAACCAAAGAGAAAACTAGTAGAAAGAAGAGAGAGAGAGAGAGAGAGAGAGAGAGAGAGAGAGAGAGAGAGAGAGAGAGAGAGAAAAGGATATGCTTTGATCTGCGTTCAGACTCCACGGTTCTTTCTCTGGAGTGCCATCATGAGTTTTTGGAATTGTCTTAGATCCTTGTATTGCTGAGAAGAGCTAAGTCTATCAAAGGTAGTCATCACACAATATTGATGTTACTGTGTACAATGTTCTCCTGGTTCTGCTCATTTCACTCAGCATCAGTTCATGTAAGTCAAAAATAAATGTTTTTGAAGGGAAGATATCAGAATAAGCAATTACATTGTGACCATGTTAAAACATGTCACCTCAAAACCTTATCAGGTCTGAATTAGCTGCACTAAGGAAGAATGGACAACCCATGAAATCTTAGATCTGGGCAAAAAAATGTAGAATATAGAAAATCTTTTTTGTTGTTGTTTTTTATAATTTTCTTTTCTTTTTTTTTGGGTGAGGCAATTGGGGTTAAGTGACCGGCTCAGGGTCACACAGCTAGTAAGTGTTAAGTGTCTGAGGCTGGATTTGAACTCAGGTCCTCCTAACTCTAAGGCTAGAGCTCTATTCACTGAGCCACCTAGCTGCCTCTATATTTTTCTTTTAAAAAGATATGCTGTTCATTCTCCGCAGCCATCTGGATCTGGATTCAGGTTGCTGGAGCTTTTGAGTATATGGCACAATTTGCAGGATACTGGGAAAGTACAATTTTGTAGGACACTCCTTCCTCCAAATGTATCCCCAACTCAAATGCCACTGAGTCTGAAATTTCACCATTGGCAACTCATTCTTTTGAACCCATCATTTAGGTTAGAAGGGACCTTAGAGAAGATCTAACTCCTTCATTTTACAGATCAGGAAACTGATGATCAAAGACATTAAATGACTTGCCCGAGGTAAGACAGTTAATAATAAAATATTGCCCTGTCAGTGCACTCCTGAGAAAGGTGACATGTTTTCTGGTTATTTCTATGTCTGTCTTTTCTCATTCTTGACATGGAAGATTTTTCTTCCATGCCATAGTTTATCATGTTAAGATGATCCTAAATTTATTTTTGCCTCTAGGCTTCTATTTGTGTCAGCAGTCCCCCACATACTGCCTTCAATAAAGGACCAAGCATTTATTATGTACCATACCACATGTAAGAAATTGTGCCAGACACTGGGGGTACAAAAGCAAAAATGAAATCATCCCTGCTCTCAAGAAGCTTATATTCTATTGGGGGGAAACTCTCTCTCATCTCTCGATCATATTATACATTTATAGAAAATGCAAAAAACCTCTTTTGGATGGAACAATAAGCTGTGGATAGAGATCAGGAAAGGCTTCATGTAGAAGGTGGCTCTTGAGCTGAACTTTGAGGAAACGTTTTAAGAGGCAGAGGTGGGGAGGGAGTATGTTCCAGGCATGGGACATAGGCAGTAGAGATGCACAGAGATGGGAGATGAAGTGCTATGTGAAGAACAGTAAAAAGGTCAATGTGTTGGACTGTAGAATGCATAGGAGAAGGAAGGCTGGAGAAGTAGATGAGGGCCAGGTTATAAAGGGTATTTAAACAGAGGAATTTCTATTTCATCCTAAAGGTAAGCCCCATCTCCAGGGAAGCCCTCACTCGTCTTCTACAGCTCTTGGTACTTGGTGTTGTTGCTTTGTCTTGTTCTTTTTTCCACTCCCCACTATTATTTCCTATGTCTTACACTTTTATTGTATCTTCTGCAATGCCTTACAATGTCTAGTGTGCACTCAGCATCACAGGCAGTATGGGTCACACATCTAGTGAGTGTTCTGTGTCTGAGGTTGGATTTGAACTCAGGTCCTCCTGACTCCAAGGCTAGAGCTCTATCCACTGTGCCACCTAGCTGCCCCTGGCTCTGTTACTTCTTAACAGAGAGGTGTGGGAAAAGCATACTGTAGATCGTGATTCTGCTACTTAGGTAAGTCACTTGCTGTCTCTGGGTCTGTTTACTCATCTGTAAAGTGAGGAAGATTGGATTAGATTAGTGATTCTCAATTCTTTTGGTCTCAGGACCCCTTTACACTCATAAAGATTACTAGGATTCCACTCCCCCAAAGGCTTTAGTTTATGTGGGTTATGTCTATCAATATTTACCATGTAAGAAATGGAAATATCTTAATATTATCATGAAAATAGTTTTGACCTGGTAGACCCTGGTAGGGACCTTGGGGTCCTTGGACCACACTTTAAGAACCTCTGGATTAGATGACCCCTGAAGCCAGAGGTGATTCTTTTCTATGGTAGGTGGTTCCTTTATGTGAGAGAATGAAAGATTCATAATCTGAGGATTCAGTTAAACAATTGAAATTTATTATGCAGATGAACTTTATTTATTATTATTATTTTTTTAACCTTTTCCTATAGGCACCTAGGTGGCATAGTGCATAGAGCCCTGGACCTGGAGTCAGGATGACAGGAGTTCAAATTTTACTTCAGATACTTCCAAGCTATATGTCCCTGGGCAAGTCACTTAACCTCTGCCTGCTCAGGTTCCTTATCTGTCAAATAATAACATCTATCTCCTGGAGTTGTCGTAAGGGTCAAATGACATAATATTTGGAAAGTGCTTTGTAAACCTTAAATAAAAATATATATACATATAAATTCATATATATTATCTCTCTATATAAATAATTGTTATGTAAATACTAAGTAATCTCCTGCCGAGGTACCTCCCCACTCCCCCCACTATGGGTAGTAGACACTCCAAATATGTGTTCCAATCTGAGTCACTCTAGACTATAGATAGGGTGGTCTTGGGCCCACATCTAAGTTTTATGACAATCTACCTGGGTGGAGGGAGGGAGTTAACTCAAATTGGCCTTTGATAACCTCCAAGGTCCTTTCCCAAATGTATAATCCTAGCTATGTAACATTCTGATAATCATTTCAGCTCTCTGAAGCTCAGTTTATTCATCTGTAAAGTGGAGATAATAATACTTGTACTACTTATCTCCAGGGAATATCTTAAGGATCAATGAGATAATGTCTATGAAAATACTTTGTAACTGTGTAGCACTATAAAAAGGAATTATTACAAAATGTTCTCATTAGATTCTTATTGATTCACATGGAGAGGTTTTTTAAAAAAATTTTCTTGAGTCCTCCCAGCTTTTGTTCATGGACGTGACACCTCCTCACCATTACCATCAAGCATTCATTGATGTATGCAGCTGACCCAGGTGCTGAATAAAAAGGGTAAATAGACATGGACCCTTTCTTCCACATTCTTACATCTAAGAGAGTGGTGATGCAGGATGGCATCACATATATGTAAAATTGTATGGGCAATAGACAGAGACATGAAGTAAATAAAAATTAATAGTAATAGCTAACACTTATGTAGTGCTTTGAAATTTGCAATGTACTTTACAAATATCTCATTTGAGCCTCACAACAATTCTGGGAAGGAGGCACTATTATTATTCTCATTTTTATAGATGAGGAAACTGAGGCAGACAGCGGTTAAGTGACTTGCCCAGTATCACATGGCTATTAAGTGCCTGAGGCCAGATTTGAACTCAGGTCTTTCTGATTCCTGGCCCAGTGTTCCATCCACTGTGCCTCATTACATAGTTGCCTCATTATATGGATCTGGGCTTTAATGCTGGGTTTGCTACTGAATAAGAACCACAGAAACTTTTTGAAACTCAGATTCCTCATTGCCCTGAGGGCTAGTAAAAATTCACTCTAGGTCTCACAAGATTGTATTAGGGATCACATGAGATTCTGTGTCCAAAAGTACTCAGTATGGTGTAAGTGGAAAGAACACTAAGAAAGTGGAAAGAACACTAAGTTTTGAGCTAGAGGATCTGGATTCAAATTCTGACTTTGATCCTTAGTACTTGTGTGACTTTGGACAAAGCTCTTTCCCTCTCTGGGTCCCAGTTTCCTTATCTGTAAAATGGGTTGGAAATAGAGCTCCAAGGTCTCTCTTAACTCTAGATCCTTTGAATTGCAGTGCTTTATAAATGTAAGCTTTCAGACTTTTAAAAAAGCCTAACTCTGTTCTGTACCCCATTTCCCAAAAAGGTGGAAGTCCCCATATGTTTATGGATATATTAACTGCTTTAAGAATGGTCACCTGTTTTACATGTTCAAGATTATTATTATTGTCTCTGTCTCTGTCATACTTCATTCCTTACTCATTGATTCATGCCATCATACCATCAGTTCATGAAATTATAAGTCCTGGTGGCCACCAAGTTCCAAGAGGTTCAAGGGAACTTTCAAGATGACCTTAAAATGTCTTCATCCCTAAAGATGTTTAAAGCTTGACTGGCCAGTATTAGAGAGGAACTTAGAACAGTCCAAGTTTGGGCACTTGTAGAAAAGGACTTTCCCTGGATTTTTGTCTTAGATTCTGTGGAAGAAGGTCTTCCGTGCAAATCAAATGTGACACCACTGAGAGTCCCACAGGCATGGGGATGAGGGAAGGGGTGATGAGAAAGTCTCACTTACTTTTGCCTACCCACATCCTGGTGAAGAGGATTTCTGGGACAGGTAATGCCCAGCATTTCTCAGACTGTTTATTAAGGCTTTGGCTAAGGAGATACTTGGAAGCTTGCCTTGGGATCAACTAAGATTCAGTGGAGAGAGTCCCTGCTCCATTTCCCAACCTCTTGTACTTGGGTGGGATCTAGGTTAAGCACCTGGGAAGTTATTGGGTGGAGCCAGCCTTCAATAAAAGTAGCATCTTAGGTGATGTGATTTGAGGGTCGCCTGGATGGTTGGCTGTTGTTCAGTCATTCAGTTGTGTTTGACTTTTTGTGACCCTGTGGACCTTAGCATGTCAGTGCTATTCATGGGGTTTTCTTGGCAAAGATACTGGAGTGGTTTGTTATTTCCTTCTCCAGTAGAATAAGGCAAACAGAGGTTAAGTGACGTGCCTAGGGTCTAGTGTTCCAACCTGGATGATTGCCCTATCCCAAGTAACTCCCTTCCAAGTACCCTGCCATTAAATTCCACCATTAAGACTCTATTCTTTTGGGTGTTAAGCATTGCCTTCTATCTAGACATTTTTAAAAAGGAAATATACTCTGTAGAGCTGGTATATTAAGCCTCAGTCATTAATACCTCAGTGTGAATTAGTTTATCAGATCCTTTCTTCGGATTTTGAGTTGGAGACCTAGGTTTCATATCTCAGCTCTTCTACTTACTATCTATGTGAACTTGAGTAAGACACTTGGCATCTTTGGGCCTCCAATTATTTATTGTTTTTATTTATAAAATGAGATGTTTGAACTGTTGGCTCAGCAGCTTTGCTGGTTGGATTTGCTAACTCTTTACTTCTTACAAAGCTAGACTTTTTATTGGGTGGGAGAGGGTGGATACACAGAAATGACTATGATATAAAAATGAAAGGTATAAAAATCTTTTGTTTCTTTAAGTCATAAGTGGCAACAAAACAAAAATAAGAACAAAATCAAACCAAAAAATTAGAAGAAAACAAAAAAAATCACTTAGGTGATATCTAAGATCTTAAATCTCCATCTTTGTTCCTATGATCCTTTCTGACTCTAAAGCAGAAAGTCCTTAGTGGAAAGGCTTTTGGCCTCAGGGGGACTAATCACAAGGTGCGGGGTTGGGGAAGGGAGGAAGTGAAGAAGGGTATACCAAAGGCAAACTTCTCTGACTTCACAAATTTTGCTTAGGTTGGTACTGCTGCTGAGCCAAATAAGAAGACTGTGTTCTCTGTAGTCCGGGGAAGATTGACATAGGGCAGGAATCAGGATCTCCTAATGCACCAAAGAAGGAATAGAAGTTGTTCTTTCTCATCCATTCAGAAGCTGACCTCCTTCCTCCTAACCCATTTTATTTGATTCAAGTCCAGAGGGCATATGTCTCAGCTCTTACAAGGAGAAGGCTAGGGTGGCAGTGGGAAAACTGCATAGCCGTCTGAAAAAATCTGATGTGTTCTAATCCAAGGATAGAGCCCTACTTCTAAGGAAGTGTGGTTCAGCAGAAAGAATGCTGATCTTCCCATTTATAAGGTGTGTTCTCTCAGACAGGCAGCTCAGTTAATCCCTGAGCCTCAGTTTCTTCACATGTGAAATGGGCATAATAACTGCTCTGTCTGCCTCACTCGGCTGTAAGGATCAAATGCTTTCATGCACATAAAAGGTCTCTGCAATCACAAAGCACCATACAAATGCAAATTTTGTTATCATTATGACCATTGAGGCTGAGAGGAAATGGGCTGAAATGACAGCAAGAGAAATATGAATTACTTCACAGGATGCCTTCCCCCTCGATCCACATATTTAGACCTACAAGAGGACATCTAATCCAACTGCCTCATTTTATAAATGGGGAAATTGGGGATAAGAGAGACCAAGGGACACCCCCAAAATTATACATGTAGTAAGTGGCAGGACCAGACACTTTCAAAGTTTATTAAATACTATGATGTCCTTCCCCAAAGTAGTTTTTGAAAACAGTACTGGCACTCTGTATTTGGGTGACTTAGGCAACAGTTGCCTCTGACTGTTTCTTGATCGACATAGTTCTTGACAGATTAAAAATGGTATAACTTTTCCAGTGTATGGAAATGATATAACTTGCTTTGGAGACTGAACTACTTAACAATAATAACTAACATTCGTATATCCCTTTAACATTTCCAAAATACTTTACATAAATTATCTCATTTAATCCTCACAACAACCTTGTGAGGTAGGTACTTTTACTATCCCCATTTTACAGATGAGGAAGCTGAGGCTGAGAGAGGCTAAGTGACTTGCCCAGGGTCACATAGCTAATAAGTGTCTAAGGCAGGATTTAAACTTAGCTCTTTCTGACTCCAATTCCAGTAGTCTCTCTGCTTACCATCTAGCTACCTTGAGCAAACTCAGGAGTAACTAGGTACTCTATAATCTGACTGTGAGATCTTTCTTCAAGCAGGACTCCAATTGAGCTTGGGGCTAAGGTAGGTAGGATATTTAAAGGTAAGACTGGGGTAATTGACTTGAGGAATATGATGTGTCAGGAAAATGTGAAATTAAGTGTTTGCCAAGAGCCAGGGAGGAGGGCTCTCGATCTGTAATGCATGGGCAAAAGTGTAGTTAGTGTCAACAGCAATTTTCCTTGTGCATCCATTCAACCACAGAATATCATGGGCTTTTAAATAGGAGCATCACTGGCAAAACATTCACATGCTTTTGTGGGGGGGGAATGGGGAGCAGCATATGCTAATTGTCATCAGGTGCCAAATACAGTGTTCTTTGGAAAAGAAGCAGGGAGGGGTCTATGGGCATGTCGCCAGTGGGATTCCAAAACCAAAATAAATATTTATTATCGATTAAATCCTGTGGGCTGAGAAGAGCAGTGAACAGAACAAAATTTAGTTTGGAGTTGTTTCCTCTCAAGGCCACGGAATTCTTTCTATCAAAAGCTGATCTGGCTCCAGATTTAGGAGGGCAGCTCTTCGGGGGCACCTGAAAGCCTCAGTAGGATGATTTGCTCACTCTGGGGAAAATGTCCAAAGTAACCTCTTTCACCCCATCTCAGAGAAGCTGGTTCCAGAGGCCTCCCAGACATCAGTGAGCTTTTATTTAATTTACCTCGGAAGGATCTGGTCCCATTATAAATGGCCTTGCCTTCCCTTGACAAGTCATTCTCTCAGAGGGATGAGGTCAGCAATGACTGGAAGCCAAAACTGAGTCTCATCAAACTTTTCTTTTCAATTTTGTTTCTCTTTGGGGTTTGACCACAATATACTCTTTTTGATCTGGGGGTCTTCTACTTTAAACAGGCCAACTCATCTGCACAATCAGCTTCTGCCACAGATTTTATAATTGTGATGTAGGTGAGTTTTGTTTGGGGTTCTTTTCTTTTTTCCCTCAATATATTTTTTATTTTATTCAATATGTCCCAATTACACATATTTTTTTTAACATTTAGTTTTTGAAAAAACCTAAGTGTAAATTCTCTCCCTCTTTTCCTGTCCCCTCCTTGAAAAGGCAAGCAATTTGATATCACTTATACAGGTGAAATATGCAAAACATATAAGCTATGTTGCAAATACAAAAACAACCCCCCCAAAAAAAAACCAACCCAAAAAACAAGAGACAAAAACTCCCAAGAAAAATGACTAAAGTAAAAAAAATGTGCTTCAATCTGCATTCAGAGTTCATCAGTTACCCCTCTGGAGGTGGATAGCATTTTTCATCATGGGACCTTTGGAATTGTCTTAGATCATTATAGTGATCACAGTAGCTAAGTCTTTCACAGTTGATTATAATTCAGCATTACTGTTACTGCATACAATGTTCTCCTGGTCCTACTCACTTCACTTTGTTTGAGTTCATATAAATCTTCTTACGTTTTTCTGAAACTATCTTGCTTATCATTTCTTATAGCACATTAGTATTCTATCACAACCCTATACCACAACTTGTTCAGTCATTCCCCAATTGAAGGGCATCCCCTGAATTTCTAACTCTTTGACACCACAAAAAGAGCTGCTATAAATACTTTTGCACAAATAAGTCCTTTTCCCTTTTCTTTAATGTCTTTGGGATATAGACCTACTAGTGGCATTGCTGGGTCAAAGGGGTATGAACAGTTTTATAGACCTTTGGGCATAGTTCCAAATTGCTCTCCAGAATGGTTGGAACTAGTTCACAATTCCACCAACAGTGTATTAGTATTTGGGATGCTTTTGTATTGCTTTTTATGTACTTTCATCTCTCCTTTCAACAATACCCTTCTATTAAATAGGTCTTCAGTATACAGCCTGTATTTTCTACAAGTTTTCCAAATGAACAGTTACATAATTCTTCAAGTTTTAGAAAGTACTGAAATGCAAGTATTATTATTTCCATGTTTTTTAGATATGAGGGAACTGAGATTCAAAGAGGTTGTGATATACTATTTTAATGTGAGGTTGAAGCTTATTTGCATTTGCAATAACTTATTGGTGGAGGATGATTATTCAATGCTTTACACTCATGTGGAGTTGGTGAAATCTTGGTAGAAGACTGATCCTTCTTTTTCTTGCTTCCAGCTTCCAGAGAGGACACACTGGGTTCCAGGTGTGGTTGGTTACACAGTCTTTACACAGCCCATAAGGATGAAACCAAGAATTCCTCAGTAGATAAATGATCAAAGGATAGGAACAAGTAATTTGCAAATGAAAAAAAGCAAAATTGCCAACAATTATTTTTAAAAGGCTCAAAGTCACTAATAATAACAGAAATGCAAATTCAAACAGCTCTGGGATATCACTCATACCCATCACATTGGCCAAGATGGTGTCGCCATTGATCAGTTGTTTCAGTACTGTCTGACTATCTGTGACCCCATTTGAGGTTTTCTTGGCAAAGATACTGGAGTTGTTCGCCATTTCCTTCTCCAACTTATTTTACAGATGAAGAAACTGAAGTAAACAGGATTAAGACACTTGTCGAGAGTGTAAATGTCTGAGGCCATATTTGAACTGAAGAAGGTAAGTCTTCCAGACTTCAGGCCCAGCATTCTTTCCACTGTGACACTTGCCAAGATGGTAGAACATGGGAAACTCATGAGGACAGGGGTGGGGTTTGGGTAGAATGAGAGAAGGGAGAAAAAGGAGCACTAATTCCCAACTAGTGGATGGATTCAACTTTTCTTCTGCTCTCAAGGAGCTTGCATTCAATTGGGAACAGGAAAAGTAACAACCGCTCACACCTTTTAGCCAAGTGATCCTACCATTGGGTTTCTCTCCAAAGATCAATAAAGCACTTGGCTTATGAAAATAGTCATAACAGCATTATTTGTAATTAGTAAAAAAATTGGAAACAAACTGTGTACCTGACTGGGGAATGGCTGGACAAACTGTGGTATATTAATATAATGGAAAATACTGCACCATAAAGAATATATGAAGAAAGTAAGGAATTCAAACACATAAGGTCATGCTTTGTATGAAAAGAAGCTGCACGAACAGAGCAGAACCAAAAGAATAATATATGCAATATTCTAGGAAAATGAAGATGGCTTTAAATAGCCACAAAATAGATAATGTAACATAAATAGGTAATATCACATAAAATGTATTTTCATTCTTTCTTTTCCCAAATGCAAAAAGACTAAAGAGAAAATTTAGTCAAAATCACCCCCCCCCTTGTTATTTCACACAACTGTTTTCAGAGATTATAGATTGTAGCTACATTTGAAAGTACAGTGGGGATCTGTATGATATACCAAAAAGCATGGTTTTTTGATGAATTTTTTTTAAAGTATGAAAGCTGTGATGTGAACCCAGATTACCTGACTTACAGTCTAGTATTCTTTTGACTACAGTCTTCTACCTCCTAGTTTATGGCTTTTCCTGACCCTTACTTCTGTATAAAATCTTACCTGTCTGGTATGCTATTCCCACAAGGCCCTTCATGTTCTAGAAACAAATCTGATGAACTATCTTCCAATAATGAGGAATAATGGCTTAATAAAGTGTAACTACTAGAGAACTGGCTTGCATTTTAGTAAGAACTTTTAAAGACGACAAGGGGATCCAACTTTTTACTTTAAAAACTTTTTAAAAATTCTAAACCTAGCAGCCATAAAAGCAAAGAAAATAAAATAATCATACTTTAAACTCCAAATTATTTTTATTTTGTTAAGAAAATACACGTGGGCAGTTAGGTGGTGCAGTGGATAGAACACTGGGCTTGGAGTCAGGTAGATCTGAATTCAAACCCAGCCTCAGACACTAGCTGTGTGACCCTGAGCAAGTCACTTAAACCCTATTTGCCTTTGTTCCTCAACTATAAAATGAGGACACACTGGAGAAAAAAATGGCAAACCATTCCAGTTTCTTTGCCAAGAAAACCCCATGGGCAGAAGTCCATGGAGTAGCATGGAGTTAAATGACTGAAGGACTGAATGATAATAATAAAAAAAACCATATATTAACTTTAACAAAAATAGCAAAAATGTCCTGCTTATTTTATATCTCCTTTGGATCTTTTTTTCCCCCTGTGAATTACTTTCCTTTGGATTTTGTTCCTGTTATTGATGCTGTTTTTTAATAGTCACATCTAGTTACATAGAGTTATTCTGATTCTTCCTTTACCCTGTATCACTTAACTTGTTTTCCCTTATTTCTTTGAATTCTTCATATTTATTATTCTTTATGGCTTGATAACATTCCATTACATGGGTATGCCATTTGTTTAATCATTCACTAATTGTAACAAATACATATTGCTTCCAGGTTTTTGCTATTATGAAAAAAATTCATAAGAATATTTTTGTACTACCTCCTGCTTTTCCTTCCTCAACTCTTTTACTAATACCCTAGGGCATATAGTGATAGGATCACTGAGTCAAAGGTTATGAATAGTTTTATATGTACTCAAATTTTCCTGGCATCCATTTTGATAATTAAAACACAAAACCAAACCAAACCAAACTACAGTCCACATTGATCACTCATTCACTCACTCACCCGCTCAACATTTGTTGAGTGTTCAAAGCACAAGGAAATTCTTGGCTTGAATTTCCGAGGGCCTAATAGGAACTTTTGGGATTTCGGGCTTGAGCAATTGGGGCTTTGTAATCCATAAGACATCGGTAGAACTGGCATTTACCTTGGCTGTGTCTATGAAAATAGGGTTCCCTAAACTAACTAATAATGTAAACAAGAAAGCATGAGAGCATATTTAAGTTATTATTTTTTCACTTAATAGTATTTTATTTTTTCCAATTACATGTAAAGATAATTTTCAACACTCATTTTTGTAAGATTTTGAGTTCAAATTTTTCTCCCTCCCTCTCTTCCCTCCCCCCTCTCCAAGACAGCAAACAATCTGACATAGGTTATACATGTACAAACATGTTAAACATATTTCCATATCAGTCATGTTGTGAAAGAAGAATCAGGACACAAAGGAAAAAAAACACAAGAAAGAAAAAACAAAATAAAAAAGAGTGAAAATAGTATGCTTTGATCTGCATTCGGACTCCCTAGTTCTTTCTTTGGATGTGGATAGCATTTTCCATCATGCATTTTCTGGAACTGTCTTGGATCATTGTATTGCTGAGAAGAGCTATGTCTATCATAGCTGATCATTGCACTATATTGCTGTTACTATGTATAATGTTCTGGTGCTGCTCACTTCGCTCAGCAGCAGTTCATGTAAGTCTTTCCAGGTTTTTCTGAAATCTGCTTGCTCATCCTTTCTTATAGCACAATAGTATTCAATTACATTAATATACCACGACTTGTTCAGCCATTCCCAAAGTGATGGTCATCCCCTCAATTTCTAGTTCTTTGCTACCACAAAAAGAGTGAGTGTATTTAAGTTATTAGGAAGAATAAACACCATCATATTTTATGAGAATGCCCTATACACGGTGAAGTAGGTGCATTAAAAAATGTCTGTTGAACTGAATACTCCAGAAACAACAACTGCACTGTGGAAATTGAGATGCTATTAATAAATCATTCGCAATAAAGAAGGCCCCAAAAACCTTTATTTGCCAACAATGGGTTCAAGTGACTGTATGTACTTAGAAGCATAGTATCTTGGAACTAGAAGCAATCTTAGGGTGATCCAATAAATTTCCAGAGGCCTGAACTGCCTGTTCCGCTCTCCAGCAGTACATGCAATCAGTCAGATTATCTGGATCAGAATTTTTTAAAAGCCTGCTTCCTTTACTACTGCAACTGGGACTGTTTGTAAACTCTCTGAGAGCAAAGGCTATGTCTTCCTCAATGCCTCGTACACAGGGATAGGGATGGGGACTTCGTTTGTGATTTCAATGATGTAGAGAACACTGGTAAGGAAACACTCTCTGCCAATGTAGGTTGGTACCTTTTCTTCAATTTATGGTATTAGAGAGCTGGCTGGAGCATATACTGTAGAGGCATGACTTAAAACCTTGTCTTCTTGGCTTTGAGGCCAGCTCTCTATCCATTACACTACACATGCAATGGTGATCTGGCATTGAAGTCAGAATTATGGTGAAATTTATTGAGAACTATATGTAAAGGTGGATCGGCAACCACTGAGGTAAATTGTGTAATGGTAAGATTGAGCTATTTGAAGGTTCCTTTTGATCCTGGCTCAATGGGCCTAGATCCTGCTACCCAAGTCCTTTTACTTATCATTGTCCAGTGGTCTTTCGACTACAAATGGTAGTCTTTCAAAAAAAATTCTTTAAACTTTTCACTAATTTATATTGCCACTCATTCCCAGAAGATCATAAAATCTTTCATGGAATCATAGGCTTGAGAGGTCATAGGTTTTCTAGCCATCTAATCTCAGTGGTTATCTATTCTAATACTTGTCTGAGTCATGAATCCAGATTAATTAGATTAGATGGGAGGGATTTGCAAGGAGTTGGGGGAGGAGGTGCAATGTAAAAGGGAGAGAAAGCAAAATAGCCACAAGACGTTAGAAACTGATAGAATGAACATTTGATGAGTTCGTGAGTAAGGAGGAAGGCATTCCTCAAAAGCCTGGTATGACTGCTGCTAAGTGAAAAGGAATTGGTTCCAGTGGAGAGGCTGTAGTTAATCCTGGAGCATGACTTTCTTTGTTGATTACTTGAAGAACTCTCTTGAAGGGGATTTCATTTTCTCGCTTCCATTGTGAGTCCCTATTCCTTTTTTTCCTCACTAAGGAATCAATATTTGCTCAAGGAAATATATCTCTACACAGTTGCTACTAGTTAATACATTTAAAATTACAAATACAGAAAACATAATGTAAAATAGTAGTATAAACATTTTAATGTGCAGCTAGATTTAATAGGCTTCTAACTTGAACCCAGAGGTTGAATTGAGTTTCTAAAGAATTAATTTTATTAATTCAGAACTTAACAAACAAATAAAATGAGCATCTCTATTTACACAGTAGAACAGAAAAATAGTACATGAAAGCCTATTATGTATGACTTGCTTTAATAACATAATAAATTCAACTTGAAACTTTCAGAACTTGACCGCTCATCTATAATTTTTGTAGCCTTCTTTCTGTTCTCTTATGTGAATTTAAAAGTGCTTCAATGATTTTCTTTCTTTTTGTTCTTTCTTTTTTTTTTTGACTACCCTTTCACTGCTTTCTCCATTTCTCTCTCACATTCTACACTTGAAAAAAAAAGAAAGAAAAAGAAAAACTATTGTAACAAGCATGCATAGAAACAAAACAAATTCCTAGGTTGCTTGTCTCCAAAAATGTATGTCTTATTCTGCGTTTTGAGCTCATTATCTCTCCATTAGGAGGTGGGTAGCATGTGTTATCATTACTTTACTGTGTACTTAAGTCTTTCAAAGTTGTTTTTCTTTATAATATTGTTAATGTTCAGTGACAATTATGATTCCAGATGATTCATAATGAAACATACTGACCATCTCCTGACAGGTAGGTAATGGACTCAAGATGCAGAATGAGACATTAAACAAAATGAAACAAAACATGGTCAATGCAGCAATTTGTTCTGTATGATGATGCATATTTGTTATTAGGGTTTGCTTTGCCTTTCTTCTCTTTTCTTTTTCCAATGGAAAGAGGGAGATAGGAGGAAAAGGAAATGAATGCTTATTAATGAAAATAAAATAAAAAAATTTAAAATGTTGTTATTGTATAAATTGTTCTTCTAGTTCTGCCCTCTTTGCTCTGTATCATTTCCTACAAGCCTTCCCAGAGTTCTTTGAAGTTGTTCTTTTGTTCATTTCTAGAGGTCAAATTGAACCCATTGAGAAAGATGACAATTACATATATCTAGATCTCCTCAAGCCAAGACAAATTGAGCATAAAACTTTCAAGCAGAAAGCTGTGGCTGAGTACATTTAAGCTGAAATCAAAGTCCAGTAGCCTATAATCAAAACTCAACGGAAACAACATGCTTAAAGCAATTAACAACTATGCATTATCAATCTTAGTGTACAGTCTTTGACTTTCAAGTTGGGCTATAGTAGATCTGGAAAGTATCCTAACAAAAACACATACAACAATAAAGAAACACTCTAAGGGAGCTATAGAGATTCATATTTCCTAGCCAAAAAGGAGGAAGAAGATTGATAGATGGTCTCAGAGCATATGATTAATTAGCAGGTCAAATACCTATAGAAATACATTTGGCAGAAGGAGGCATGGCTTCACTAAGTAAAGGTTGGATTTGTCAAACATAATTGAAAGGAGTTTACCTCCCAATGGAGCCTATAAAACATCTAAGATCCAAGAAAGGAATGAAAAGGCCCTCCTGGGGCAACACTCACATAGTATGTTAACAAAGAAATGTTGAGCAAATCGTACAGATTTGTTTACAGATATGAAGGAGTTTACGATGGTCATTCAGGACCAGGTTAGTGCCACTAGATACGACAGACAGGTTATCCTTAAAGAGCTCAGAATTAATTAGATTAATTAATTAGTTGATGCAAATGATGTAAGAAAGTGGCAGACACTATGCAACAGTTGATCAGGTTATAAAAATTTAGCACCTGTCAAATACCTAGCAAAGCACAGATTGGTGGTGAGAATTACATACCAAAAATTCACTATCTTTTACAAACAGTGACACCAAATTCCCATACTACAAATACAGATGTCAAAATATCATTGAGGGTTTAGCAAACAAACTACATAGGTGCTGTATAGGTATATTACCACAGAACACCCCCCCACAAAAAAACCCAAACAACTATTGACCACAATCAATTGGCTGTGACACTGATCTATAAAATTTAAAAACGTTTTAGTAGATATCACCATACCTAATCATGAAAATCTTTAAGCTACTTGGAATGAAGCTTCCCAAAGCTTTCAAAACAGAATCAAAAAATAAATTATAACCATGTAGGAAAAAAAAAACAGACCAAACAACTATGTGGCTAAGGTACATATCATACTTATTATCTTGTCTGCTGCTGGAGTTGTCTCAAAGAAGCTTGTAAGCTTACAGCTACAGAAGATGAATTTACATTCTAATACTTTTATGTAATTATTTAAAAAAACAGTCATTTTATCTTCCTTTGCAAAAAAAAAATAGCCTGCAGATCATTGAATATAAAAGAATAATGGCAGTTTTATTACTTGTCTCAGTACTGTTTCTATCTGAACTCCATCAAAAAAAAAAAAGGACAAGATGGACAATGACAACAACAGCAATAATAATACCAGTCTTGATCCACATGTTTGAAATAGTAAAATGAATAATAGATTCAGAAAACATCTAGACAGAAACCCACACAATAATAACAAAACAGGGGACCTAGCATCTCAAGGCAACTATAGAAAGATAAACACTTCCTTGTCAAGCAAGGAAGAAAGGAGTTGTTAAATGTACTCCGATCACACTATAAACAGATTTAAAACCAACTGAAATAGCTATCCCTTCACAGAGCAGTGGTAAAAGGATGAAATAGCTACGTGCCATTGGATTTGTCCAATATAAACGAAAATGTTTTACATTTGGATGGAACTAATGAAACTGTTAAGATCAAAGAGCAAAATCAAAAGGCTTTCCACGGGTGACAGACACATGAGCTCAATTAACAATATGTCAACAAGCACTGAAATGGCTGAATCATGTGGAGTTGTTTATAGAACTGAAGGAGCTTCTGATAGAGATGCAAGACCAGGTTATTGCATGAAGAGCTACAGAAAAGCTATCTATCTTTCAAAAGCCTAGACTTTCCGATCAATGCAGACTATACAAAGAAGCAGTAGAAAACTGTAATACAGTATAGCAGTTTGCAAAAACTTGATACACAGAAGATAGACAGGTGGTCCAGTGCATAGGGGGCTGCACCTGGAGTCAGGAAGACCTGAGTTAAAATCTGACCTCAGACACTTACTAGCTATGTGGGCAAATCATTTAACCTCTGTTTGTTTCAGTTTCCTAAAGTGTAAACTGGGGATAATAATAGCACCTGTCTCTCAGGGTTATTATGAGGGTTGAATAAGATAATAGTTGTAAAGCTCTTACCATAGTGCCTGGCACATAGCAAGTGTGATTTGCTAGTTATTAATTAATAGACAGCAAATCCCCTTACTACAACTATAGATCTTAAAATAGCCTTACAAATTCAACAGATAAATTATACTGTAATCAGAATATTATTACAGACAAATTTACTGTTTATAATCACCCAGAGGTAACACTGACCCAAAAAATGAAGAACAGTATTTTAAAATAGACGTCACCATAAAAATTCTCATAATCTTCAAATTATATGAATTGAAAAACTCTTAAAGTATAGAGACCCAGTGGAAAAAAAATCAAAATCACATGGGAACAGGATGAAGTATATAACATCCTTATGATCCTATTCGCTGCTGGAATTATCCCAAAGATGCCTAGAGATGAGCTTACATCCCAAAACTTTTACTTAATTACTAAAAGCAGTTATTTTACATGCCTGCAGAAATCAAACACAAAAGAATAATAGGTCAGCTGCATATCCCAGGAGTCCATCAAACTAAAATAAGAACAAGATAAATAGGAATAATAATAATACAATAATAAATTGCACAACTTTTCAGTGTTTGTGAGTTTTGTGAAAAGAGTAGAAAGATCTGGTTTTGAGTCTTGACCCTATCACTTGCCATTTACATGACCTTGTACATGCCCCCGGTCCTCAGTTTCCTCATAGGCAAAATGAGGTGGTTGGTTTTAGATCTCTAAGGTGTCTTCCAGCTTTCACATTCCATGATTATTCACACGATCACCGTACTTTCTTGAAGTAGCTTTCCCATTCCTGTACTTTGTTCATAGTATTTATTCTTCCTGGACTGCCCTAATTTCATTGCTCTTCAAAATCCTACCCTTCTTCATTGCTCAGCTCAAACTCTACCTCCTCCATGAAGACTTGTTAGATTTCCCCCCAAAACATAGGCTATCTCTCTTTCTCGGTACTGAACTCCCAGAGTGCTTTGTGTCTCTTTTATGACATTTGCCAGTGCCACTTTGTTTGTACTTCACGTAATTTCTAAATGGTAATTTCTATGTAACCAGGGACTCTGTTTCACTTATCCTTATAGTATCTTTTGTGTCTAATATAGAGCCACATCCTCTACGACCTAGCCATACTGACCAGCTTGCTGTTCCTCACACATTCCATTCTGTCTTTCATCTCTGTGCCTTTGTCTCCTATGTTGGAAATTCTCTTTTTCTTCACCTCTGTCTTTTAGAATCCTTGTCTTCTTTCAATACTCAACTCACATGAAATTTTCTGCAGGAGACCTTTCCCAGTCTCTTCTCCCCTCCATCTGCTAAAGCCTTTACCGACTAAGGCTATCTTCTATCTACTCTAACTATCTTATATGTACCTAGTTATTTACATGCTGTTTCCCCAAGTAAAATGTGAGCACCCTGGGGAGAGGGAACATTTTTTGCCTTTCTTTGTATGCCCGGTACTTAGTATGGTGCCTGGTTTATAATAAATGCTTGCAGATTAATGGATTGATTACCTCCTAATAATCAATGTTTGTTGCATTAAATTGAATTATCTCATTTGATTTTCTTTTGAAACTTGTGAGGAAGGTAGAACAGCTTCTAGTCCCCGTCTATCAGATAAGAAAATGGAGGTAAGGGTAAAAGCATTCTCAAGGTCATGAAACTTATTAAGAAGTAAGAAAGACAGGTCTCCTGATCTTTGGTCCAACACGCTTTCTGTAAAAACACTGCTTCCTCTCTTAGAGCTTGGCTTATGGAACTATTTTTTTTTTTGAGGGATAGAGAGCTCCTTGGATTTAGGTTGCTTTTCTTCATCCATGCAGGCAGAAAGTTTTTTCCACACTAAGGAAGCTAAAAAGCAATGGCCAGAGCCCTGCTGCTGAGTGCTAAGACTTTCTTAGAGAAGGAAGTGGCTGTCATGGAGGAAGAATGTTTTCATAGTAAGCAGATCATCTAGGGAGATTAAAACTGGGCACCTTTGACTGCAGACCACTGGGCTCTCAGTTGCGCCAATGAGGCCCCACTGGAGCGTTCCCTAGGTAACGGTAGTGGAGGCTAAACAGATTTATGGGTGGGGTTAGCACTAAGTGAGCACATTTTGTATCCATCTATCTATTCCTACAGTGTTGGTTTATACCACAGACCCACCAGGAGATAAATGGATAAATATGACCCATGGAAAGAAAAATATCTCGCTACTTCTTGGCCCGTGGTGTGCTGAGTTCCTAGAAACACAGCCTATGCTCTCCTGAAGAGAGGAGAGGGACAAAGAATGGACTTGCCCAGGTGGACTTTCATTATCTAAATGGTTTCTGGAAAAATGAACTTCACTTCCCACCCCACCCCCACCCTCTTTCTCCATGACCACACAGACCTTAGTTGGAAGAAGAAAAACTCCCATTACACAATGTACCAGTTGTTGCTACATTGCTATGAATGTGTTCAATGTACTAGGTATGATAGAAAATGTTTATCTTATTCCTGACCTCTATGTGTTTGCTATCACTACCAACTAACTCACTTTGATATAAGATTTACAATCTAAATTGGCATAATACACATATTACATGTTGCTATAAATGAAATCCAGCAATTCAATTGAAGAAGTGTTCATTGAATGCCTATTTATGCAAGGCATTGTATTAGGGATACAAAGGAAAAATGAAATAATCTATTCCTTTGAGGAGATAATATACTGCTATGAGAAAAGGGCAGGGAAGTGGGGAGGGAGAGATTATGACACAAAAACGCAAGAAAACACAAAATAATTTTTGAGAGGGAGAATTAATAACTGGGGGAATTGAGAAAGGGTTTATGTAAGAGGTTGCATAATGTAGTTATAGAACACTGGCCTTGTAATAAGGAAGATCTGAGTTAAAATTCAGCCTCAGATATTTCCTAGCGGTGTGACCCAGGGCAAGTCATTTAACTTCTGCTTGCCTCAGTTTACTCAACTGTAAACTTAGGGGGTTGAACTCGATATTTCCTCCTAGCTCTAACTCTTTGATCATGAGGCAACACTTGAGCTGAGTTTTGAAGAAGGATTGCATAAGGCAAAGAGAGGAGATGGGAGTGCATTTCAAACATAGGAAATCACTAAAGCAAAGGGCCAGAAGCAAGAGAGAAAGGAATGTCATGTAATTGGAACAATTATAGGCCAGCTTGCCTAGAACAATGTATGTGTATAAGGGAACATTATTAAATAAAGCTGGAATGGTAGGTGGGAGCTGGGATGTGGAGGGCTTTAGGTACTGTCTGAGGAGTTTGTAGTTTATCCTAAGGACAATGGGAAGCCATTTTTCAATACGGAAATGATGTGTTCATTTCTATGTTTTAGGACTATCAGTTTGCCACCTACATTGATAATAGATTGGAGAGAGAAGAGACTGGATGTAGGGAGACTAGTTAGGAGGCTCTTGGGATAGTTTGGGTGCCTGAACTAGGGTGAAAGCTATGTGAGTAGAGAGAAAGGAATGAGTCTAACTAGGATTTGACCGTGTTTTAAAATGAATTTCATATCCAAGTAAATCTTGTTCCCTTCAAAGCGGTAAACTTCAGTGGGGCCTTACATTTATTCCCATAATACTACCATTGTTTACAATATTTCAGAACCCTTTGGGAATCGACCTCCCGTCTTTTCATTAAAATTATCAATCTCGTTGGCTTGGAGGAGGAGGCTTAGCTTTTTCTATGCTATGGAACCTCCTTTGGCGGTCTGGGGAAAGCCATGGTTCCCTTCTCAGAATAATGCTTTTGTAATGCAAAAAATAAAATACGTAGGATCCCAAAGGAATGAAATACAGTTATCAAAATGTTAAAAAACAATAACAACATACACCCTAGGTTAAGAATCCCTGCTCAAGGGCCATTCTTTATATAAACGTAAGGGACAAAAATCCCTTTTTTTCTGTTAGAATAAAGAGTTTGTTTGGACTTACATTTGATTTCCCATTTCCTTTTTTTCCTCATGGAAGTGGGTAGGATAGTCACTGAAGGTCAGGGTTTTGAGGAATGCATGCCCAGAGATCCTGAGAACAATTCTGGCTTTAATCATGGTACTAAGAACTTCAGATCCTCTTTTTAAAGAGCCCCACAGGAAATGAGCTTCCTAACTCAGCCACAAGCTTTCCCTCTTGTTCCTTCTGTGGTTTTCAATTCTAAAAGGAATTATGATCTGATGGGTACAGACAGGATTCTTTCTAAGGGAACAATGAAGGATTGGCTATATCTCAGGGAAGAGGGTTCTCCTGCCAACGCACACAGATTAGCTGTAAGGCCTGTGGTAAATTCTCTTAGCTATTCCACAGTCAACAGAACACATACACTACATCACACCAGTGCATGTAATTTGTATAAGTAGTTTAAGAAACCACAGTCAGGGAGGGCCCAGCCCAGTGTTTAATTGTTCCTGCTTTGACCTTTAGGGCAAGGAGGTTATTAAGATTACAGGATCTGAATGGAGAGTGAGGTCAGAGAAGTGAGCACACTCCGGCTGTCCATCAGGAGCATTATACATGGGCAGGGACATTTCTTTTCAGGTACTGCTGCCCCTTGTCATTACATTGCAACTGGGACCTTTGAAATGCCAGATTTCTTGGAATATGCTTAAATCATAGATTCGGAATGAAAGGAAGAAGGAAGAAAGATGGAACCCCAGAGATCATTTAATTGAAATGTTTTTATATAGTGCTTTATGGTTTATGAAATGCTTTCTTTATGAAAATCTTGTGAAGTAGGTAGTATGATTCTGTCATCTTCATTTTTACATCGGAGGAGATTGAGGCTCAGTAAAGTTTCATGACTTGGTCAAGGCTGTACAGCTGGGAGCTATCACAGTGGAAACTGTTTGTTGCAACTAATCTTCATTCAGTTGACTTGTAATGTTGTTTTCATTTTTATTACTGTAATCATTTTGTATTAGTATTCTTTCTGTACTTTCTTCAATATACATCAGTGCCTAACAGATATACCATCATGTTTAGAGATCATTTTTTGTTACTGCAAAAGTGGTAATGATTATATCTCAATCTCTATCATTTTTATCTCTGTCATCTCTATCTCTATACCTATGCCTCTCTCTCCATATATATACGTATACTTATATATATACACACATGACATATATGTGTGTACATGTGTATATATGATGTGTGTGTATACACACACACACACAGAGCTATATTAGGAAGTCTTAACCTTTTTTTGTCACGGGCACCTTTGGTAATAGCCTATACACTCCTCAGAATAATGTTTTTTAAATGCATAAAATAAAACCCATCTCTTTCTGTTACAGACATCCTTGGGGTATAGGACCAGTAATGAAACACTGGGAAAAAGCATATGAACAATTTAGTGACTTTTCTTGCATGATTCCAAATTCTTTACCAGAAAGGTTAGACCAATCCACAACTTTATCAACAGTATTTTAGTTAAAAGCCTTACTTCATGCGCCTTTCCAACACTGATCCAGAACTTTTTCTACCACCCCATAGTACTGTCTCACCACTAGTTAGTGGGAAAGCCAGGACACTGAGTTAAGATCATAGAAAGACAGATTTTGATTAAATATTGTTTTTCACAAATGATTTTATTTTATGATAATAATAGGAAACCTTTTTATATGCTCTAAAGTCTTCAAGGCACTATATATACATTGTCTCACTTGTTTTTGACATACTTCTGTGATGAAGGACGGCTAAGCAGTATTATTCCAATTTTACAGATGAGGATGTGATATTAAAAAAAATTCCCGAGTTCACATAAAGAAGATCTAGGCATTTTTGTGAATTGTAAGCTCAACCTCAGCCAATAGTGAGATATGGCAGCCCGCAAGGGTAACCTGATCTTGGGCTACATTGAGAGAAGAATAATGTCAGAATGAGAATGGTTAGAGTCTCACTGTACCCAGCCCTGGTCAGACCACATCTGGAGAACTGTGTTCAGTTATAGGCACCACTTTTTAAGAAAGACACTGACAAGCTGGAGAACATTCAGATCAGGTGACCAAGACTGGACAAGAAAGAATGGGGACCATTAAATATGAAAGGAAATGGAGGATGTTTAGCCTGGAGAAGAGAAGACTTAAGGGAGACATGATCATTGTCTTCAAGCATTTGAAAGGTTGTCATGTGGAAAAAGGGCTGGGCTTATTCTGCTTAGCCAGAGAAGGGAGAATTGATAACAAAATAGAAGTTGCATAGGAAGATTTCAGCTTGATGTGAAAAATGTACTAATGATTAAAGTTTTCTGAAAATGGGAAAGACTGCCTCAGTAGAACAGCTTCTCTCCTTCACTTAAGGTGTTTGATAAAAGGCCAGATGACCACTCATAGATCATATTATAAAGAGAATTCTTGCCAAAGAATGGGTTGCAGATTTTAGCTAACAGTAAAGAAGAATTAATTTCCTAACAAAGCTGTTAATTCAATTTGATTTCACACACTTTAAAATTACCTATTATGACAAGACATTATATTATGTGCTGGGGACAGAAATTAAAAAAAAGTTCCTGCCTATAAGGGGCTTACATTCTCCTGAGATATGACATATGAGCAGATAAATATGATAAAAGATAGGTACTTATGGAGGAGAGATCAAATTATTCTAGGGTATTTAAGAAGGAAGAGAACTCTATTAACTGGGAGAATCAGGGAAGCCTACATGGAAAGAGTAGCATCTGAGCTGAACTTTGAAGGAAGATACAGATTCTGAAAGGCAAATCTGTAGAGTCCATTCCAGCTTGGGAGATGGCCTAGGTGAATGTATGTAGGAGCAAGATGGCATGTTTGGCTGTAACCTAGAATATGTGAAAATGTGCAATGTGAAATAATGGTGGGAAGGTATTTTGGAGCCAGATTGTGGATGTTCTTGAAAGGTTAGGGAGTCTGTATTGACTCCTAGAGGCAATAGGGAGCCACTTAAAGTTTCTCAACATGGGGACGATATGATTTTGGCAGTTGTTTATAGAATAGATGTGAAGGAGAGAAAAAGGAGGCAGGAAGACCAGTTCGAAGGTTATTACAAAGTCCAGATGAATCACAATGGTCTGAACTAGAATGGCTGGTAGTATAAATAGAAAGAAAGGGATAGATTGTAGGGATGTTGTAGAGATAAAATTGGCAAGTAATTAGCATCTGATTAGTTATGTGAGATGAAGGAGAGAGGAGAGTCAAAGGAAGGTGATACCTTTAACAGAAACAGGGAAGTTTAGGGGCAGCTAGGTGGTACGGTGAATAGAGCACTGGCACTGGAGTCAGGAGGACTTGAATTCAAATCTGGTCTCAGACCAGACACTTGACACTTACAAGCTGTGTGATCCTGGGCAAGTCACTTAACCCCAATTGCCTTGCCAAAAAAAGAGGGAAGTTTAGAGGAGGGTATGTTTAGTGGGGTGGTAGTAGTGGTGAAAAGATGATAAATTTCATTTTGGCACAGGTTGAATTTGAGGTGCTGTCTGCCCAGCCAAGTGGAGATATTTAGCAGGCAGTTGAAGATATGGGACTAAATTAAGAGAGAAATTAGGGCTGGATATATAGATGTGGGAGTCATCAGCTGAGAGATTATAATTGAATTTGCGGGAGCTGACAAGATCATGAAAGAAGAGTATAAAACAAAGAGAGAAGACAAGTCCAAGAACAGAGCCTTAGGGGAACATCCATGGTTCAAGGGTGGGAGAGGGAAGACAAAATAGCAAAAATGATAGAGCAGTGGTCAGACTTATAGAGAAATCAGGAGGGAGGTGTGTCAAGCCAAGCCATTTATTAAGCATCTACTATATGCTAAATGATGGGAATACAAAGAAAGGCAAAAACAGTCTCTGCTCTTAAGGGGCTCACAGTCCAATGGAGGAGAAGACAAGGCAGATGAGAATATCTCAGAAGATGGCATGGTCAACATTTTTTAAAGCTACAGAAATTGCAAAGAGGTTGAAGACTGAGAAAAGGAAATAGGATATAGGAAAAACAAGTAATGTTCAAAAATAGAATGAGCAGCTTTAGGAGATGAGTCTTCCATCATTGTAGGTATTCAAAGATGATAAATTTAAGTCAACTAGACAATATAATATATGCCAACTCCATACAAAGTACTACTAGGTTTGGTGCCAGACAATGTGTATGAGATATTTATGTTTCAGGCAAGGATTGGGCTAAATTACATGCGCAGCCCCTCCAGCTCTAAGATTCTGTGACTTTATATTCCTTCCCTCATCCCCTCCTCCTCAGAACAAAATGGTATATTTCTAGCTTGCAGGTGAATTGGAGCAATGGCTGTACCCAGATAGAACAACACTGACTCTACCCAACACCTGTTGAAAAATGTTCTGTATAGTCAGAATGCTCTAGTGGCATGAGTGCCTTGGACAAGGGCAAAAGAAATCAGATGCTAAAAGAAACTTAGAGTAAAAACACATATTACACTGCAGCTGGGAATCCTCTTATATGCCTTGTATCCTCCCATCAGAAAGTACTTGCCCTTTAGGGATTTTCTAGGGACTGACTTCAAATCCTGCCTCACAAATTTTAGTCACGTGACCCTAGGCAAGTTACTTAACATCTCTCAACCTGAGAGTCCTCCTCTATAAAATAGGGATAATAATAGCATATACTTCACAGGTCTATTGTGAGAATCAAATTAGCTAATACATGTAAAGTTATTTGCAAATCTTAAAGTGTTATATAAATGTTTTGTTGTTGTTGTTATTAATTGGCTAACCAATCTGATAAGTGTAAAAGCACTAATGGTTCTTTTCTGGCAATATTGCATATTAATCAATCAATCAATCAATCAATCAATCAATTAATTAATTAATTTACTCATTCATTCATTCATTTATTTGTTTATTCGTTCATTCATTCATTCATTCATTTATTTACTTATTTATTTGCTTATCTATCTATCTATCTATCTATCTATCTATCTATCTATCTATTTATTTATTTATTGCTAGGCAATTGGGGTTAAGTGACTTGCCCAGGGTCACACAGCTAGTATGTGTTGTGGGTCTGAGACTGGACTTGAACTTAGGTCCTCCTGACTTCAAGGCCGGAGCTCTATCCACTGCGCCACTGAGCTGCCCCCATATTGTATATTTATTACATATTTTCAAGAAGGTGCCTGGAATAGTATGGTGACCAGAGGTATGGATTTGGAGTTGAGAGACCTGGGTTCAAATCCAGATGGATACTAGCCTCTTAATCTCTCTGAACCTTAGTTTTATCATCTGTAAAATGAGAGCGATAATACCTGTATGACCTGCCTAATGGGGTTATTTTGAAGATACTTTGTAAATCCTTAAGTACTAAAGAAATGTGAACTGTTATTTTTTATAAAGGGGACAGCTTGGAGTCATGGAGCCTTAACCCAGAGGAAATATTTCAATGTTTTGAGGGGAATTTTAGGAACTCAAACAGGCTAATAAGAGTGATTGACAGGAGGGCATCTTGGAAGAGATTTTGGTTCTACTCAAATCATGTTAGTATCTATTGGTCGGTAGCTACTTGTTTCTCCTAGGGGAAAAGACTAACCCTTGGTTGCAAATCTATCATTACCGGTAGAATGGCTATAAGCAGTTTCCTTTCTTCCTTCTTCCCTTCCTTCCTTCTTGCCCGCCTGATTCCCTGCCTTCCTGCATTTCTCCTGTAAAACATTTATTAGGCACCTGAGAAACAGCCTGAGAGCCACCCTTAGAGTCAGACAGACCTGGGTTCATGTCTTGCCTTTGACACTTAATAGCTATATGATCACAGACAAGTCATTTAACCTCTTGGTGGCCCAGGAAACTCTGTAGGGCTCTAAGTTCCAAAGGAATTGTGAATGTACATCAATGGAAGGAATTTCCATCCTAGAGAGCTCCTCACAATAATGAAATCACAGGTCTAGATTAAAAAAAAAACAAGTAGATCTTCCATGTGCCATCAAGATCCTATGCTAGGGTCTAGATTTGTAATGAGTAGCTCTTTACTATTATTTGCTGAAACTCTGGAGTTATCTCCTGCTCCCCACTCTTCCTCACCCCTCAAAGTCAATCAGTTGTCTAGTATTACCCACTCACCCTCCACAACATTTCTCTCATCTGATCTTTTCTCATAGCTACTGCCCTATGTAGACACTACCTAGTTCAGGTCCTCACAACCTCTTGACTAGAGGAATTACTGTGGCAGCCTCCCAGGTTGCCTCCTTGACTCAAATGTCTTCCTTATCCCATCCATCTTCTACTAGCTTCCAAAGTGATTTTCCTAAAGCACAGGTTACTCTCCTCAGTACACTTCAGTGGCTCTCCATTTCCTCTAGGATCAAATTATAAGGTCCTCTGCTTGGTATTCCCCCCCCCCCAAGCAAAGTCATTTAATGAAATGGAATCATAAGAACAAAAGTATTATAACATTCCTCCCATAAACATGGGAGCCCAGTCTGCCACAGCTATAGACAGTGCATCAATGGAAAGAGTTGGCCCACACTTAGAGTGCCCTCATAGAGAGGTATACACATGGGGAACACATATGACCCAGGCAACTCACATCTCAAGGACTACAGGGCCCCTATGTCCGTTCCCTTCTTATGGTGGTCTGCAAGTACACCTCCTGGAAACAGCATTTGCTGGCAAGATCACTCAGTTGGGCCACCTTGGCCTGTTTCTTTATGCAGCTCAACTCCTGAAGACAAAGACTAACTCTCCTTTGACTCACAAAGCGCCCCCTCATCTCCTGCCTTGCCTTACTCTGCTCTCTGCTGTCTATGGAGTGTCATATTAGGTAAGGAGTTCTACTGCAAGATGTTCTTCCCTAGTAGTGAAGAAAACTTTCCTCTAAAGAACTTCCAACCTACTTTTATAGGCTTACTGTGCATTTCTTCCTTTCATATATGCTGTGGTCCAGCCAAACTGGGTTATCGCTCTTCTTCACACATACCACTCCATCCTTCATCTCCATGCCTTTAGAATGCTGTCTCCCATTCCTGGAATGCACTTCTGCCTCCCTTTCACCTTTTATTATTCTTAGCTTCCTTCAAAGCTCAGTTCAAGTACTGCATAGTACATGAGGCTTTTTTTTTTTTGATTCTTAGCTGCTGCTAGAGCCTTCCTCCCTAAATTACCTTGTATTTACTTTGTATACGTGTACATGCTGTCGTCCTGATAGAATGTAAGCTCTTCAAGGGCAGCAATATTTTATTTTGTTTTTGTATCCCTTGTACCCGGCATAATGCCTGGCACACAGCTGGCCCTTAAGAATGCTCATTGATTGATTGATTGCAAAGAGTTTTTCCTTCTTTTCATAAGGGAATCAGATGGACCTTGTTTTCCCTTGGAGTATTTGGGCCCCTGAGCATAGTAATTCCAAAACAGAGAAGAAATGGCAGACAACAGTAGCTTACTGGGGAAGATAGGCTGATTCCCCAGAGATGGTGAAGCTGTCTTCTCAACTGGGTTACTAGGAAAAATAAAATGTTTTTCTCTTTCCAACGCTGGGCAGTACTTTGTGTGTCCTTGAGAATCTTGTCAAGGGGGTTGTTATACTTACAACTTGGTCTCCAATGGAGCGAAGCTGATGAGCACATTACCCTGCACAGAGCAAGTCATAAAACAAGAATAGATTTGACTAAAGGCCTAATGTGTTCTTCAATTTGGGATTGATTTTTATATCAAATTTGTTTTCCAAAGAATAGGGTGAAAAAGGAATTCCCTATCTCCCTCCACTGCTAGTCACATTTTCCAGACAATGTGATGTATAGACCAGACACTCCCCTCTCATGAAAATCATTCTTCTCCCTCCCAAGTTAGTACAAGGAGATCTGAGGAACGCATTTAGCCACTTAAAATTAGTCAGTTCCACTCCTACTTCAAAAGCCTTTAAGAGCTCTCCCTTTCCTACCAAATAAAGCCTAAACTCCTTAGCCAGGAATTCATGACCTTGACAGCCTACCTACTCGCTTACACATGCCCTACCAGTGTTTACAGCCAGCTAGACAACTATTCCCCAAACAGGCCCCAAACTTTCCTATGCCATTCTCCTTGTCTGGGCTATTCCTTCTCCTTGGAATGACCTATTCTCTTCTTGTTTCAAGACTTTTAGAAATCCTACCCATCCTTCAGGGCTAAGCTCCAAGACTACTTGTTCTATGTAGTTTTCATTCATCTGCTCAGCGAGACATAATTTCTCCTCGCTTTTGAATTCCCAGGAAAGGCAATGGGGCATAGTGAATAGAAAGCTGGCATACTTGGTATCTTATTCATTATTATGCTGTTTTATATTTATTTTAATGAATATTTATTTCTTCTGCTAGATTGTAAGGTCCAGGCCTTATTCATTTTTATATATCGATCAGCACCCCTCATATGTGAACTAGACATTCAACAAAAGTGTGTTGAATTAAGTTGTAAGTATTTTATAAACCTTGAAGAGCTATAGAAATGCGAGCCTTTATTATTGTTACTGTTAGTATTATTATTATTATCCTTGAACAAGAGCCAGGAATTATAAGTAGCATTGTTATGGAAGCGCATCTGCAAAAATATGACTGTTTTTGGCCAACATTTGGTGCCAAATCTCAAGCTTTAAAATTTCAAGTTTCTCCAAATAGAACTTGAAATCACTGAAGTGAAAAATGTTCTCTGCTCATTAAAGGAAGCTTGTTTGTTTATTTTTGTTATTGATTAAAACTCTAACCAAATTTCAGTTTCTCTCATTTAGAAAGAACAGGATTGAAATCATATGTAAATTCTGCCCATTAATTTGGTAAGCAAATCAAGGAGCATAGCTTCAAAAAGCAGTCCCAAGTAGCAGGGAGATCTATCAAAGTAAGGGTGAGAACAACAGAGTAGGTAGGTGGGTTTTTTTTATTTTTTAAAATTTTTTTAGGTCTTGCCTTCTGTGATAGTCTATAAAATCCTCTCTGACTTTTTTCTGCCCATCTAGCCTTTCTTGCAACAGTCTGTCTCTGCTCTAGACACACTAGCCTGGCACCCTTCCTGGAATTTCCCAGGCGTGGAATCTTCCACGCTAGAAGCTTCTGAGTCACTCTCACTAATTGACACCTCCCTACCTGTGACATCAGAGATGGGGGGAAAAAACAATCAGAAACCTGGCAGAGATACCCCACCCCTTCCTGCAATAACCTGATTCTTCCAAATAGCCTCCTGTCTCCAAAGGTCAATTTCAATTGGAATAAGTTCTTTAGATTGCGAGGGGCAATTTGATCTGGTTACAGGTAACACTATGAAGTGGGCAAAGATTATCTTTGGTTGTGCCTTACTCTTCTTTGGCATCTGCCCAGACAAACTGCTACATTACAAGTGGCTATCACTAACCCCAATTTATAATTAAAACTGAAGACTAAATGAATTTCTCTAAGGAAAAAACACACCCATTAAATTTGGGGACAGGAACTCTCAAACTGGATTAGAAACCGGAAGTCTGAACCTCAGTCCTGTTTCCCAGGCATGACTTTGCCCTGGTCTTATATAGAGTCACTTCTAGCCTCAGGAGAAATATTTAAGAGCGGTCAAGGAGGGGCGTTATGAAATGAATGAATGACAGAAATGAATCATTGACACTTTGCCCGAGTGTTAAAACACCTTCCCCCCATTCTGGGGCTTTAACGTCAAATACATTAACTGAGGTTCTTCAGAGTGTCATCTTCTTCCTGATAGACTCTACCCTCTTCTTTCCACTTTCATAAGCTACTGATAATGACTTATGTTTAATTCCGTGTCACTCCTAGGCACGGTCTCAATGAACATAATTCAAGAAAGCAGAAAGAGAGTTTGAGAAGTACATTATCAAAATTTTTGAAAAGTGTATGTGTTTAGGGCAGCTAGGTGGTGCAGTGGATACAGCACTGGCCCTGAAGTCAGGAGGACCTGAGTTAAAATCTGTCCTCAGATCAAACACTTGACACTTACTAGCTGTGTGACCCTGGACAAGTCACTTAACCCCAATTGCCTAAAAAAAAAAAATTGAAAAATGTATGTGATTAAACAGTGGGTAGGTTTTTCTGGTATTGATGGTATTGTCATGACTTTGAATATGTTGTCATTAGGCAATAATAACAATTTTTGGCATCTACTGAACACTTTATACTTTAAAAAATGATTTTTGCACCAATTATCTCATTTCATTTTCACCCATCTAGGAAGTAAATATACCAGTGTTATAGATGAGGGAATAAAAGGCCCATTGCGGGACCTTTAAAATGAAGAGAATAGATTGGCAAGAAGGTCAAAGACAGAAATAATGGTTCCACATACACTAAAACATTCATAGCAACCCTTTTTGTGGGAGCAAAGAACTGGAAGCCAAGTAGGTACCTATTGACTGGGGAATGGATAAACAAATTGTAGAAGATGAGCATAATAGAAGATTCCCCCTGTAAGAAATGACTAATACGAAGAATTTAGAGAAACGCGGGAAGATTCATTTGAACAGATGCAGAATGAAATAAGCAGAATCAGGAAAATGATATGCACAATGACTATAACAATGTAAATGAAAAAAACGCTAAAAGGAAACTGAACACTATGTAATTCTAATGGTTGAACTAAGGCAGTGATTTAGAAAAGACTGTAGAAAATGTGCCATCCTCTGGTCATTGAAGAGGTGGGGGTGGGGAAGGACTGCTAGTACAGAATGTTGGATATATTGTCAGATGTGGTTTATATGTTGGCTGGTTTTCTTTTTAAACTTTGTCATAAGGGAAGAGATGGCAGGGAAAGAGATACTCAAAAATGATAATCATGTAAAAATAAAAGACATCAATAGAAAAATAAATGAAATGAAAGAGTTGGATGAGTCCTTCCAGCTGTTGTGGTCTAAATTCTATGAACAGCTTTGGCATCTGAGGGCTAATTACCTTTCATCCTCCTAAATCAACTACCTTCTGGTTAGTTTGTTTCTTTTAAGCACTGTCACATGAATCAGCTGTGGTGAGGTAGGCATTAGCCATTACCACAATCAAATCAATGCACCAGCTCAGCTATTTTTCCAGCTGATCATAGAGGATGAGGCTATTTTCTTCCCAGTTTTAGAGAGTGGTCCAAATTTAGATGTACCCCTGAAATCTCTGGTCTGCATTTTCCCAGTAGCCCTGTTTTAGTGGAATACTGTCCAACTCAGTTGAGTTCAGCAAGCATTTACTGAGTGCCTACTATGAGCTGGGTGCTATGCTAGGAGCTGGGAATACAAAGACTCCCACCTTCAGGGAGCTTACATTCTATTGGGGTGGGAGAATGCAGATAACATGCATGCAGTTAAGTATATATACAATTTATGCATTATGAATAAAAAGTAATTCTGGGAGAGTAGTAACAATCAGTTTTGTTGTTTAGTCATTTTTCAGTTGTGTACAACTCTTTGTGACTCCATTTGGGATTTTCTTGGCAAAGATACTGGAACGATTTGTCATTTCCTTTTCTAGCTCACTTTATAGATGAGGAGACTGAGGCAGATAGGGTTAAGTGACTTGTGCACACACAGCTAGTAAGTGTCTGAGTTTGAACTCAGTCTTTGAACTCATTTGAACTTGGGTCTTCATGACTTTAGGCCTGGCACTCTATCCACTGTGCCACTTAGCTGCGCAACTACTTAGCTTCAAGTAACAACTAGAGGGATCAGGAAAGGTGTCCTGTAGGAGGTGACTCTCAAGCTGTCATATGGAGTAAGGGAGTCTGCAAAGTGGAGGTGAAAAGAAAGAGCAGCCTGAGTATGGAGATAGTTAGCCCATGATGAAGCAAAAAGGTAGTAGAGGTGATGATACGTTCAACATCACAGTAAGCAGTCAAGTTGGCGGGAATCTTTAATACATGAGGGGAGGGTAATGTATCGTCAATCCAGATCCAGGTGCTGAATAAATCAAATCAACAAGCATTTATGTGTCAGGTACTGTCCTAGTTACTAGAGCAACAAAGACAAAGATGAAACCATTCTTGTCCTCAAGGAGTTTATATTCCATTAAGGGAGAGAACTCTTCCATAAAAAACACATGCAGAAAATTTAGACCAAACAAATGCAACATAAAACTTTTTGGGGAAAGACACTAGCAGCCTGGAGGTAGGTAGGTAGAAGAGCAGATCAGATGTTTAGCAGAAATTTTGAGGGAAAGAAGGGATTCTAAGAGGCAGAGGGGAGGTGAGAGTGTATTCCACCTAAGAGGGATGGCCAGTGTGAGGGGACAGAGATGGGAAATGGGATACCATCCATGAGCAGCAGCACAAAGTCAGTTTGGCTAGAGCAGGTGAAGAGGAGTCATGTATGAAAAAGTTGGAGGAATAGTTTGGGGGCCAGGCTGTGAAAGGTATGTAAGCTAAACAGAGGCATTTATATTGATCACAGAGGCATGAGGGATAAGAATTCTTTCAGAGAAGAGTTTCTATATTGTCAGAAAGGCAAGAGGAAGCCACTCAAAGTTCTTGAGCAAGACCAGACCCATGCTTTGGGAATTTCAATTTAGCAGTGGTGTGGAGGATGGAATGGCAAGGGGTGAGACTGGAGGCATGGAGGACAATTCTGATAATGCAAGAGTCTAGGCAGGAGGTGATAAGGGACAACTCAGGGTGGGGATAACTGTGTGAGTGAAGAGAAGGGGACAGATGTCAAAGAAGCTGTGGAGACAGAACTGGCAGGACGCAGCTCATTGGACGTGGGGGTGAGGATGACTGAGTTTTTGGGCCTAGGTGGGGCAACTAGGTGACATAGTGGATAGAGTGCCAAGCCTTGGGTAAGAAAGACTCCTCTTCCTAAGTCCAAATCTGGCCTCAGACACTTACTAGCTGTGTGACCTCGGGCAAGTCACTTATCCCTGTTTGCCTCAGTTTCCCCATCTGTAACATGAACTGAAGAAGGTAATGGCAAACCACTTTGGTATCTTTGCCAAGAAAACTCCAAATGGGGTCATGGAGAATTGGATGTGACTGAAAATGACTGACCACCACCACCAGCAACAAAGACAACAACAGACTGTAAGGATGACAGCACCTTGGACAGAAAGAAGGAAAGGGGGGAGGGGAACATGCATTTATACATACTATGTGCCAGACATTGTACTGTGGGCTTTACAAACATGATTTCATTTTATCCTTACAACAACCCTGCAAGTCATGTGCTGATGTTATCCCCATTTCATAGTTGAGGAAACTGAGGCAAACATTAAATAACTTGCCCAGGGTCACACTACTAGTGAGTGTCTGAGGTTGGATTTGAACTTAGGTCTTCCTGGCTCCAGGCCCAGAATTCTGTGCACTGTACCACCTAGCTGCCTACAGAGAAATTAGGAGAAAATTGTTGTTGTTGTTGTTTTTTTTTTTTTGGTGGCAGTGGGGAGGTGGGGGGAGATGAGAAATTCTGTATCAGACATATTGAGTTTTAGATTTCTATGGGCCAACCCAGAGTAGACGTCTAGCAGTAAGGTGGTAATGAGAGATTAGAGCTGAGGAAAGATTAAGTTGAGTATATAGATTTGGGAGTTATCTTCCCTCTTTTTAATCATTTCCTACTGATCCTGTATCTAGCTTGTTTGTATATATTTGCTTGTTTATTCCCCCCCCCCTTGATGTTCTTCACAGCCACTAGATTATGAGCTCCTTGGGGGCAGAGACTGTTTTTTTACCTTTACTTGTATCTTCTTTTACCTTTACTTGTATTCTCAGCACTTAGCTGAGGCTGCCTGGCCTCATTTAATAACATTTCATAAATGTTTATTGACTGACTGACTTATCTGCATGTGAAAAGAGGTAGCTTGAAACCATGGTAGATGATGAGATTGCCAAGAGAAGATATAGAGAAAGAAGAGAAGAGGGCCCAATCAGATCACTGGGATGCACCTATACAAATGGGGCAGGACATGAATGATGGTCCTACAAAGGATGCTGAGAGGGCATGGCCAGACAGGTAAGTAGAGAACCAGGAGTGTCATAAAGTTCTAGGGAAGAGACAGACAATGGTCAACAATGTCAAAACCTGCCAGGATAATGAGGAGGGGTAAGGACTGAGAAAAGATCAATGGATTTAGCAATTAAGGGATCATTGGTAACCTTGAAGAGAAAAAACTCGTTTGATTGGAATTTAAAGATAAATTGGAAGGGTTTGAGAAGTGAATAAACAGAAGGTGAAAAAGTGGAGACAACTAAGTGTAGACAGTTTTTTCTAGGAGTTTGGCAGTGAGAGGAGAGACATAAAGTAGTACCTTGAAGGGATTATGGGGTCAAATGATGGATTTTTTTTAAAGATTGGGAAGAAGATCTGGGCATATTTGTAGATAGTAGGGAAGGAGTTAGTGAATAATAAGATATTAAGATTATAAAATGAGAGGGGAATGATTGAAGGGACAAGCTCTCAGACACAATGAATTGCAAATAATGGTGGTGCAACCTTTAGTGTGAACTGTGATTGGAGGGACTGATTTTTGGGGTATGGCTAATATAAGATGCCAAGGCATGTGGTAACAATGGCATTGGGTGGTGAAGATTAACAGGGGAGCAAAGGTGATGAGGTGAACGACTGTATGGAGCTGGAAGACTCTTAGCTGGCTATGTTCCTTTGGCCTGTGGACATTAAGTGTCCTTCCACCCATCCTTTCCTACATATCAGTAACACTGTCAGACCAAGAGGAGAGAGATGGCAGTATCTGAGCTAGCTAAGTTGTGGCAGAAAGTTCCAGAGACTGTCTAGTTCCCAAGTTAAGTTCATCCCACCCTCCAAAAGTAACTAACTGCCTCCCTGTTGAAGGACTGATGGGCTTCTGAGAAGCCGCTTACTACCTAGTTTCCCCTTTGTGCATGGAATTTATGAGAGAATTGAGTGTGGGAGAAATCAGACTTCCCATCTGGGGAATTGGGGTAAGGTGAGGTAGCTTGCTTGGGCCACAGGTATTAAGAAGACCACGGCTGTTTTATTTCCCAGGCATCACCATGCTTGCTATTTTATGAAAATCGTTCTTGTTCTTTATTACTGATACAATTTCTGAACTTAGCTGGACGTTCAAGAATCTTTTAGGAGGAAGTAGGGAATTTTGAATGGTGTGGGAGCCACAAGCCAATAAGAATATCTGAAACTTGGGACTAACAAGGCAAACGCCTTCCCCCTAGAAGGCCATCATACCATCCCAACTACACAGTTCAAATGCATTGGAATGTGCCGACCTGTGGGTAGGAGGAAGAAAAATGGGGCACGATCTAACTGTTGAGAGGTTTGGGCCTAGCCTGGAGTTGGCCTATATCATCTGAGAATTCTGACAGGAGAATTAGGATTGTTTTCTTCATCCTTTTCAACTTCCTTGAACCCTACTTCATTTCTGAGCCCCACAATGCCTGGATGGGCTGCTCTCATTTCTGTGTAGCTCACTATCTTAACGTCATTGTCAGTGCCAGTTTCACCCCCTCATTTAGAGCCAACTAAACCCCTGTGTGACTCATACTCTGTGTGAAACTGCAAATGCCTGCCTCATTTTCGTTCCGAAGCTACACATTGCTGGGGAGCAGCTGGACATAGTGAGGCTATCGCCCTTGCTCCAGAGGCCTGTTAAATCAAGAACAAAGCCAATTAGCATGGGAGCCATGCCAACTCGGCCGCATCCCAGGTGGAGAGATTAATTTCCATGCTGGTAACAACTCTTCTCTGGCAATGATTTTGCCCCTCCAAAAGGGGAATTTCCAGGAAAGGCACATGTCTCCTTTCAGTGGCTGCAAAAGTCAATTAATGTGCAACAGAGACTGATATGCGAGTGAGGATGAGGGATGAGAACAGAGAAGAAGGAAAATGAGACAAGAAGGGCCCAGACATTGAAGTCAGAAGGGCTTAATCAGAAGGCATGTCCCCAAGAGATTACAGGATGTTGGCAGGAATCCTGGTAAAGATCACGGGATTTAATCAATAACATCAAAGAACAAAATTTCAGCTCATGATGTGATTAGTAGAAAGAGCATTGGACTAGATGTCAAAAGATGCGGGTTTTAGCCCTGCCATTAACTCACCCTGCGGCCTAGGGAGGATCGTGTCACCATCCTCTTCTCAGTTTCTAAAAAGTGAGGGGTTTGACTAAATGAAATGCAAGGCCCTTTCCACCTCTAAAATTCTATAATTCAATGATCACGAGCATCCTCATAATGGGTTGAACTGTTGACCCATGCTCTTTTTGATGAGAGAATCAAAAAGTATCATGTGAAATGTATTTCTAGTCTCTATTCCCAAAGCTATTCCCTTTAGGAAATTCTGGTTGGCCACAGAAAATTATTTTTGGAATTCTGACACCCTCTGTTAATGAGACATAAACGGCTGAGCAAAACTGTACTGATGTCGCAATGGCACTCTTTCAATACAATTACATTTCCAGAAAACCTCCAGTAGGATCATTGATCATTAAATAAACTCTAGATAATTCCAGGAATGGCAGCTAAGTGGCGCAGTGGATAGAGTACTGGACATGGAGTCAGGGACACTCATTTTCTGAGTTCAAATCTGACCTCAGACAGTTATTAGCTGTGTGACCCTGGACAAGTTGCTTATTAACTGTTTACCTCATTTCCTCATCTGTGAAATAAGCTGGAGAAGGAAATGGCAAGCCACTCCAGCATTTTTGCCAAGAAAGCCCCAAATGTGGTCACAGAGAGTTGGACATCGCTGAAACAATTCAACAACAATTCCAGAAATGGCTGTCATTTAACAGTTAGTGCTCTGCGATGAAAGGAGATCTAAGTCCTGCTGGACCCCTGTGCCAAATAGGGGGCTTCAGTTTCCTTATCTTGAAAATGGAATATTACTATCAATTTTTATATGGGCCTATGAACTACTCTATCTTATGGTCATATATGGTGCTGCTAATCCCAACTATCCTTTTACAGTTGTCATCACAAGAGAGAGAATGGATAGATGAATACAAATCCATCTCCACTGCTAGGCCCTCAGTTTTCTCATAGAACAAGAAATATTAAAATCTGAGTTTTGTGGAGGGAGTGGTATTGTTTCATTTTAGTCTTTCCATTCCAAGCACCTGGCACAATGTCTGGCATGTAGCTAATTTAATAAATGCTGGTCAGTTGATTGATACTGATCTTCCCCTCCCCCCATTCGAAGCACACGAATTATTAGTGATCGATCAGAAGAATATCCTTAGGTACTAAAGGCAACCCATTTTACTTCTGTCTCTTCAGAAGGGTTCCATACCAAACACTGAATTTTTGAATTCTTGCTTTTTGTCTACAGTAATGATTGATCTTTAAATAAATGTCATAGTCTGCTTTTTCTAACTGTCTCAACCATTCAATCTAACCAACCATGTAGAAATACCTTTATTTGCTCAGCAATAGCATTTTTTTTTTTTGCGATCACAGATTCTTGAGTGGAAAGAAAGCTGAGATATTATCTAGATCAATATCCTCACATGGCCCAGAGAAGATGTTGAGGATTGGGTGGGATGCATGCCCCTAAATAACTTGGGTTTATCCCTGGAATTCTAGCACACTGAGAAGAATTTCCTTCTATCAGAAACACTGATTCCGCCTCTCATTTCTTGCCTCTGTCTTCATTGACAGCATAAGAAATGGGCTCCCACTCTGAAAGGATCTCAAGAACCTTGAGTTGGAGTGAGAGCAATTTTAACCAATTTCTGAGGGTAACAACACATTGTGTTGGCAAGATGCTGTTCATTAAGTTCTTTTTAATTTTTTTTATTAATTTATTTTGATTTATCAACAATCACCTCTATATGCTTTTGAGTTTAACATTTTTCTCCCCCTTCCTCCCTACCACCCTCCCCAAGATGGCGCACAATCTAATATAGGCTATACATATACATTCCTATGAAACATATTTTCACATTAGTGATGTTGTAAGTAAACATTAGAACCAATAGGAGGAACCACCAGAAAGAGGAAACAAAACTCAACAGAAGAGAGAAAAAAATAGCAATTCAAATTCCATAGTTCTTTCTTTGGATATGGATAGCATTTTTCCATCACGAGGCCTTTGGAGACGTCTTAGATCTTCTTCATTAAGTTCTGATAGCCACTGTGGGTATTATAGCTTTTATAAGCAGCCATGACCCAGTAGATGGGTGCTCCCATTACACAGTGCCTTGCATGTAGTAGGTATTTAATAAATATTTAATTTGAAATAGCTTTAGCTACCAGTCTTTTCAGACTAAGCCAGCTTCTAACCTAGAATTGTATGCTTTTTCAAGCTAAAAGAGATCACAGAAATCCTCCTACAGTGGGAAAAGCTCTGAATTTAGAGTCAGAGGAGGATGTGGATTCAAGTTTCAGCTTTGCTACTTAACCACCTGTACTATCTTGGGCAAATTACAGAACCTTGTTCATCTTTGGTTTCTATTTCTGTAAAAATAATAAAAATAATAATGATAATAATAATGATAATAATAATAATAATAATAATAATAATAATAATAATAATAATACTTTAAGATTTCTACTGCAGGTAGTTGGCAGCTAGTTGGATGGTGCTCCAGGGCTGGAGTCAGGAAGACCTGAGTTCTAATCCAGCCTCAGACACTTACTAGCCATGTGACCCTGGGCAAGTCACTTAACCCCATTTGCCTCAGTTCCCTCATTGGTCAAATGAACTGGAGTAGAAAATGGCAAGCCACTCCAGTATCTTTGCCAAGAAAACCCCAAATGGGGTCATGGAGTATCAGACACAACTGAAAAAAACAACTGAATAACACCAGCAAAGGTTTGCATTGACCTTTACACATATGCTCTCCTTTGAACAAGTGAGGGAGTTGGTCCTAATTTAACTCAATAGAGGTGGTGTGATTTATTGGATAGAGCAGACTCAGGAAGAACAGTGTTCAAATCCTACTTCTGATACTTTCTAGCTATATGACACTGAAAAGGTCACTTAATTTCTCTCTATTTTTCATTTTTTAAGAACTGCCGTGTCCTCATCTGTCAAATGATGGAGCCGGACTTGATGACTCTTAATACTTGTTTCTGCTCTAAATCTATAATTCCAATGATTTTGTCCAGCCCCGCCATTTTACAGCTGAGGAAAACAAAGTCCTTAGCAGTAAAGTGATTTGCCCATGGTTGCCCAGGGAGCCCGGACTCTTGACTGCTGCTCCGATGTTTCTTCCGCTACACCCATCTGCCTCCTCACTGCTGAAAAAAGAGCCGCAGATTCGGCCCTTTCAGACTAAACACACGTATTTCAGATGCACGTACACACACACACACACACACGGCAGGAAAAGAGGGGGGCTACATATGCACTTTCACTCCCCCTTGCAGATAGAGACGATGGAGCAGAAATCCGTTTGCGGGATGAGTCACAGAGGCGTTGAGCTGAAGGGCAGGATCCAGTATCCCTGGGGAATCTTTATTTATAGCCCAAGCCAATGTGATGGATAGCCAGGGAGGCGAGTGAAATCATTCCCGAGGAGCTTCAGTGATGGATAGCGATAAGATAACCAAAATATTTTATTCCCACCATAAGGCACTTTTCTTAGGAGCCTATTGTGGCCACAAGACCTCCAAAACCACCTTGTCATTCTTAAGCGTGCAGACCCTGCGGTCTACAGGGGCAGAACCACATTTACTGCATTCCTTTTACTTCGTGGGCCGGAAGGAGCTTTCTCTGCGCTGAATACACATGAACTCTCTGTTAATCTGTGCAAACACAGAGGCTACCCAAAACAAACAACAACAAAAAAATGCAGTGGCAGGGCTGAGGCCATTGAAGGCAGGCCGTTGATATGGTCAAGTTCAAAACGATACACTATCTACTCCTGCAACCCTACAACTCTGCCTCTGTAAACAGTGTGGTTTCTGTAAGAGGCAGGATAGATTACATTAAATGATCCAAATTCTAGGAACGACTTCACCTGTAAGAAGCACGGGATCTCTGCGGTGTGGTTTGAAGGATACTGGGAAAAGTTCTTTCTCCCCATTTCCTCCACTCTTTTCCTCCCCCCTCCTCCCCCCGACCCCATTAGAGTCTAGGATTTAGAATTAGAAGGGACCTTAGACATCCTTTGGCATAACGCTCTGATTTTGCAGATGAGGTAATTAAAACCCAAGGTCGCATGAGTCTCAGAGCCGAGATTTGAACCCAGGTCCTTGGCTCCTTGTCCAGTTATGATACTTCCTTTATTGGCTCCTCTTAGCTGCTTAGTGCCCCCTCCTTGCATAAATCCTCCATTCCCACTACAGTGCCCCGCCTGGGACTGCCTTCCTTGAGGAGGCTGTTGCTTCATGTTCTAGATCTTTCCTTCCTAGTTATCCCAAACAGGTACCCCAATCCTCAATCAAAATTGACTTGCCCTGGGTGCCATTTCCAGATAGTTTTGTTTTTCTAGGCAATTGTAATGGATTTGACAGACCTCATTCATGCTAAGGTGTGAATGGCTGATAATACCACAATTTGCATTTTAAGAATGGCACAATAGTGGGTTGGGTTTCAGGTGTGAGGATAATGATAATATTAACAGTAATGATGATGATGATGACAGCTAATATTTACATAGCCAGGCACTGTGCTAAACACTTCACAATTAACTCATTTGATCCTCACAGCAACCCTGGGAGGTAGGTGCTATTATTATCCCCATTTTAAAGATGAGAAAACTGAAGTGAGCAAGGGTTATATGACTTGCCTGGGGTCACACAGCTAGTAGGTGTGTGAAGTCAAATTTGAACTCAGTTCTTCCTGGCTCTAGGCCCAGCTTTAAGGTTTGCAAAACCTTTAAATATGTTGTCATTAACAAGTTGTGGTGCATGAATGTAAGGGAGTACTGTTGTGGTGCAAGAAATGATGAAAGGGATAGTTTCAGAAACTCCTGGGAAGACCTGTATGAACGGATGCAAAATGAAGTGAGCAGGAACACGAGAACAATGTATACAGTGATAGTAACATTTAAAGACACCTCTTTAGCTCAAGGTCCACAGGCAAGCCTGACATGTAAAGGAGAAGCAGACAGAGAAAGGAAGGAAAGATTTGGAAGAAGAGAGGAGATGGGAGGCTCCCATCAAAGTAAAAAATTGCTTCAGTGACCCTAGAGTCTTTTCTTTAGAAATTCCCAATTAGTTATCTGGCTTCTTTCTGGGTCTTTCTATTTACCTTGAAGTCACTGTGCATATTTCTTTTCTAGCTCTGTTTGCTTCAGTCTGTACCATTTCATAGAAACCTTTTCATGGTTCTCTGTCTGGGTACTTCATAGTGGCTGTTTCTTATTATGCAGTAGCATTCCATTACATTCATGTACCGCAATTTGTTTAGCTTTTCCCCGATTGATGAACACCTAATTTGTTTCCACCTCTTACTACAAAGAATGTTGCAATGAATTTTTTAGTACGTGCCCTTGATCTTGTCATTACTCACAAATGTACTGCCTTTATGTTTAAATATTCTGAAATTCCTTGATCTTATATAGACCATAATCTATTGGCTTTTTACTTCTCTCTCTGTCTTCCCTTATAAAACCCTACTCTTCAACCTTACCGTGACCTCAAGTCCCTCAACCCTTCAATTCTCTCCCAGGGCATTGCCCCTGTAGTAAACATTCTCTCCTCTTTCCCCCGTCTTGACCCATTGGTGAACCAATCGATTCTACACTGTCCTCCTCGCTTGAATTTCTAGCCTCCTTGTCATATCATCGATTAAGCCCAGGCAAGCCTCAGCCTTGGCTCCCTCCCACCATTAGTCGCCTGTGCTACTCAATGAAGATGGAGAAAAATCACTCAACTGTCCTGATCCGGAACACTGCGAATTTATGTTACCAGCCTCCATTGTGCCCTTGCTGCTGCTAGACCATTCTGCTATGCCTCTTGTCAATTCACTTCCCTACTCTCTCTGCATTGTCTCTTCCAAACCTTTTCATCCATCCTCACACCTCTCATGGCTCCCTCTCCCCTCATTTCCTCAGCTGAAAACCTTGCCTCATATTTTACAGAAAAAATTGAAGTCTTTTTCTGTGCCCTCTCTCCTCTCCTTTCCTCCTCATCTCTTGTCACTCAGATGCCTTCTGTCACTGTCTCCTCCTTCACCCCCTTCTCACATGATGAACTAGTCTACTCCTTACCCTCTATTTGTTGAAGCGATCCCATTCCATCCCGTCTCCTCCAACAGATCACTCTCTCTGTCATCCCTGCTTTTCCTCTTATTTTCAATCTCTTCTTGGCTACCAGCTTGTTCCGTACTGCATGCAGACATGTATGTGTCTCCCGCATTCTGAAAAAAATCTTCACTTGATTCTTCCATCCTTGTTAACTGAACTTGTAGCTGAACTCCACCCACAGTACTTTTTAAATAAATAATCCCTAGCCTGGCAGGAGAATGGTGGTTGAGAAACCTGACTCCTAGTTTTGGCTTTGTCACAAATTTCCAGTGTGACCTTGGGTAAGTCATCTTATCCACTGAAGCCTAAGATTACTCATTTTCATTAGACAAGCACTTCTTTGCTACAGAACTTTGTATACCCTAGATGCATAACATTTTATCAAATGAATGAGTTCATTGAACATTAACTTTTCCAAATCTTGTCGTCATCTTTTAGATGAAGTAAAATGACTTGACTCTTAAGGTCAGACAGAGTTAGAAGCAGAAAAGAGACTAGAGCTCAGGTTTATGAATCCTAGCCATTTGTTTTTCCCAACAGAATACATGCTTCTGATCAGCCTCATCGTATTATATCAAATATATGTATACATGTGTATAACTTATTTATAGACGAGGTAACTGAGAAGCAGCATGTCATAATAAAGAGCTGACCAGAGTAAGGAAGATTTGGGTCCAAGTCCCATCTATCCCACATATCAGCAGTTAAGTCTGTAGGCAAGTGAATTAACCTCTCAGTGTCCCAAGCAATTCTCTAAGGAGGAAAGAAAAGGGGCTAAGCCTCAATGTGCTAATAAGCAGTTTACAAATATTATCTTATTTGATTCTCACAACAAATATGGAGGTAGGTGCTGTTATTATCCCCATTTTACAGTTGAGGAAACTTAGCCAAACAAGAGTTAAAGTGATTTGCCCAGGGTCACACAGTTAGGATGTGTCTGAAGCTAATTTGGAATGCAGGTTTTTGTGATTCCAGACCCATTGCTCTGTTCACTGTGCCATGTAGCTGCAGAGAAATTGCGACCATAAATTGCAGAGAAGATCCTGCTTTGGTGGATGAAGCTTCTCACCAGCAGTTACCTACACTGATGATGACAAAATCACAGGTATAGTCTTTCCTTTCCCCTATAGTGTACCTGTTGTTTTCCTCAATGGAATATAAACTCCTTGAAGGCAGGGACTGTTTTTATTTTCGTCTTTGCATCCCTACAGACTAGTACAGCACCTAGAACACAGTAGGTATTTGATAAATGTTTTTTGAAAGAATGGTTGATTAAGGCTAGGATAAAAAAGAGAACAATGTGCCTACCTCATAGGGTTGTCATGACGATTAGAGAAGATAATAGATGTGAAAATGCCTTGAAGAAGTTAAAACAAGTGGAGGACCAGTCCTGGACCAGGCAGGATTTGGAGCCCAGTAATAGCAAGGGACAGAGCTATTACGTGGGCAAGCAACCTGAGCCTTCCCTTACACTAGAGTAGTGAGTTATGGGTACTGTGAAGGTCCTGAAACAAAATGGACCTGCTAGAGAGGAAAAACACACACGAAAAACATGATGCTTTCTAATGCCCTTGGGAGCTTTACTGCAGAATAAGGTCCTTGACCTCAGGATAATATTATAATTCTAGGGGATGACATGTGTCCCTGGGGGAGGGGGAAAAGGAAGGACAGGTCTTTTAACTGAGTGTGAATATGCATCTTTTTTTTTTAAATAATCGCTAGTATTTATATAGTTCTTTAAGGGTTGCAAAGCACTTTGCATATGTGATCTTGTTTGGACCTCACAATAATCATTATGTTAAGAAAGTGTGTTCCATGTTCCGAGCCCAAAGGTAAGCTCCCTTTACCTTTTTGTTTAGAGACTTAGATATGTGTCAAGATCTGGTTGGGGACACAAACCAAAAAGAGATTCTTAAAGTTTTTTTGGGGGGGATTGGGCCTAGGGGTAGAATCCTTGGGTCAGATGGTGTGGACATTATAGTCTTCTCTTTTTTTTGAAAAGAAGGCTCCCCAATCCCCCCAAATTGAACCCTCTTTGTCATCACAGGGTGTTAGCTCTGGCCCACACATTACATAAGTATAAGGTATTTTCTTTTCAGTTTCTGCAGAGTAACCGTGAAATAGTTAACTGATCCCATATCACACAAGAATTAGAAACAGCAGCCAGACAAAGTGTAGGATTCCAGGCTCCAGCTCTGGCTTTTGGTAGGACACTCAGAGTTAGTGTCTGGAGGTCTTTGGGGCAGGTTTGCAGTTGACCTGTTGATGTCAGCTGGGGACTCAAGGTTACCCAGAGCTATCCGCCCTGCCTTCAGTTGACCTTAGCACTCAGAAACAGTAAGACCCTGTAGTTCTAGCACCCACCCTCTGCTGCAGAAGTAGGGGCTTCAAGCCTTGTTTTGTTTAGTGTTTTCCTGTGAACAAACCCTTCTGATAGATGTAGCTCAGCTGCTGGCAAGGGTGAGTCATCGGAGAAGGAACTGTTGAGGAGCCAAACAATAAGGCCTGATTTATGACCCTAGGCTTCCTCCCCAGAAACCCTATCATGTGTCCCTTTTAGGAAGGGGCCTTGTCCAGATGGGCTGCTTTTCAAAATGCAAGGCTGAATCCCAGAGACCTACTCCTTCCACATCTGTTGTAGTGTGCAGGAGAAGAAGAGAACCTGGAAACCAAATAAAGCTATTGGGCCAAAGTAGGAAACCTTTCTTAAGCAAGCTAAGTCCATTCATTGGACATAAGGAATTCTGGGTATTGGTGACTTTCCTTGTGATTTCATGAAAAGCTGAGCTGGAGGTGGAACTTGGAGGCAGACTCTCTGGATTCTTAAGTTAGATGCCCTATTACTCTCTGGAGTCGACCAAAGAAAAAATACCCCATGAAAGACCCAAGGGAGAGGCCCTATACAGAAAAAACTTGGCCAGCACAGAAAAGCCATTTAATTCTAACTGCCAACAAGTTTTATGGGTCAGTCAGTACATGATGATCTTTGCACTGGGGACACTGACCAGTCATTGCCGTCATGGGCCTTTGCTAAGATAACTTTTCGTGAACTTGCAGACTCCAAGCTGGGTTGAGAGTAAAGGAATCTGGGTCCTTGACTGACCCCACAGAAGTTGCTTAACCCTATTCCTGAGGCAGTCAAAGTAAACCAGAGTGTTTGCGTGCAGGTAATTTAACTAAAAGTTATCTGAAATTCTCAGTTAGAAAGTGCTAGAGAAAAACTAATATGAACTCCACATACTGTGTTGTATAGTGACTAGTCCTGCAGTGACAGATCATTTGAGTCACAATTGCCTTCTGGGATTTAGAAGAAATGTCAATGAAATCATGAATAATAGGTGCCAGGCTGACATCTAAGAAGGTCAAGGATAAGAATTAGCTGATGATGAAGGACTTTTGTGAGGGAGGGGAAGCCAGTGCTGAAAGAACTACTTGGAGTGGGGTGTGTGTGTGTATGTGTGTGTGTGTGTGTGTGTGTGTGTTGGGTGGGGGAGAGGATGATGGTAGAAATTTGTTTGGAAGATGAGGAAATGTAACTACGGATTTTATCAGATCCTAGATGTAGAATTGGGATGGATTTTAGAGGTCCTCTAGCGCAATTTCCTCCTTTTAAAGGTGAAGAAATAGGCATGCAGAGCTTAAGTTACTTGCTTAAGGTCATATAGTAAGCATCATAGTAGAATTTGTACCCTGCTCCTCCAGAACTAGTTTTGTTTCCACTGTGGCACATTTCCTCTTCTTTCCTTTAAAGATCAAATAGATGATGGAATAGGCATAATGGTTTCAGGAGATACTATCCTTCCAGATCTCCATCACTATCATAGAGACTGACACAGAAACAAAGGGACTTTAACTGTTGATAGAGTGCTCAGTCCCATTCAGTCAGAAATTTTCTACAGAAATATGTTGGCCAACCCAAGTTATAAGGCTAGAATACAGATAGTTCCTAGGACCCTTCCTTAGTCTCCCCATAAGGGAGACTCCAATGAGCCTAGTAATACTTGAGGAATACTAAGTCGACATTAATTAAGATATTCTTCCTTATTTAGAACCTAAATTTGCCTCCCCAAAACTTCTACACGTTACTCCTAGTTCTTTTCTCTGGAAGGAAACAGAATAAGTCAAATTCCCCTTACACCTAACAGTCCTCCAAAAAAAGGTAATGCAACAGAAGTAAATGGAGGAAAACATAAGCTAACAATCATAATTCACATTTGATATCAATAATTTAAGAATTTAACAAAATGAGAGCAACAGATGGGTGAGAAAATAAAACCCAACAATCTGTTGTATACAAGAAATGCAACTAAAAGTAAAGACAAATAGAGAATTAAAAATGAGGGACTGAAACAAATTTACTACATATCAGGTATATCTCAAAAGGCAAAAATAATAATCATGCTATCAAAGCAAAAATAAAAACTCACAGCACCAAGAAAAATAAATAAATAGTATATCATGCTTAAGGAAGCCATAGACAATGAACCATTATCAAATACTAAATATATAAGAAACAATTTGCATAGCATCTAAATTCATAAAGAAAAAAGGTTAATAAAAATGCAAAAAAATATAAAGAGTAAAACAATGGTTGTAGGAAATTTTACTTTTTCTTTTGAGAGATGGAAAAATAAAACACAAATATAAAGAAAACTACAGAACTGAACAAATTGTAGAGAATTTAGAGCTGAAACATTTATAGTATCTTCTGAATGGGAGCGTTTAAGAATATACATTTTTCATAGCATCATATAGTACCTTTACAAAAGCTGACCTATCTATCAGACCATTGCTTCTCAGTCTCCTTCACTGGATCTTCATCCGGATCAGGTCCTCTACCCATACATGTCCCACAGTGTTTTGTCCTGGGCCCTCTTCTTTTTTCCTTCTACACCTCTTCACTTGGTGATCGCATCAGCTCTTATGGATTTAATTACTATCTTTACATGGATGATTCTCAAATCTACCTATCCTGCCCTAATCTATCTGCTGACGTCCAATCTCACATCTCCAACCGCTTTTCACACATCTTGAATTGACTGTCTAAAACAGAGCTTAATATTTCCCCCCGCTACAATCCCCTCTTGCTCCTAACTTCCCTATTACTGTTGAGGGCAAAACCACCCTCCTAGTCCCTCAGGTTAGACAATGTAGGTGTCACTTTTGAGTCAAAAGTGTCTCACTGTCTCTTATCTCTCATATCCAATCTGTTGCCAAGGCCTATCAATCTCACCTTTGCAACATCTTTCCAATGTGCCCCCTTCTCTCTTCTGACACTGCCACCACTCTGAAGTGGGTCCTTATCACCTCAGGCCTGGACAACTGCAATCGTCTGCTGGTAGGTCTGTCTGCCTCAAGTATCTCCCCACTCCAAGGTATCCTCCATTCAGCTGCTGAAGTGATTTTCCTAAAGCATAACAATAACAACAATAACAACAATGACTATGTTACTCCCCTACTCAATAAACTGTAGTGCTCCCAGTTGCCTCCAGGATCAAATTCTGAATCCTGTTTGGCATTTAAAGCCCTTCATAACTTACCTTCCCTCTCTTCTTACACCTTATTCTCTGGCCTATGCTCTTCAATCCTGTGACACTGGCCTCCTTGCTGTTCCATGAATAAGACACTTCATCTTTCAGCTCTGGCCATTTCTGTGCCTAGAATAATAGAGTCCAGGCATCTCTGGACTCCTCCTCCTCATGTCTGCTTCCTGGTTTCCTTTACTTCCTTCAATTTTCAACTAAAAGGTCATCTTCTCCAGGAAGCATTTCCCAGCCCCTCTTAATTCTAATGTTTTCCCTCTTTTAATTATTTCCTATTTTTCCTGCGTACAGCTTGTTTGTGCCTATTAGAGTATAAGCTGCTTGAGGCCAGGTTCTATATTTTTATATGCCCAGCACTTAGCCCAGTGTTTGGTATGTAGTATGTGCTTAATGAATGTTTATTGACAAGCCACGTGCTAGAGCTCAGAAAATTATGAATAAATGTAAAAAATATACTAAGTACATCCTTTATGGTCCATAACACAGTAAAATTGTAATTAACATGAGGAAAAGGCCTGGACCTAAACGGAAACTTTATAATGACATCCTGAATAATGAGAGGGTCAAGGAATGAAATCTTTGAAACAATTAGCAATTACTTGAAAGCGAATGTTAATGATGAGATAACATACCAAAATTTCTGAGATGCAGCTGGCGCAGTCTTCAGAGGAGATGCATGGTGGGCATAAATGGGTTGTATTCTAGTTCCAGTGATGACCTCACTGAATGTAAAACAAAAGAATGTCATCCAGGAACAGATATGTCAGCCATGCAAAGAGGGAAAAATATAAGATGGGAGGCCAGCTCCACTAGTACCAACAAAATATTAAAAAAAAGACCTGCAGGAAGGTGTTTGGCTGATTGAGGGGGCACAGAGTTACACATGGTTGGGAAGGTATTGATTGGGTACCTCTACAGCAAAGGAGGGAATAGCCACATCAGGGAGATGACAGACCTATTGAAGTACAAAAGAATTGCTAATTGCCAACAAACTTATTAGATGTTGCTATGGAATCTGATCGTTCCATTGCTCATCTGGCAGTCCAAATTAACACTAAAATGGTCAAGCTAGTCCTGCCTGTAGAATAAGCTAAAAGGAAGCAACAGAGAAATTATCACTACCACCATCTCTATCATCATCGTTTAATATGAATCAAAAGGTTATTGGGATCAAGAAGACACATTTATAACCAAACAACAACAAAATCCTACAACAGGGAAAATAACTCCTTCCCCCTCAAAACACGCACGCAGAGTCAAACTTTAATCCAGTTGTAGTGTTCTGGGATGATCTGAAATCTCCTCCACCCTAAAATATCTCTCTTAAGCAGCCAGCCTAGCACAGTACCTAGGACAGAGGACATATGCATCATTACTGGATTAAATCATTATTACAGGATTAAATTTGCCTGAGAGATGGTAACTACTTAGCACATTAACAAGAATTATTTTGTCTAATTAAAACACTGTTTGCTTCTCAGTGAGTAGCACCTTTGGGGGATGGGAAAGAGCATATGTAAGGGGTAGGGAAAAGACTACAGAAAGAATGAGCCTCCAGTGTCCTTGAGGTCCAAGGGATAGGATGAAAGCATCAGGGAGGAGGCTGGGCCATGAGTGGAAGGGTTTGAAAGGTGCAGAAGATTAACTCTGCCAGTTTCATAATCCTTCCTTGACTTTTCCCCTAGGCAGAGGTCACAGGTATTTGCTGATGACTTATAAGTAATGACCTAGATTTCAGAGGAAAAGTTTCTGAACCCTGAAAGCACATGGGGCTGAATCTAAACTCTACCATCATGTTACGTGTCTGGTATTGTGCAAAAATAAATTTACCAAGCTAAATTGTCTCCACTTGCATAGAAGACCAAATGTGACATATGCTAGAAGCTGCTCAGTTAAAATGAATGCAGTCTCTATCTTCCTATGAATACATTATGAAAGCCAGAATAAATGATTATTGTTTCTTCTGTGCTGGTTATCAGTTCTCATTAAGTTTTATTCTTAGAAAACCAAATGACCAGTGTTAATGGTTCTGAACAGACAATCAGGGTCCAGTTTGGCTATTTGCTATGTGTACTTGGCCAAGCTGCTTTCTCTGATATCCCCTCCCAAAGGTGGCTTGGGGCTAGTTCTTTGAAGGACAGCCCTGCAACTTTGTTTGCTGTATACCAGAAGGGAGATAGCTTCTGACTGGCTGGAAAAGTTCTGAGTACCAGATGCTATGTGAAGTGGAGAAACTTCAAGCTAGGAGAGCCAGGAATGGAGTTTGAGAGACAAGGGTGAGAGCAGCCAGGTACAAACTTGTGAATGGTAAGTAGGAGATTCCCCAAATAGCTAAATGGGAACCCTGAACTCCCAATGCCCCTTGATTCTCAAGCCTCCAATCCTAGAGGCTACAGGGAGCAGACTTCCTGGTGAGATAGTGAGGTTGGTGAGTTTATTCTCTTCCTCGGTAGAGCTGAGGTTTTGTCTTGTTCCTGAGTTAAAGAGCTTATTTACTCTTATATTTTCTATTGTCTACTTTGATTTGTACCACTTCTCTGATGTTTGCCTACTGTTTGCTTGGATAAATAGGTTTACTTGCTGACTAAGATTTGTGTGTGTGTGTGTGTGTGTGTGTGTGTGTGTGTGTGTGTGTGTGCACCAACCATTTGTTGGGAGGGAGCTCAATTGACAAGAGAAAGCTGTTACCCTTCTCTTTAGAATGATCTGGGGAAAATGGCTTTTATTTTGACCCTAAAAAGAAAGCATCTTACCACAAGATTACAATTAAGGCTTTCCAAAATGGGCTGCCTTTGGAAGTGGTGGGTTGCTTCTCCATGGTAGTCTTTAAGTAGAGGCTAGATAGCATTTTTGGGAGGAGGTTGGAGAGGCAATTCTCATTCACTATAGGTTGGACTACGTGTTCTGTGAGGTCCCGCCCAATTTGGGAATTCTGTGATTCTGTGTTTTTGTTCTTTCCTACCCCAACATTCGATTGTGCTATATGAATATTGCTATAAGTGCTAATAATGACAAGGCCCAACTACAAAGCTAGACCTAGCAGTTAGAAACAGGTGGTGTCTAGCCATATCATGCATTTGACACATTTGAAAACTTGCTATGAAGCAACAATGCAGATAGGCTTAGGACCACAGATCTGAGATCCCTGGACTGAGAGTCAGGAGACCTGGATTCAAATCCTACCGTTATCTTGCCAAAAGTCACTTCCCCATTCAGGGCCTCTGTATCCCCAGCTGTAAAATGAGGAGGTTGAACTAAATGACCTCTAAGATTACTTCCAGGTCTAACATTCTATGATTCCACAATGACTACATTGTTCTACTGTCCTTTAAATACAGCAAGCAAAAGCAGCTTCTAAAACCCCAAAACAACTGAGGCTGGTCTCTAATAGAACTTCAGACTTAGTTAGCTAAGTTGGTCTTCACTTTCAGAGTTTATAGGGCAAGCATACAAAGCTCAGTCACCCGAAGGTGTCCAAACAGAGGCTCAGCAACAGTGTGGTACGATGGAAAGAACATTGATTCAGGAGCCAGAGAACCTAGATTAAATTTGACCTCTGACAATTGCTACCTGTGTGACCTAGAGCTACCAGCAGCATTCCCGAGTGTGATCTGAACCAGACTGAAATGTGATTGGGAAATTGTAAACAAAATAAATAAAAACGCGATAGAACATAGGCAATGTTCATGTGTGGTTTTCTAAGTCAATATATGGCCTGCAGGGATCAGTGTATAAGGTTCAATGGCTCCCATTTCTCTTTGAGTTTAATATTGACCTAGAGCAAGTCATTGCACCTTCATAGGATTTAGTTTCTTCACTTATAAAATGGGTGGGTTGGGGTGGAATGGACTATATGAGTCCAGATGTGGCTTCAGGCTTTAGATTATGATCCTACAAGCACTTTTCAGGGTAGATGTTAGAGGGTACTTATGTGTTATGTAAAAGCTGTCTTAAAAGACATCCAAAGTCCCTTCTTACTCTGAATCTAGGACTTTGTGTGAAGGGCTTTCCCCTCCAAGTAGCATCCACATTTTAAGGACACTGCAGGAAGAGGCCAGTGCTTAAAACAGAGGAATAATTGCTCAGTAGGGGGATTTCCAGGACCAGCAGTAAGTTTTTTTAAATAATCAGTGATTTTCTCTACCTTCTGTGCTTTTCTATGGTACACATTTCAGTAGAATGTAAGAAAAAACAGGAATATGTTAATAATATTATTTAAGAACATATTGCATGCTTTCCTTTTCTTCATACCATATACCTTTGATTTTAAACTATAGTTTAATTTCCTATGCTTTATAACATAAGCTGTTGAATAACATTTTTTAAAAAGTTTGCAATTAGTTGGGAAGAAATTAACTCCCCAAAAGACTGTACCAGAATCTGTTGGATTAATAGAAAACTGGCAAATCTGGTCTCTCTAATCAGATTCAAGATTAGAGAAAAGAACAAGTAGTGAGGAACATTTTTGGAGAAAACTCATCAACACCTATGCTGATAAAATTCAGGAAAATGAAAGCTAAATGAGGATGAGAAAAGGAGAGTTTTATTATAAACCAAGATAGGGCTGGATTTGTGTGTGTGTGTGTGTGTGTGTGTGTGTGTGTGTGTATGCACGCATGCATGTGCATGTGTGCGTGTGTGCATGTGTGCGTGTGTGTGTGTGTGTGTGTGTGTGTGTGTTCACTAAGCTTTGAGACTAAAGAGCAACAAAAAGCTGATCTCTGAATTTAACGCTTCCCTGCGAGTAAGTTGGACATAAAATTTAAGGCCTTTTGAGATATTCTGATCTGACCTGCTTATTTTATCAAGGAGGAAACTGAGGCCCAGAGAGCTGAAATTAGTTATCCAAGGTCTCGTAGCTATTAATGGCAGAACTGGCAAGAGAAACCCGGTCTCCTTACTCCCAGGACCCTGTTCTTTCTAAGTAATATTTGTTACAAGTAATACAATTCATTTTAGTTAAATTGATGTTATTGGGGCAGAGCAAAACTGAGGTAGGCCGCTTGCCTTCCTGCCTTTGTTTCCACCCCCACTGTCTCCTTTTCCGAGTTTCTTGATGCTGTTCCAGCTGCCCAGAATCCCCCACTGCAATGCTCCCCCAACTCCTTTGTCCTTCTTGGTCACTACTCACCCCTCCCCCATCTCTTTCCTTCTTCCACATCAATCAAAATACATCTCTTACGTAGTTAATTCTGGAGGGAGCTATTTTCATATTGTAGCTGCATGGGGAAAAAATGGAAAAAAAATTTCACCCTAATGGCATTAATGACTGATAAAGGAGAATGAAGTGGTAGCCCTATCACAAGCATTTTCATTTACACGAATGAAACAAACCTTCAACCCAAATGAATGCATCGCCAATAGGAGAATTCCGGACAAATGCCTTCCCCTTTCAGATCCCATTTGTCTGCTCTGGATATATCTTATAAATACAGTTACATATGGCCTATACATGGACATGCATGTATATACACACACACACACATACATACATGTATATACACATAGCACACATCCATCCATATACCCATCTATACATACATATGATTATTTACATCTTGTCTTTCCCATTAGAATGTGAGCTTCTTGAGGCTGAGGGACTCTTTTTAACCTTTCTTTGTGTCCCCAGAACTTAGCATAATATATAGTTAACTCTTAATAAATATTGGCTGACTGGCTGATAATAGAGATAGGCTAGTAGGGGGGAGATTTTTGGAAGGAAGATTTTGGAGGGAAGGGTAGTAAAGTGTCTCTTATACTACAGGTGACCTCTCCCTGTGTTTACTTACAAAATTAGAACCTAGGTGGTAAAGAGGGCTTACTGCCTCAGTAGTCCCATTAAATGTCACAAGCTAGGGCATCCTCCCCCAAAGCCACTGAGAGATACTACTAATGCAGATTGATTATGATGTGCCATTCCTTCTACTCAGGCTCCATTTGAAACCAAACAAAGCCTAGGCCCCAAACAAATGTTGGAGAAGTGGTGCTGTGGTTAGGAATTAATAACCGGTGTGAATTATAAATCAGAAGAGTGACGTTGTCTTTTGCGTTTCATGCAAAATGTCTCCCATTTCACTGGAAGCTGCATCTGCCTCACCTGGTGATTTTTTCACAGCCATGAATGATTTATGACTTTCTGACTCTGCATCCCACAAGATTGCATAAGGGCCAGAGAAAAACAAATGAGGCTGGGCCAACTTTAAACAACCAAACCTTTTCAGAGAGTGGATTTCATTTTTGCTCCCATCAGTGAGATGGTTTTGTACTCACAGAATGCAGGCTCTAATTCTGGGCAGCATTGCACGACCTCCCTACAGTCTTTTAAATTTCTCTGTGATTCATGCATTCATTCACATTGGACCTGGACTCCCGAAGTTTCTCCGAATGCCATCCCGATCTTCAGTCCTCCCTTCTTTCTGAAACTAAACTTTGCAGTTGAATTACTGACATAGCTTCATCAGTTTGGTTAACGATTGGACAGGATGATACTGATGGGAAGAGTCTCTCCCCTTGTTTTTAATTTTTTCTTTTTAAGATGGTCATACGTAGCAGAACATAAGCTCAGAACTGTGACACGTGGGGAGGACATAGTCCACGCATACACCAGAATGAAATCTCATTATTTTGTTTAGCAGAGAGCTAATAATCAGGGCATAATCAATAAAGATTGGACTTAATTTTGCCAGTGTCTCCAGACCAGGAGAATTTCAGATTCTAAAAGTATTGTCAAGATAGTTTCCTTCAAGGCTCAGCTTTAGCACCATCTTCCATATGAAGCCTTTCCTAATCCTTGCAGCTGTTACTACTTCCCCTACCCCTCACCCTCAATTATTCTGTATCTGTTTTGTATATTTGTATGTTTGCATATTAGGGCAGCTAGGTGGCAAAGTCAATAGAGTGCTGGGCCTGGAGTTAGGAAGGCTCATCTTCCTGAGTTCAAGTCCAGCCTCAGACAATTCCTTGCTGTGTGACCCTGGGTAAGTCACTCAACCCTTTTTACCTGAGTTTTCTCATCTGTAAAATGAGCTGGAGAAGGAAATGGCCAACCACACCAGTATCTTTGCCAAGAAAACCCCAAATATGGTCACAGAGAGTTGGACACCACTGAAACGACTGAACAATAACACACCCGCTGTCTCCCTTGACTCACAGTTACCTTCTGTAAGCACCTCAGTACAGAACCTGTCTCATAGTTGGGCTGAAATGCTTAAATGAATAAATGCTTGTTTATTGATGGATTTGAATGAATGACTTTTGCCCCTCCCCCACTAGCAAAATGTCAATGATTCTATTTGACTTTAAAGTACTAGTCAACATTTGGCAATCATTTGTTAAGGACCTACTTTGTTTTTCAGGGCCAATTGGAGGCCTTGAAGATACAAAGACAAAAAATAATAGTCCTTGGACTCCAGGAGTTTATAGTCTACTGGGGTGAAAACAACATGTACATGGGCAAGTCAATACAAAATATTCATACGGGAAATATGAAGGTGGATAGAAAACCTGGCCTCTGAAGAGTAGTTGTGTGACTGTCTCTCAGGGCCCCCAGACTGCTGTCTAAGACTAAGTTACAGTTGAGCTGCTGCTCTGTTGATAGCAGAAGGTTCAAGGCTGGAATTTCTCCATACTGATGGATTTGAAGGTTTGGTCAATATTTGTGTTAACGTTAGTCAGTCAGTCAGTTAACAAGCATTTATTAAGCACTTATGTGTCAGGTACTATGCCAGGGGTGGGGAATCGGCGGGCTTCGAGGCCACATGTGACCCTCTAGGTCCTCAAGTGCGGCCCTTTGCTTGAATCCAAACTTTAATAAAAGGATTTGTTCTGTAAAACTTGGACTCAGTCAAAAGGCCACACTCAAGGATCTAGAGGCTCCAGGTTCCCCACACCCTGCACTATGCTAAGCACTAAGGATACAAAGAAAGTGGAGGGGGAGAGGAAGGAGAAATGAGAAATAGGAGGGAGGAAGAGTGGAGGGAGGGAGAGGGAGAGAGAGGGACAAGAAAGAAAGGAAAGGAGAGAGAGGAGGAGGGGGAGAAGAAGAGGGAGGGGAAGAGAGAGAAAGAAGAGCAAGCTGGGAGAGAGATAGAGAAGAGGAGAGAGAAAAGAGAAGTAGGGAGGGAGGGAGTAAGGAGAGGGGAAAGAGAATGAGACAGGAGACAGAAGGGGAGAGAAGAAAGAGACAGGGAGAGGAGAGAGATGAGGAGGAGGAGGAGGAAAAAAGGGAGAGAAATGAGGGGGAAGGAAGACAGGAAGAAGAGAGGAAAGAAAAAAGAGGGAGACAAAGAAGAAAAGCAAAGGAAAGGGAGAGAGAGAAGAGGAGAGGAAAAAGAAAAACAGAGAGGTAGAGAGAAAAGAGAGGGGAAAGGGAGAATGAGAGAGGAAAGAGGAGAGAGGGAGGGAGTAATATGGAGGAGAGTACTAACAGCTTTGGGGATCAGGAGAGGCCTTGTGTGGAAGAGACATTTGAGGCAAGGCATTCTTAATGCCGTTGTTGCATCAGCATCTACTGCAGGATGCTATTAGTACCACACATGCACACACAATTTATCCTAGTTCCCACAAGACAAGGTGATGTGGGAAGGAGAGGAAGTCACTCAAAAGCTTTCTGAGTCTCCCCTCCCCCCCCAAAGCTCTAATATTCTATAGTTTTTTGTTACATAGAATTAGAAGCTAGGAATTCTAAGGGGCAGAAGTAAGCAGGAAGGTCATTTCAGATACGAGGGATGGCCTTGCGTGCAGCAAAGGTAAGAAGGCAGTAGTAAAGGCAATATGAGCCCGGAGCAGTAGATTACCACCTAAGGGGAGTTCACTTCTTCTATTAGGCTATGTCTTCATGCAGAAACCAGCTTGATAGCTTTGACCACATCATTAAATAATAATGATAATAATGAAAAGCTGTACAGGTCTAGCAAGTTAACGAACTATTTTGAGTGTGTAGAAATAGCTTTAGGTTCCAGCAAAGATTTACAGACGTTAAGTCCATCGACTTCTAACATCATGGAATCAGTTGCAGGTGGTATAATTTAGTACATTGTTGAATGACTCCTTATGTTGTCAATAATGCTGCCTGTAACAAGCATGCCAAGTTAAAAGTGTGTATGTGTGTGAGTCAGACAGTCAACAAACATTTATTTATTTAGATTTATCAACAATCATTTCCATAAGCTTTTGAGTTTTAAATTTTTCTCTCCCTCCCTCCCCACGTCCCTCCCCAAGACTGTGTGCAATCTGATATGGGCTATACATATACGTTCCTATTAAATATATTTTCACACTAGTCATGTTGTAAGAAAGAATTAGAACTAATAGAAGGAACCACAAGAAAGAAGAAACAAAATAACACAGAAGAAAAAAAAAGCAAATAGCGTGATTCGATACGCATTCAAGCTCCATATTCTTTCTTCGGATGTGGATAGCATTTTCCATCATGAGACTTTTGGAGATGTCTTAGATCCTTGCATTGGTGAGAAGGGCTAAGTCTATCAAAGTTAGTTATCACACAACGTTGACTGTTACTGTGCACAACGTTCTCCTGGTTCTGCTCACTTCACTCAGCATCACTCCATACAAGTCTTTCCAGGTTTTTCTGAAGTCCACCCGCTCATCATTTGCAACAAATATTCATTAAGAACTTACTATGGGGTCAGGCACTGTGTTAAAAACTGAGAATACAAATACAAGCAAAAAAAAAAAAAGAGTCCTTGCCCTCAAGAAACTTATATTCTAATAGGTGAATAAAACTCATAAAAAGAAGCTGAAAAGGGGAGGAATGGTTGGGATAGGGGAAGGTACCAGCCCAGGGGTATGTTGGAGAAGTTCAGAGGAGGGTACTCTGGTGGGAAATGAAGAAATAACTAGCCTTCTTGGAGGTTCTGGGAGGGTTCTCTATTCTCCAAGAAGAGGGAGGGAAGGGCCCCAAGGACAGAGTTTGCTTTTGCATTCAACTTCTCAAAGGCACAAAACAGCCTTCTGCAAGAGATATTGCTATAGCAGTTTTCTCAACCACCATGAAAGAAAGTGACATATAAACCACTTCTTTTTCCCTCTGATCCCTCAATTTATCACTGTGGAACAGGCTCAAATAGTCTGCTTTTTGGAATACAGTCTCCCTAATGTGCTTCATCTTGGATCTGTTTAGATTATCTCTTTATACACACACACACACACACACACACACACACACACACACACACACACATATATATATATACACACATATACATATATATGATATTTTATTATATATATTTACACACATATATTCTATATATATTCAGTATATACATACTATATATATATTTTCAAAATATATACAGGTATGTATGTATGTATTCTGCCCTAGGCTTTTCCCAGAGACTTCAAAAGATGAAGAAAATTATTTCCTTTGGGATGTGCCCTTCTCTAGTTTAGAGAATGGATGAATATCATTAATTGACTTCAAATCTGGCCCAAGCCAACCATCTTTCATTGTTTAGTTTTGTTTAGTTTCTTCTTCTCTCCAGCAGGGTAAGTACTCAGGTAGCTGCAGAAGGGATCAGGTAGAGTTTTCTTTGATATCAACACAGCGATCAGTAAGATTTGGCTCACCGGAGAACTTCTCTAGTTGATGTCAGAAGGAAAAGGAACACAGCTGGGTATTCTTCCCAAGCTCACTTTGTTTACTGTGAAAGAACCCCAGATAGAGTGGAGCGTGGATCAAATTTGATCTAATCTTGCCATGAGAAATTCAACCTGGAGCGTCACTGTGTCGCTGGACCAAAAGAACCAAAGCCACTATTGAAGTTTCTTCAGCTGTGTTTCTACTCCTTTTGCCTTTTTTCTTCTTCTTTGGGGCCAGATGAAATCCTGGTCTCGCTATCCAAAGTGAGAGTTCATCCCAGTTTTGCTGTCCTGGACTTGGCTTTCCAACAGAAACTTGTGTTTCCAAGTACTTGTTTATCCCCTTTGCCCTTCAGTGTCCATGAATTTGGATGACACCCCCCCACACACACACAGTTGGAGGAACATATTTCAGTTTCAGGGGCATTTGTTCTTATAGTCTGAGATTAAGGTCTCACTGGCAGCCATTGGCTGTGTGTTTAGTGATAGCAACTGAGTTCAGATTTCTACAAAAAGGTGCTGACATCTCTCCCCTTTGGCTGCTAGAGGCTTAGATTGGAAATGATGGAGAAAGGTTAAATCACCAAATGGAGACTGGAGTACTAGCAATTTTAGTTTGTCTTAAGGAGTCACTGTTCCATTTATGGGGTTTGGGGAAAGGGCTTTTGAGACTATACTACTAGAAGTCTCCTCTTCCTTCCATCATCACATGAATTGTATATTAGATTAGATTAAATTAGATTGGATAATGCATTTATTATGCCAGGTAACATGCTAAGCATTGGGAATATAGGCGAAAGGGAAGACCATCTTTATCCTCAAGGAGTTTATGGGGGAAACAACACCCAAAAGGAAGATGAAGGAAGGGAGGAAGGGGTAAAGGTGTAAATATCCAAGAGTCAGGAACAGAAATTTGTCAGAAGTAAGCATGGCTGACTTGGCACTTCAAGTGGAGGTTCTGGATAGGAACCCAGCATCCAAAGAGTAGAGCTATCTCCAGTGTGAGAAGGTAGCTGGGTGTCAAAGCCCGGAGAGTTAGGAGAAGACCCAGGTTAGAGTGCTGTCATAGGATTTACAACTGGAGGGGCTCCCCAAAGATCATCTAGTCCAATCCCTTCATTTTACAGATGAGGAAATTGAGTCCCAGAGTGGTGAAGTCACTTTTCCCAGGTCATAAAAGCAGTAAGTAGGAAAGTTAGGGTTTTAATCCAGATCTCCCAACTTCAAATCTAGTATTATTCCATGATAGTATGCTGTCAACAGCTAGGTGTAAGGCACGCAAGCTCTTCCATGGCAAACCAGTGCTTAGCACAATGCCTGGTGCAGTAGGTGCTTAATAAATGTATGTTTGTTAATTGATTGACTGATGTGCATACATTGCAGACTCCCCCAGTAGTTTCCTCCATAACTTTCTTGTCATTGTGGTTTAATTGTGGTCTTCCTGACCCCATTTGGGGTTTTCTTGGCAAAGAGACTAGAGTAATTTGTCATTCTCCTTTACAGCTCATTTTACAGATGAGGAAACTGAGGCAAATAGAGTTAAGTGACACACAGCTAGTAAGTGTCTGAGGCCAGATTTGAACTCAGGTCTTCCTGACTCTAGGCCTGGTGCTCTATCCACTGTGTCACTTAGCTGCCCACTCTCTTGTACCCCTTGAAGAATTGATGATGGTAGAAACAAGACTCACTTTGTCTTTTTAGCAAGTATCTAGGTTCTGCTCTGTGCATTCTTCTACACACTCATCGAGAACATCTTTTATGGCTTTATGAAAAGGGACTTTTGTGAATGATAGTTTATAAAGAGTACATTTAATTAACTGAAGGGTATAGAGAATGACACATCTCCCTCTGGTTATTGTTTATTGGCCATAAAAATCCAATTGATTTGGTGGAACAAGATGCCATCTTAAATGCTGCTTTCCAACATTCAAGTGTCTCCCATGTGCATGTTGAAATAGACAAGATGTCAAGTGAAAGGTGTAAGAACAGAAATCACTCTATCTGGCAAACTTCTGATTATTAATATCAAGTGAGGAATCAGATAGGGAGACTGGGTAGTGTAGGCAAGCCTAGTGAAGATTTGATGGCATGAATTTGTCATGGACCCAGTCTTTCTCCAACAGTGTTTAGTATCTCCGGAGTTAGAAGGGAGGAGCTGAGGAGTAGAGGTCACCAAGGACTAAGGATTAGTATCTAGGGAACCACAAGAGGGCAAAGGGTAAAAGGGATTCAGGGGTGAAATGTATGCATTCAAAAAGACATTCTGACCTCGCTCAGTATGCCTGCAATTTGACCCTGACTCTTTTTCCTGTTAATCTTATTCCTAGCCAGACTTTGAAGGACTGTTTATGGCATTTGCTCCCAGGAAGGGCTGGCCACCCTTCCAGGAACCAAATATTCATAAACAGGAATGCTTTCAAGGATGTTTTGAGAATAGCTCCTTTCCCACCAATCACCCATTTATTTGGCAAATTACCCTCTTAGTTAAAAGGAATTACTAAAAAGCCTGGTAGTCCTGAGCCATCTTTGGAGTCTCCCCTGTGGTATGGGTGCATAGCCCAGGACCGTCCTGTTGGGACTCTGGTGGCTGATCTCGGGACTCCCCAGCCACAAGATCCAGATGTAGATGATTCCCCTGATGGTGACGATCAATTATGGTAAGATTTGATGCTGATCATGACTTAAATTATTACTAATTGAAACTTATGTTGTAACTATTGGGACTTACTGACTGAGACTTATGTTACTATTAGGACTTACCCTATTTTACTTACTAATCCTAACCCTATTTTACTATTTAATAATACATACTTAGACTATCTATATCTATCTATCTATATCTATACACACACACACACACACACACACATATATATCTGCCTATCTATCTATCCATATATCTCAAACCTGAGACTGTGTCATTTCTAAACCAAACCAAACTGAAACTAAATTAAGCTGCAGCAAATAAGGCTGCTTCACAACACAAAGGGCTGAGGAGAGTCTGTGAGCTCATTGTTGAGATATCCTACCATAGGTTCAAGACCTTAAAGGGAGCAAACTGGAGCCAATATAGTAGTGTAGACTGGGCAAAGAGGAAGTAATTGAGAGGTCTGAGGTATTCCTGAAGGATAATGATAAAAACAATAACAACAATGGTGACAATAATAATAGTATTTAGATAGTGTTTTAAGGTTTTCAGAATGCTTTAGAAATACTGTCTCCTTTTATGTTCCCAACAATCCTGTGAGGTAGTCACGGAGGTAGTCAAGAGAGACTTGAGTCAGGGAGACTGAGTAGGAGGCCATCATGGGTCTTTTTGGTTCTTTAATAAAACCAGCCCAGTTCAGTCTGGGTCCAAGAGTACCTTAAATCGAATTCTACTCAGTGCCTCACTTTCTTGAGTTTTCTTTAACACCCTTTTCCTTTTTTCTCTCTTGTGATTATATAGATCACTGTCCTGGATAATTTAATCAGTTGTTACATTAGTTCTTGGGGGCCTGTGGGGTTGTAATATGATAAACTTTGTTAAGTTGTTTTGAAGCAATGAAAACATGTTGACATGACACTTGCAGAAGAGGCTGATTCATTCAAAGAAAATGAGTCAATTCTTTTAAAAAAAATCAATCACTTGGAGAGCTTGCCATCATGTAGACAAAACAACCAGCTGGTTGACTGAATTCTTCATTTTTTCGATTGGTTACTATGCCATGTGTATATACTCATATGAGGAATATAACATTTGACATTTATATAATGCTTTAAAGTTTTCAAAGCACCTTACAGATCTCCAATGAGCCTTATGAGATATATTTGAAAAATTTTTTTTAGTCTGGACCTGTGATCTCACTCATTAGGGAATTTCTTCTGTGGAAATTCCTTCCATTGATATAGATCAGCAACTCGTCTGTGCCTTGTATTCGCAGGGAATTTACTTGGGGCACTGAGACACTAAGTGACTTGTCAATGGTCAGATTACTAGGATGTGTGAAGGGCAGAACTTGAACCTAGAACTTCCTGATTCTAAGGCTTACTGTAGTCTAAATATACTAGGATGTCATAAATATCCTGGAGAGAGACTTGAGGCAGGGAGATCAATTGGGAGGATATCCCAATCGTAGGATATCCTACTTCTTGAGATAGATTCTATGGGTATCATTATCTCCATTTTACAGGTGGGGAAGCTGAGACTGAGAAGTTAAGTGACTTAGCTGTGGTTTCAGAGCTAGTAAAATGTCAGGCAGGATTCAAACCCATGTCTAACTTCAAGTCCAGGAATTTATCCTCTCCATCAAAGCTAGGCCACAATGCCCACAACACTTCTAGATTAAAAGGTAATTGGGAAGTATTTAGTAGAATAAATAAAAATACAATAGAACATAGATAACATAGATACACGATTTCCTAAGTTAATATGTGGCCCACAGGGATCCTTATATGTTTCGACTGGAGTTTGACAGGAGTGCACTGAATGGTGCTTCCTCTGAAGGCTGTGAATCTAGATTCCCCTTCTTTGTAACATTCCCCATTATTTTGCAGAGTTCATTTTATGAGAAAACTCAGCTTCCCCTGTTGACTAGAATTGATCTCTTTCCCTCTCTTGCTCCTTCCTTTTCATCTTTCATCAGGTCATTCATTTCATCGGGTAGTGAATTATTTTCCCTCTGGCTCCCTCAAATGCAAAGCCGAGCCCCAATCCAGTAATGAGCAGCACAGGGCTCCCAGGGTACGCCTGCTCTGCGCGTTTACTTCTCCACAGACGCCAGATGAGATTGACCCCATCTCCAAGCAACATGGTTTGTTTGGAAGGGGCGAGGTGGTAGGAAGTCTGCCTTCTGAAGAATATCATCTCCTCGATGAATAGGCAATTCTAGAATTTACGTTGGTTTGAACTGCTTCCTGAATAATTCTGTTTAAAAAGGCAGAGCCACGTATAAGAAGCAGAGTACTTTTTTGACTGGATTTCTGATTTTTGTTGTAGATGAAAGCTTTCAGTGAAGAAGCCCTATGATGCCAGTCAGCATCTGTCCTGCAACTTATAGTTTTTGAGAAATCAAGTGACTTTTCTGGGGTCACGAAGTCAGTTTGTGTCAGAGGAGGCTCTTGAACCCAGGTTTTTTGGGGTTCTCCAGCAGCTCCCTATCCACTAGACTACCCTGCCTTTGGGTCTAAAATACCAAGGATCTCACCGTGACTATCAGAATCACAGAAAGCTGGGAGAGGCCTCAGAGATCACTGAATATACCACTTATCTTTTTACGGACCGACAAGAGAGGCTTGAGTCAGGGAGACCAATGAGGAGGCCATTGCAAATCTTTTTGGTCCTCTAATTCAAGACTCAGAGGGGGCATGTGATTCATTGAAGGTCATTGCAGGTCATAGTTCTGAGGTAGAGTTGAAACTAAAACTCACATTCCCCCCCACCCTCCCCAACTTCCAGTTTGGGGTGATTTTTGTAAGGCCTCATCACCATCAGGTAACTTTCTCTAGTGGATAAGTCACTGTACCTAGGCAGCTAGGTATAGTGCAGTGGATAGAGTGCTGGGCCTGGAGTTAGGAAGACTCCTCTTCCTGACTTCAGCTCTAGCCTCAGACACTTATTAGCTAGGTTACTGGGCAAATCATTTAACTCAGTTTTCTCATCTGTAAAATGAGCTGAAAAAGGAAATGGCAAAACGCTCCAGTGTCTTTGCCAAGAAAACCACACATGGGGTCATGGAGAGTCAATACAACTGGATGACTAAACAGCAAACAAGTCACACGCTACACACACACACACACACACACACACACACACACACACACACACAGAGGCTCTGCCTACGTGTTCCTCCCTCATTCATTTAATTTATTTGTTTTTCCTTTTTAAAAATTTGATGACTTCAAGTTATGAATTTTTCCATCACAGTCAGTTCTCAATATGCTTGTGACTCCACTAAGCACCTCTCTTGTAACAAAACCAAAGTGACCTGCATGTCTATTTTGTTTATATTAGACGTTTGTCTCCATATTTGACCTTATTGGGGTATATGCTCAGTAGTTCATCTGTTTGATTAGTTGGTCGCTCCCTGAGTAGGCTTAGGTAGGAGTCCTCTCACCCTGGTTATGAGCAAGTTGGAATATATTTCTTGGTTCCTGTTTTGAAGAAGGAGTTACTGATCCTGTGGCCGGGAGATTCGATTCCACCCTGGAGTGATATTTAACTCAATTCAGCAAAAATTTATTAAGGCTATGTAAGTGCAGCACACCCAAGTCTACAAAGACAAGAATGAAGTATTATCTCCCCTCAAGGAGCTTACATTATATATAAGGAACACAGCATGTATGCCAGCTTAACTGTAATTCAGACTAGGAAGGAGGCTAGTGTACAAGCTGGATATAGATTGTAAAGAGCTTTAAAAGACAATAAGAAGAGTTGGATTCCATCCTAGAGGCAGGGGAGTCACTGGAGCTTCTTGTAGGCCAGGGTGCCATGGTCAAGGACCAGCGCTTTAGGAATATAATTGTGGCAACTGTGTGGAGGATGGGTTGGGGAGGGGAGAGACTTGAAGCACATAGACTAATGAGGAGGCCATTATAATAATTGAGATGGGAAGTGATAAATGCCTGAAATAGGGTGGTGGCTATGTGAGTAGAGAAAATAGGACAGATGTGAAAGATTTTGTGGAGCAAATTGGCAAGACTTAGCGACTTAAGGGATGAGGGAGAGGAAGGTATTAAGGATCACTCCAAGATTATGAATCTGGATGACTCAAAGGATAGGGGTGTCCTCAAAAGAAATGGGGAATTTAGGAAGAGAGGAGTTGGGAGAAAGATGATGAGTTCAAGAGAGCAAGGGATTCAGTGGTAGAAGACGGGTTATAGCTGTACTGGTTCATCATGGGGTCAAGTTTATGAAAGGAAAAAAAGCAATGACAGAGTAAGGCTGATGGATTGGGAAAACAGGGAAGTATAGAGGGACTGGAAGTAATAATGAGGATGAAGAATATATTTAAGAAGGGTGAGGCAGAGGAAGAATTGGAAGGCTAGGTGGCTCTGAACAGCAAAAGGAAGCTCAACATTGAGGATCATGTATGTAGCATAGTTATACATGACCTCTAGGCCATGACCATCTCTGTGCTTGAGTGAGATGGAATTAGGAAGCAGATTATTGAAGTTCAGTTTGACCATTAACCTCAACCATCCCAACTCCCATAATTGGGGGACCGTAATGTTTGAGGGTACTTTAACACGAGAGGCTCCCCAAGTTTGAGACATGGAATTGGGTGGATAAGAAGACTATGAACTCCTTAAGAAAGGAAGAAGAATGTCTTGGAGATTGGTGGATGAGATGACTTTAATTCAGATCGAAGGAGAACTTCAAAGGAAGTTGCTGAGTCATAGTGGTAAAAGGGAGGTCTATAAGTAGTGCTGAGGAGCATGGAATAAGCCAAGTCCTCCTTCTGGCCCCATCTATTACAAGGCATGAGAGGAGCAGCCAAAACCAGAAATGGTGACAAGGAATGAGGAAAGCCTGCATTCAGATCCTGCCCCTGATGAATATTGGCTGCATGGCCCTGGGCAAGTCATTTAGGCTCTTAGTACCCAGCCTACTTTCTAGGACTATAAATTGTGTAAGGGTTCCCAACATACATTGATAGAGGGGGCTTCCTTGGTGGGAACTCCTCACTAGTGGAATCATAGGTCCAGTCTTCCTCTGCCCTCATCCCTGCTGAATAAGCTAAAGGAGGGTCAGAAAAGGTTAGGCTGGGCTGAATTAGAGAAGGGTAAGAGTGTAGTGATAGTAATAAGGGAAAGTAGTTCTCACTTGGGAAAAACAGTGACTCTGAATCACAGGGATTAAGGGGAACAGGAGGTAGGAATCTGCTAGCCATGCCAAGGGTATCCATCAAGAATGGAGAAGCTTGGGGACTAAACTGGGCCCTTGGCAGGATATTGCTAATTGCCAATTAAAAAAGTGAACAGACTAGCTTTATAGCCTGTAAAAATATGCGGACTGCTGTTTACTGATGGGGGCCAGCAGGATCAGGTGAAGACCCCAGAGAAATAGAAAGGTGGCAGGAGCCATCTGAAACCCAATCATCAGGACAGAAGGGAAGAGCAAGAAAAATCCCTGAGAAAGTTGGTTACAAGAGAAATCTGCAAGAATGAAAGAGGGCTGACAATCTCCAGCAGGCATGGAGGGCAAGGGGAATTTGAAAGTTTCTTGCACAAGCTACCTGACCCTGGTTTTTCTGCTATAGCCTAGTAATTGCACAAAGGAAAGGCTGATCTCCTTCTTAGAATGGAAGGTAAAGCAGAGTCCAGGAGCGCTATTCTAACTGTCTAGTTTACTGGGAGAATGGAGTTTTTCCTGGGGGAAAAATGGAAGAAAGGCTTCAAGGTGAGAGAGAGTAAAGAAGGAAAAGGATCTAAAGAGAGAGAAAGGGATTTTGTCTACAATAGGAGGGTGGAAGAAAAAGACAAATGGAAGGAAAGGGAGAAGAGTCACCTAATATTTATATTTAGGTAAAAGGTTAGAGGCACTTCCACTAGTCAGACAATGTCAGTCAGTGCTTACTATGTGCCAGCACTGTGCTAAGCATTTGGGATATAAAGAAAGGCAAAAACCAGTTTCTGACCTCAAGGAGCAAACATTCTAATGTGGGAGACAACATGTAAATAATGAGGTACATAGAGAATGTATACAGAGTGAATGAAGGCAATCTGGAAGGGAAAGAAGGCATTAGCAGCTAAGGGGACCAGGAGAGAAAGTGGCATTTGAGCTGAGTCCTGAAGGAAGCAGAGGAACTAAAAATAGGAGGTGGGGGAGCAGAACATTCCAGGCATTGGGTATGGTCCGTCCGAAGGCACATAGATGGAAACTGGGCAGAGGACAGTGTAGCTGGATTATAAAGTTCATGGAGAGGAGGAGTAAGGTGTAAGAAGGCTGGAGCGGTAGGAAAGGCCTAAATGGCAACCAGAGGAGTTTACATTTGGTATTGGAGATAACAGGGAGCTGCTGGAACTCGTAGAGCAGGGAGATTGATATGGTCAGACCTATGCTTTAGATAAATCATCTTTTACTCCTGTAAAGAGTGTTTTATAGTTGAGTTGTATTTCTTTAAATCCTGAATGGGTCTTGGTAAGTTAACTTTCAGATATTTTATTTATTTTGTTGTTGTTTCTTCGTATCTCTTCCTCCTGGGTTTTGTTAGTAATATATAGGATTCCTGATGGTTTTGTAGGTTTAGTTTGTATCCTTCTACTTGTTTGAAATAAGTTGTTTAAAAACCATATTAAAGATGGATGCAATAGCAGATAATGGATTATAAATGTAAGAGTGGCAGGATCCTATAAGAACAGTGTCAGGAGTGTTAGGTCTGAAGACCTGAGGTTGGTGCTGAGAGCTAAACATATAAAGTCAGGCTTCTCCCCACTATGCTGGGGAAAAGAAGAGTATATAAAAAAGGAAAGGACAGATGCTTGTTGTGGAAGGGGTGAGGAGAGCAGGCAATGAACAAATTTAGACTTGATGCCAAGAAAAGCTTTGTTGAACAATTAGAGCTATCATAAAGTGGGTACTTGAGAGATAGTGAGTATCTTCTCTGTGGAGGTCTTCAAGCAAATGTTAGATGACCACTTGTGGATTATATTGTAGAGGATACTCTTGACTGGACTAAATGGACACTAAGGTCATTTCCAGTTCTGAGATTATGTGATTCTCTGAGAGGCAACTTTCATTCTCTCTCTCTCTCTCTCTCTCTCTCTCTCTCTCTCTCTGTCTCTGTCTCTGTCTCTGTCTCTGTCTGTCTCTCTCTCTCTCTCTCTCTCTCTCTCTCTCTCTCTCTCTCTCTCTCCTCTCTCTCTCTCTCTCCTCTCTCTCCCTCTCTCTTCTCTTTCTTTTTCTCAACAAGAACTTTTCGGGCCTTGGAATGGAAGAATAGAAGAAGGTTAATAGGGAGTCAAAACCCAAGGCAAGGAAATAGATTACAAGCTGCCTGTACTGAACTTGTTACTAGGCTCAGATGTATAAAATACTCCGGTCTTGAAAAAGCTGGGGGGTAGGATTACTAAGCCAATTAAAGATCTGTAAAAGCTCATGGAGAATAGGAGTACAATTGGATTGGCCAAGGGCAAATGTTGTCTGGATTTTCCAAAAAGAGAAAATAGTGTAGTCTACAAACTATGGGCCAGTGAACTTGATTTCAACTTAATTCTTGGTAAGATTTTTGAAAATATTATTAAAATTATTATTATGTAGCAAATTAAAAATTTTAAATTAAAATAGTATTAAATATTTGGGATATGTTATTAAATACTAATGAAATATTATTTTAAAATAAAATTTAAAATATTATTGAAGGATTAGTTAGGTATTATATAGAAAAAGAAGTGAGATCACCAAGATTCAGCATAATTTCATCATAAACAGATTATGCCAGTCTAACCTATTTTTCTTTTTTGGCAAGGGTTACTAGAGTGGTAGATCAGGGGAGTCATATAGATTTTAGTAAAGGAAACGACAAAGTTTTTCATTCTATTCTTCTGGACAAGATGGAAAAGTAAAGACAAATAATAGTATAGTTAAGTGGATTTGGAAGCAGATGAGTGTCAGGATCCAAAGAGTAATAGCTAATATTAAAAAAAAATACCAGAAAGATTTGTGGTATATCTGTAGTCCAAGGAACTAACTCCCTCTATCAGAATCCTGTGACCATCCACGTTACTTAGCAGGTAAGCCTTAAGAAATTGCCTGAGGCAAAATGACTTTAAGTAACTTGCCTGGAGTCCCATAGCCAATAAATGCAGAAGGCAGTATTTTAACTCAGGCCTTCCAGACTCAAAACCTAGCACTCTACTATGTCAGGCTGCCTTTGCAAAGTATAACAACAATAATAAAACAACATTAATAATTTGATGTTAACTTGGAAGGAAGTTTCTACTAAGGTATAATAAAGATGCAATATTATGCTGTTCAATATTTTTTATCAATGACAAATGCACGAATAATATGTTGATCAAATGTGTAGATGACAAAAGGCTAGGAGAAGTAGTTACTACATTGGATGGCTGAGTAAGAATCCAAAAAGATCTTGACAAGCTAGACCATTAGGCTAAATCTAGTAAGATTAAATTTTATTGGGATAAATATAAATTTTTATACATGGCTTCAGAAAATCCCCCTCATTACAAAATAGAAAAGACATGGCAAGATAGTTTGTCTGACTATAGATGCAGTATACCCACCAAAAATGCAAAATCTTAGACTGCGTTTGAGAGACATAAGTTACCAGACTAGTGGGGTAATACTAATCCTGTTGCACTTCGCCTTGGTGGGACCGTATTTGGAGTATTTATTGTGTTCTGTTCTGGGCACCATCTTTTCAGAAGGACATTTATAAGCTAGAGAGTGTCCAGAGGAAAGCAACCAGAATGGTCAGGGGCCTCAAAAATCACATTTTGTGAAGTTGAGTCAAGAGAACTGAGGATTTTGAGCCTGGAAAAGAGACAACTTAGAGGAACAGGAGAGTTGTCTTGAATTGTATGGAGAGTTGTTTTGTGGAAGAAGGATTAGATTTTTCTGCTTTACTCTAGAGGTCAGAATTAGGAAAAATGGTGGAAGTTGCAGAGAGGCAGATCTTGGCTTAATTCACAGAAAAAGTTCCAAATAATTAGCACTATCCAAAAGGGAAATGAGGTATCCTGGAAGTTAATGGGTTTTCCTTAACTTTAGGGCTTCAACTTTGACAATATCTGATTCCAAATCATTGATAACAATTCATCTTTCAATATAATTTTTTCTTTAAAATTGCATTAATTTTATTTTTAACTTATGAAATAAAATAAGCATTTCCATAACACATTAGAATAAAAAAAGATGATTGCACATGATACTTCAAATCTATTGTGTACAAGTTGCTATTCCTTTTAAATACATGATAAAGTTATTGTGTAAATTTCTTTTTTGTCCCTTTTTTTCTTCTCCCCCTTACCCTAGAGATGGCTACCATTAGATACAAATGTGTATATATATGTAAAATCATTCTATATATACTTCTTTTATCATCTCTTTCTCTGGATGCAGATAGCATCTTCCTTCACATATCATTTGTAGTTAATTTGGGTATTTATAATAGTCAAAATTACTTAGTTGCTCAATGTTGTTCTTAAAACAATATTGCTGTAGGGTTTGCTGAGTGCTTTCCTCAAACATGGAGAGTCAGCTTGGCATAAAGGATAGAGAGCTAGCTTTATATTCTGGAGCTCCTATCTGTGCTCCTGGGAAGGTCAATTGACCTTTAAGTAGCTCTCTTAGAATCTAAGCTGCAGAAAAGCTGATTTAGTAGAAGTCTTATCTGAGAGTTTCACAAACCAGTGAAATCACAAGTCTAGGTCCTACCCCTTCTTCACGACAATCTTGGGAGATGGGTATTACTATCCCCATTTGGCAGATGAGAAAAATGAGCCTCAGAGAGATTAATTGAATGACCTAAAGTAATGAGACTTGAAATTGGGACTTCAGATTCTAAGTCCAGTCCCCTCTCCAGGACACTGTGCTACATCCCTATTTAAACATGATTCCATTGTTAGCAATTTTGTATGAACTTACATGAGGCAGCCAGGTGGTACAATGGTTAGAGGGCTGCACCTGGAGTCAGGAAGATGAGTCTTCTTGAGTTCCAATGTCTTCTTAAATGACAGGGTAAGTCACTTAACCCTGTTTGCCTCAGTTTCCTCATTTGTAAAATGAGAAAGAATTGGCAAACCACTCCAGCATCTTTGCCAAGAAAACCCCAGATGGGATCATGACTGAAATGCTGAATGACAAACAACAGCTACGTGAACTTGGGCATAATGTCATTATGAATAGTTTGATTTATAAACATATGAGGTTGTTGTATATGCTCCATGGTCCCTGGGAGGGCCAAATGAGAAACTTGTATATTTATAGTCTTGGAAGGTCCGCAGATTCGCAGAGTCAGATACTCGTAGAATGTGAGACCATCCATTTATTTAATTCAACTGATAGATGAAGAATTCAAGTCACAATTAGAGGAAGTGTTTGAGGTCAAACAGATTCATTTTGCAAATGATTCGTTGGCTAAGAAGGTTGTTTTGGGGGCTGCAGCCATAATTATTTCCCATCATTGTCTGAGTTAAAGGGCTCTGTCTTGCTCCTTTGCCAAGTGCAAACTTTTAGTTGATGGGCACCTGCTCATTAAATTCATTCTATCCAGGAGACAAAGTCACTGACACTATAACATATTCAAGAGGCATGAGAACTGAGAATTATGGTTAGTTCCCACAATGTCTATATTTTCCCAGCATTCTGATTCCTTCTATGTCTTGCTTGGCTGGACACCCTCTTCTTTTTTCAACCAAAAATTCAAGCTTTGCACTCCCATTTTCATAAACTGGGGCATTAACATTTTTGACTTGAGATTACTTCCTGTCCTGATCCTCCCCAGTTTGACCTTTGGCTTTATTTACATCCTGATCTTTGCATTCTTATTTCCTTGTGAATGACCCCATGATTTGGCTTCCGAACTTAATTCTGCAGTGGTACATTTTAAAACTCATCTTCCCTCTCCCCTTCACAAAGACTTAAGAGTCATCTTTGAACTCTGATTCTGTTTTCTACCTCAGGATCAACAGTACCCTAGAGATCATAAAGTTGGAAAAGATCTTAGAGGTCATTTAGTCTAATCCTTTCATTCTAGTGAAGATGAAACAGAAGCCTAGAGTGGCAAAATGATTTTCCCAAATCAACACAAGTAGTAAGTTAAGCTACGTCAGAGTCAGTTTCCTGACTCTTCATCTCATGCCAAGATGGTACAAGATACACACACACACGCGCACACACACAAAACATATGGTGTAATATATAATATATGGTATTTATATATATGGTTATATATACGTATACTATATCTATATCTATATGTAAACCTATAGCTTTATCTACATAGTGTATGTATATACATATGCCTCTGCCAGGTTTTTCACCTTGGGTCCGATCAGGGGTGCACTCAAACATCTCAAGCCTCTTTGTTGTTGTTCAATCATTTTCAGTCAAGTCCAACTCTTTGTGACCTCATTTGGGGTTTTCTTGGCAAAGATACTGGAGTGGTTCGCCATTTCTTTCTCCAGCTCTTTTGACGGATGAGAAAACTGAGGCAAAGAGGGTGAAATGACTTGCTCAGATCATGTAGTTAGTAAGTGTCTGCGGCTAGATTTGAATTCAGGTCTTCCTGACTCTAGGCTTGATATTCTATCCAGTGTGCCGCCTCTGGGGAGAACCAATTGCTAAATTTTCATTTTGAGTATGTATACCTTGGAAATTGGTAAATGCTGAAAATCAGACCTTGATTTAGTGTTGTTGAAGTTTTTTTTTTGACAGTTTAAACTTAAGAAAGTGATGATGGTGGAAATGTTAATACTGCAGATTAAATTTAAAAGTGTGCTGTGTATATATCATTTTTGTGGGGGACGTTAAGTCAGTTGCTAACCAGCACACAACTGGGTCTGTGGACAGATTTCAGAAACTCCATGAACTTGGATGGGGGACAAACAACAACAGTAACAACAAATATATCTTAGTTTTCAATAACCTCTAACTGAAATTTAACACTTCCCCTAATTTTGAATCTTTTTAAAAAAGCATTCTCTGTAAGGGTCCATAGGCTTCACTAGATTTTCAAGGGGCTTCGTGATACACACAAAGTTAGGCATTCCAGTGGATTTCGTGGAATTTCCAATGGAAAATGAATACTAGCACACTGAAAAGGGGTAAGCTGCTCTCTATGGGGTGGTCTATTCAATCCTACTGAAATTTACAGCTGGAAAGGACCCCAGAAGTCATCTAGTCCAACTCCTTTATTTTATTATTTTTCTAACCCCTTTATTTGACAAATGAGGAAACTGAGGCCCAAGGTCATAGAAGTAGTAAATAGTAGAGGTATGAGTAAAGCACAAGTCTTCTGACCCTAAACCCAGCACTCTATCTGCTGCCTCTCATGGGCTTTGTGAGCAATAGATGCTTTTTAAAAAGTTGGAAATCCAAAGGCCTTTCACCCCAGATTATTAAATGAAAAAAAGGATGAAGCAGGTCAGGAATTCAGCATTTTGATTTTCGTGCCAATAACCACTCAGACTATGGCTGGAGAGCAATTTGTTTTTTACTCTCTGTTTGCCATTGGACTGATTTTTCCCCCACAGTGTTGTCTTATTCTGCTGCTGTTGCAAAGGACTAAATAAATTCATTCTTTGTTTTCTAAGGAGACAAACACCCTCTTAACTTCTTTTTTTTTTTTTTATCATTACAGTGTTATGTACTTTTAGCCTGAACATGCTTTCATGGAAAAAAAAAAGTATACCCAAAGGCAGACAGATCTTGCACACGCTCCAAAGAAAATATTGTCCTTTGTTGTGAGTTGCTTCTCCAAACTTCCAAAATTCTTTGAAAACCCTGAAATAATCTTTTTTACTTATTCTAGGCGGAGTGGATCATTACCCAGGAGGTCTTTCAAAAAAGTCGACATACTCCCCATGGTTCACCTGCTCACTTGGAGGCAACCCACTAACCTGACCAGTTTTGTTTTGTACCTTAAGACATTGAAAATTAAATGCCCTGAATGAAGGTGAGCCATTCATTCCACACTTAGATGTTATCTTACTCATTCTTGAACAGCTGTACTTTATAGCTAGTTTTTTTCCCCCCCTTTAGAGTAGATTTGAGAACAAAGGTATAAAATTGGATTCTGGCCATGAAGTTTGCTCTTCTCCATTAAGAACACAAAGGCAGTCTGAGATTAGCAGCAATCTTCCCAACTCTCATAATGTTGCAATAATGACTTGGAGTATCTTTTAAAAGCCATTAGTAAATCCTAGCAGGCCGGTGGAGCTTGTTGGTAATTGTCATTCACGTTTGTCAGTGTTTCTTTCTTTCCTTCTGCCTCTGGGTAGCTGATAACAGTAGGTGGTATTTGGCTGGGAATGAGGGACCTAGGAAGATAGTGCAAAGCAGGGGGGAGTGCAGAGAGGTGAGATGAGAGACAGAGAGAGAGACAGAGACAGAGAGAGAGAGAGCAAAGCAAGAGAGCTCTGAGGCTGATTCACTGCAGGCTTCAGGTCAGAGTTATGAGAAGTACATCCAGACACTTGTGTAAAGCCTTCTCTTGACAGGGAATAAAGGACACCCCATAAACGTGACAGTTCATAGTCTTCAGAGGGAAGCAGTTTCAAACATGGCAAGCAGTCAGGTGCACCAATGAAGTACTTACTTTCAGACCTACAATTGATTCATGTAACACAAGTCCCTGTCACTCCCAATAACTTTTGCAAGAACCTAATGATGGGAGAGCAAATGCTAACAGGAGGGCAGAGCCCTTCTCTTCCACCCTTAACTGCCTGTTTCAGTCTTACTTATATTCAAGAAATCATATGAGAGGCAACCTGCCTGCTATGTAGTTTAGAGGTCACATTGTACAATGCCACACAATATAACTCCCTTTGTCCAGGGATTGGACTTAGAGGTTCTGATGCTTTAAATGAGTGGAAATGACTGCGTGGCTGGCAGCTACCCAATCCCTCACTTCTCCGGGGTTCTACCATTTCTCTTTGATGCCTAAGATGACATCTTATCATGCAATGAGACCGTTTTACCTGAGTACCCCACCAGAGCTTTTAAAATGGGAAAAAAAGAAACTTTCTCTACTCACTAAAGGAGCTTTCAATACATATGCTTGCATTTCTGGCCAATGAAAGAGTTAGATTAGGTGACCTTTAAGGTTCCTTCCATTTCTAACCTTAATCTATGAGGCAGGTCAGTGGTAAGGTGGATAGAACACTGGACCAGGAATCAGGAAGATATGAGTTCTAATCCATCCTCAAATACTTAATAGCTGTGAGATGTGGGGCAAGTCACTTCCCTTTGTCTGCCTTAGTTTCCTCAACTGCAAAATGGGGATAGCAATAGTACCTACCTGACCGGATTGTTGTGAGACTCAAAGGAAATCATAACTGTTAAGCATTTAGCACAATGCCTGGTACCCAGTAGACACTACCCCACCCCCACCCCTACCATGACAAATGTTTGCTGAATCTTTGGAATTATCTTTGATTCTTCTCTTTTATTTGTTCCTTACATGTAATCTGTCCCCACATTACTTTTCCTAGGTCTTCTCTTCTTCCTCTACATTCTTTCTCTTGGTGACCTCATCTACTGCCTAATTATAATCTCTATGCAGAAGACTCACAGGTCTATATATCTAGCCTCATGGTCCCCCCTAAGCTTCAGTTCTACATCACCAATTGCCTAGAGGACATTTTTAACTGCATGTCCCATAGGAACCTGAAACTCAACATGTTCAAGATTGAACTCATTGTATTTTCCCTAACTCCTGCCCCGCCTCCTTCTTCCAAGCTTCTATTCCTCTTGAAAGCACTACCACTCTTCCAGGGCAGCTAGGCGGCACGGGGATAGAATGCTGGGCCTGGAGTCAGGAAGCTGTTGCTGTTGTTGCATAGTTTTTCAGTTGTGTCCAACTCTTTGTGGCCCCATTTTTTTGGGGGGCAGAGATATTGGGGAGGTTTGTCATTTCCTTCTCCAGCTCATTTGGGGCAACTGAAGCAAACAGGGTTAAGTGACTTGCCTAGGGTCACACAGCTGGTAAGTGTCTGAGACCAGATTGGAACTTAGGATTCAGGAAGACCTGAGTTCATGTCTGGCCTCAAACACTAAATAGCTATGTAGTGTCATGGAAAGAGCACGGGTCAAGAGATTAGGGGATCTGGAGGAATATATCCTTGATTTTGCCACTGACCTGGGACAAATCACTTCATCTCCCCTTCAGCTTCAGTTTTTTCAACTGAAAAATGATGGAGTTGAACACAATGCTGTGAAGTTGGGGTCTAGAGGGATAGAACATTGCATATAAATGTCATGCTTTTGCAATGTGATGACTGTTTTTTCTGACTTCACCCCCTCTCTTCCTTTTAAAAAATTCCTGTTATAAAGGATAGCTCTCTGGGGGGGAGGGGAGGTAAGGAAGGATACAGGGGAAAACAAATACGCTGTAAAAGTGAGATATCAATAAAAATGTTTTTAAAAAAGTGAACAAAATGAATGCTTGTTGATTGATTTAAAGGCTCTCGACAAGTGTTTGATGCTTATGATATGAAAACACTTACAAAAGTTAAATGTGCTTTATTTTTGCTTTTCATTTCCATGGGTGTCTGTTCTATCTTCTTAATAAGGAATCATGAGAGACCATGTCACAATTCCTTCCTGCTATTAGTCATACTCCTGAAATATTTATCCCCCAAGAGCGGATGCTTATGAGTGCTGTTGGCTGACAATAAGAAAAAGTGGACAGTTTCTAGAAGCATCTGAAATATACCCATCAAGAGGCTGAGGAATTGTGGGGATTGGTTACCTCTGTTTTTCCAGATAAGCATGAAGCATTAGAATGCTGCAGGTTCCTGGGACTATGCACAGGAATGATGGATCGTGGTGAATCCTTTATAAGCCCTAAGCAGGGAAATGAGGTGGCCAAGGCATTGTAGTATGACAGGAAGAGCACTGGCCAAGGCTTTAGAGGATCTGGGGTCTATTATTGATCACTGACCTTGGAGAAATCGCTTCATCTCTTTCAGCCTCAGGTTTTTTTTATCTATCAAATGATAGAGTTGGATGTAATGGTCTGAGGTCCATACCAGTTCTATGAAATGGCTGGGAATATTTCAACCCATCTGCCCCCCTTCACATTTCTGTGGCCTGAGGTCCCTGTCTTAGTTCTAGGCACTGCTAAGTGCCTTGCTTCTTGCAGGCTTACTTATCACCCAATTTGTCTTGTGAAGAATTTCAGTCAAGAAAGTCCTCCTAGAAAGTGATATTGGTATTCACTCTACAATGTAATTTATAGTACCATCTGACCTGATGGTCAGCGATGCTGTCTGTGGGCTATAGTCAGTGGAGTTACATACAGGCCAGGAACAAACCCATGCAGGGCAGTGTAAGGAGGCTGATTCTGCCTCCTATCACAGTATAGTTAAAAGAGCACTGAATTTAGAGTAGGTAGACTTTAGACAAGTCACTTGAAAGGATAAACAAAAAAATCCACTTATTAAGTGTTAGCTACGCCCCAGGCACGATACTAAGTGGGGCAATACAAAACGAAAAGCTAGACAGTCCCTGCCTTTAAGAAGTCACATTCTAGGGGGGCGGAGCCAAGATGGCAGAGTGAAAGCAGTGACTCGCTTGAGCTCTCCCCCAAACCCCTCCAAATACCTATTAAAAATGGCTCTAAACAAATTCTAAAGCAGCAGAATCCACAAAAAGACAGAGTGAAGCAAATTTCCAGCCCGAGACAACTTGGATGGTTGATCAGAAAGGTATATCACACTGGGCTGTGAGAGGAGCGCAGTTTGGCATGGGTGCGCAGGCCACAGCAAACCTGAATCACAGGCAGCTGTGGCGGTTTTAGACTTCTCAACCCAGGAACGCCAAAGACAACTCAGAAGATCAGTGGGAAAAGTCTGTTTCTGCAGTGAGAGAGAAGCTAGATCTCAGCCTCAGTTCCCTAGCAAGTGCGGCCCCGAGGTGGCGGCTGCCTCCTGAGCTTCCAGCCCACAGACTCAGGGGGAATGTGGTGGCTGATCAGAGGGGGATTGTCTTGTTTTGCCCATGCTTGGATCTGGGTCACAGTTCTGAGGGGCAGTCCTGGGGTTAGGAGGAGCACTGGTGTGGTGGAGCTTGTAGTGGCTGTGGAGAGAAAATCTTCCTCACAGTTCCAAGACAGAAAAGAGTGCTGGTGGTCACTCATAGTCCAGAGCCCAGGTCAGCAAAGGAGTAAACACCTCGCCCCTTATCATACCACCTTGGAAGAACTGAAAATTTACAGGTCCCTAAAAGTATTTCTGAAAACAGCTGTACAAAGCCTCCACATTGGAAGCAGACCTCTATTCTTAATAAAGAGTTTATAACTCAACTAATTGGCTGGGATCATGAGCAAATCTCACAAGAAGTGTCAGACCATAGAATCTTTTTCTGGTAACAAGAAGATCAAAACCTACAACCAGAAGAAGACAACAAAGTCAAAACTCCTACATCCAAAGCCTCCAAGAAAAATATGAATCAGTCCCAGGCCTTGGAAGAGCTCAAAAGGGATTTGAGAAGCAAGTAAGAGAAATAGAGGAAAAACTGGGAGGAGAAATGAGAGTGATGCAAGAAAATCACGAAAAACAAGTCAACAGCTTGCTAAAGGAGACCCAAAAAAATACTGAAGAAAATAACACCTTAAAAAATAGCCTAACCCAAATGGCAAAAGAGGTCCAAAAAGCCAATGAGGAGAAGAATGCCCTAAAAAGAAAAATTGGCCAAATGGAAAAGGAAGTCAAAAGATTACTGAAGAAAATACTTCCTTAAAAATTAGAATACAGCAATTGGAAGATAGTGACTTTATGAGAAATCAAGACACTGTAAAAACAAATCCAAAAGAATGAAAAATTAGAAAACAATGTGAAATATCTCATTGGAAAAACAACTGACCTGGAAAATAGATCCAGGAGAGAGAATTTAAAAATTATTGGACTATCTGAAAGCCATGATCAAAAAAAGAGCCTAGACATCATCTTTCAAGAAATTATCAAGGAAAACTGCCCTGATATTTTAGAACCAGAGGGCAAAATAGAAATTGAAAGAATCCACAGATCTCCTCCTGAAAGAGATCCCCAAAGGAAAACTCCTAGGAATATTGTAGCCAAATTCCAGAGTTCCCAGGTCAAGGAGAAAATATTACAAGCTGCCAGAAAGAAACAATTCAAGTATTGTGGAAACACAATCAGGATAACACAAGATTTAGCAGCTTCTACATTAAAGGACCACAGGGCATGGAATATGATATTCTGGAGGGCAAAGGAGATAGGATTACAACCAAGAATCACCTACCCAGCAAAACTGAGTATAATCCTTCAGGGGAAAAAATGGTCATTCAGTGAAATAGAGGACTTTCAAGCATTCTTGATGAAAAGACCAGAGCTGAATAGAAAATTTGACTTTCAAATACAAGACTCAAGTGAACATGAAGAGGTAAACAGAAAGAGAAATCATAAGAGACTTATTAAGGTTGAACTGTTTATATTTCTGCATGGAAAGATGATATTTATAACTCATGAGACATTTGTCAGTATTAGGGTAGTTGGAGGAAAAAAATTATATATATGTGTATATATATATTTGTATATAGATATAGATAGATAGATAGATAGATAGATAGATAGATAGATAGAGGGCACAGGGTGAGTTGAAGATGAAAAGGTCATGTCTGGAGAATAAAATTAAGGGGTGAGAGAGGATTTTACTGGGAGAAGGAGGGAGAGGTAGAATGGGGTAAATTATCTCACAAAAAACAGAAAAGAAAAGGCTCTTACAGTGGAGGGGAAACAGGGGAATGTGAGAGGGAATGAGTCAATTTTATTCTCATAGGATTTGGCTTAAGGAAGGAATAACATACACACTCGATTGGGTATGGAAATCTGTCTTACCCTACTGGAAAATAGGGGGAGGAGGGGACAAGAGAGCAAGGGAATGATAGAGAGGAGGGCAGATTGGGAAAGGGGGTAATCAGAAGCAAACAGTTCTGAGGAGGGGTAGGGTCAAAAGAAAGAATAGAATAAATGGGGTGGGGGTGGGATGGAATTAAGGGAAATAGAGTTAGTTTTTCACAACATAACAACTATGGAAGTGTTTTGCATAACTTCACATGTATAACCTATATTGAATTGCTTGCTTTTTCAATGAGGGTGGCTGGGGAGGGAGGAAGGGAAAAAATTTGGAACACAAAGTTTTAGAAGCACATATTTTAAAAAAATGTTTTCACATGCAAGTGGGAAATAAGAAATACAGGAAATGAGGTACAGAAATCTACCTTACCCTACAGGAAAGTAGAAGGGGAAGGGGACAATAGAAGGCGGGCAGGGATAGAAGAGAGGGCAGACATCAGTTGGGGAATGGCTGAGCAAGTTGTGGTATATGAATGTAATGGAATACTATTGTGCTATAAGAAATAATGAATAGGCTGACTTCAGAAAAACCTGGAAAGACTTGTATGGTCTGATGCTGAGTGAAGTGAGCAGAACGAAGAGAACATTGCACACGATAACAACCACACTATGTGATGATTAATATTGATAAACTTAACCTTTCTCAGCAATACAAGGATATAAGACATCTCCAGAGGCCTCGTGATAGAAAATGCTGTCCACATCCAAAGAAAGAACTATGGAAGTTGAATCACTATCACTTATTTTTACCTTCTGTTGAGTTTTGTATCATCTTTCTGATGGTTCCTCCTATTGGTTTTATTTTTTACTTACAACTTCACTAATGTGAAAATATGTTTAATAGGAATGTAAATGTATAGTCTATATCAGATTGTGTGCCGTCTTGGGGAGGGTGGTGGGGAGGGAGGGGGAGAAAAATTTTAAACTAAAAAGTATATGGAAGTGATTGGTGATAAATCAAAATAAATTAATAAAATAATGATTGAAATAAAAAGAAGGGAGGGCAGACTAGGGGAAGGGATATTCAGAATGCATGCCATCTTGTGGTGGAGGGAGGGGCGAGATGAAAATTTCAAACTCAAAATCTTGTGGAAGTAAATGTTGAAAACTAAAAATAAATAAATTTTAAAAAAATTAAGAGAGTCCCCCCCCAAAAAAAAAGAAGTCACATTCTATTAAGGGTAGATAACACATATAAGGGAATGGTGACCAACGAAGAGTGTCTTGTTCTGGGTCCAAATTGTGTCCTCTCTGAAATAAAGGAGCTGTACTAAGTTCTTCTAAGATATGCTTCCAACTTTAAAATATTACTATTCCTCTCTATAACTCTGTCCCCTCCTTACCCCGGAAGCTATTGGATTAATTGGGCTCCCTGCAAGGCAATTTTTTTCTGCCTTGAGAGGTGATGACTGAGAACTGATCTAGGAAGAGGAGGAATTGCTGTCCTTAGAGAAGCAACGTGTTCTTTAGTGCAGATCAGTTAAGGTGTATAAAGCATCATCGTCTCCAGAGGCTGGCGCCAAATTAGTAGCTTGGAAAAGCTTTCCAGGGAGGCCCAAGGTTTGCAGAAATTGCCAGAGATAAGGGTTGGGCTCCAGGTACAAGCTTCTTAGGACATGAATAAAGACAGGGTTTGTTTCTGTATTTTCCTTTTTTTTATTGGTCTGGGCATATTCATGTGATACATTTTTTCCTGTGTGTGCTTTGAGGATTCTTAAGGGTCGAGAAAGCAGAGGATTGTGAGATGACAACCCAGAACAGAGAAACACCTTTTGTTTATATGAGAGATTGAGAGTTCTTGTAAAAAGAACCATACTGTGCTCTTTAGGCCCAATTCCAGAGGAAGCTCGATCCAGATATGACAATCAGGGAACTCTTGGTACTTTGGTCACAGAGAGATATAAAAACAACCAAACATGGCCTCAAGGTCTACTCATAAAGCAGCACTGTCTTTAACCATTTGGTTTCTTGACAGGTAGTTTTTTCCTCTGTCGGGGAACTTTTCCCTATGTGCAAAACATGGAAGGATATGTGTATATGTATGAGTGTGTGTACGTGTATGTGTATGAGTATGTGTATGTGTATGTGTATGTGTATGTGTATGTGTATGAGTATGTGTTGGGATTATGGGATTCAAATTGTTCAGTTGTTTCAGTTATGTCCAACTCTCCATGACCCCATTTTGGCATTTTTTTGGCAGAGACTGGAATGGTTTGCCATTTCCTTACAGCTCATTTTACAGATGAGGAACTGAGGCAAACAGGGTTAAGTAACTTGCCCAGGGTCACACAGCTGATAAGTGTCTGAGGCCATCATTTCTCAGATATACAGAGAATTGAGTCAAATTTATAAAAATACAAATCATTCCCTAATTGATAAATGGTCAAAGATATGAACAGTCAGTTTTCAGACAAAGAAGTCAAAGCTATCTCTAGTCATATGAAAAATGTGCTAAATTATTATTGACTAGAAGAATACAAATTAAAACAACTCTGAGGTACGACCGCACACCTATCAGATTGGCTAATATGACAAAAAGTGAAAATGTTGCATGTTGGAGGGGATATGGGAACACTGGGGCACCGATGCACTGTTGGTGGAATTGTGAACTGATTCAATCATTCTGGAGAGCAATTTGGAACTATGCCCGAAGGGTTGTAAACTGTGTATACCCTTTGATCCAGCAATGCTGCTGTTGGTCTATCTCTCAAAGACATCCAAAAAAAGGGAAAAAGACCTATCTGTACAAAAATATTTGTAGCAGATCTTTTTGTGGTGGCTAAGAATTGTAAATCAAAGGGATGCCCATCAATTGGGGAATGGCTAAACAAGCTGTAGTTTATAATTGTAATGGAATATAACTGTGGTATAAAAAATGACAAACAGGATGATTTCTGAAAAACCTAGAAAGTCTTACATGAACTGATGCATAGATTCAAGACAATCCCCAAACACTAATGATGAAGCATTCTGTCTGCCTCCAGAGAAAGAACTGATATTGATTGAATACAGACTGAAACATGCCATTTTTCACTTTCTTTCATTTTTTCTTTTATTAGAGTCTATTTTTTTTTTTAGGCAATTGAGGCTAAGTGACTTGCCTAGGGTTATGACTTCAGGGCCGGTGCTCTATACACTGCACCACCTAGCTGCCCCTATTAGAGTCTTCTCGTACAAAATGACTAGTATGGAAATGTTTTACATAATTACATGTGTGTAATCTATATCTGATTGCTTAGCATCTCAAGATAGAATTTGGAACTCAAAACTTTAAATAGAAATGTTAAAATTTTTTAAAAAAGTGTCTGAGACCAGATTTGACCTGATTCCGAGCCCAGTGTTCTATTCACTGCAGCACCTAGCTGCATAGGATTCAATTAGTCAAAACCAAAATGGGCTTTGAGTAAATGGAAATTATCATGATTTCATGGAGCAAGGGAAGAGTGTGAAGGGTGTGTCTGCTTGCACACCAACACGTGCATAAAAGAAAGATTGCATTCGATATAGTTGGAAAGAATATAAGGCCTAGAATAAACACAGTCCTCAAGGAATTCCTCCCACCCCACTCAACAACGTCCGAGAAGCCATGATTCTAAAAGCATTACATGTATCACAGCATCTCTTGAAGTGGAGAATCACTCAGCTCTGCCACTAGCTATTTATGGAACTTTGGGGAAGTCACTTTCCCCTCCGGGTCTTAGTTTTGACATCAATAAAATAATAAGATTGGATCAGCTCTCTAAAGTGTTTCCCAGCTCTCACATTTCTTCCCCTCTCTCCTTAAGCCAACCGTGCCATCCTCCTACCACTCACTTTTTGCCAGGCACCTTCACAAATGCTTTACTGAGTCCATCCATGATGGACTCTCTCTTTTCCCCAACTCTACACTACAAATCATCTCAACCTGATAGTTCACGCTCTCCTCCTTTGTTCTGGTCTCCGAGGAAGAGGAGGCCCTTCTGTTTGTTAACACCAACTCCTCTACTTGTGCCCTAGACCTCCTTCTACATGCTCGGTGAGCTTGTCCCTTTGATCAGTGCCTCCTTATCTCCTGGTTCCTTCCTAACTGCTTACACACATTCCCCTTTATCTTAAAACAAAAAACTTCTTCATTTGATCACATCATCCTATAGCACTCATCCATTTCACAGTCAAATGTCTAGAAAAAGCTGTCTAGACTAGTTGTCTCCATTTTCTCATCTCACACTCACTTCTTAACCCCTTGCAATCTGAATTCTGACCTCATCACTCAAATGAAACCATATTTTCCAAGGTCACCAGTGACCTACTAATTGCAAAATATAATGGCCTTTCCTTAGTCCTAATGCTTCTTGATCTTTCTGCAACATTTGATACTGTTGACCCTTCTCTTAGACATTTTTTCCTCCCTAAGTTCTCCTCCTCCTCCTCCTTACATTGCTTTCTCTTCCTACTTGTACAACCATTCTTCATTCTCTTCTGCAGTATTACCACACTTGTCCCATGCCCTATGTATGGATACCCTCCAGGGTTCTGTCTTGGGTCCTTTTCTCTTTCTATACTCTCTTTTGTGGTGATCTCATCAACTCTCATAGGTTCATCTCTCTCCTTTATGCAGATAACTTCCAGAGTTATACGTCTAGCCCCAATCTGTCTCATAAACTGCCTATTGGACATCTCCAAACATATGCCTAATAAGTACCTGAAATGCTATGCATCTAAAACAGAACTGGTTATCTTTGCCTCACTAACCCTCTCTTTCTTAATGTCTTTTGAGGAATTCGTCCTGCTTCGAGGCATCAAAGTTCACAAATTAGACTCATCTTTGACTTTTCCCTTTTCTTTTTCACTTCTCATGTTCAATAAGTTGCCAAGTCTTGTTGATTCAACCTCCACACCGTATGTTAAATCCAACCTGTTCTCTCCATTAACATGGTGTCTACCCAGGTCAGATACTCACCAATTCCTACCTGGGCTATTGCAATAACTTCCCAATTGGACATTCTGCCTCAGGTCTTTCCACCCTCTCTAACACATCCTCCTCACAACTGCCAAACTGATATTCCTAAAACAGTCTGACTGTCACTCCCATGGTCTAGAAACTCCAGTGGCTCCCTCCTGCCTCTGAGATCAAGTAAAAATTCTTCTGTCTTTTAATGTCCTTTACAATCTGACCCCCGATTACTTTTCTGGACTCATTGCACATTGCTCTTTTTTCCACACTATATTCCAATCAAACTGCCTTACTGGCTGTTTCCTGTACTTGACATTCCATCCCTGGGCCTCTGCACAATCTGTTCCCTTCACCAGGAAAGTCCTTCTTCCACATTTCTGTCTCTTAGAATCATGCATTTCCTATAAAGTTCAGCGCAAGTCTCACTTTCTAAATGAGGCCCCTCCTGATTTCAGTTTCTAGGGCCCTCTCTCCAGAAATTACTTTTTATATTTATAGTGTAGATATGTGTATATTGCTAAATTTATAATGTATATTACTTTGTATACTGGAGACAGCTAAGTGGCTCAGTGGATAGAGCTCTAGACCTGGAATCAGGAGGAAGTGAGTTCAAATACTGCCTCAGATACTTACCACCTGTGTGACCCTGGATGATTCACTTAACCTCTGTTTACCTCAGTTTCGTCATATATAAAATGGACATAATAATAGTACCTACATCCCAGGGTTGTTGTGAGGATAAAATGAGATACTATTGGCAAAGTAGTACTTTTGCAAACCTTATAGCACTATATAAATGCTAGCTATTGCTGTATATATTTCATATTTGATTTTTAAAGTTACATTATGGAAGTGAATTGGGCTCTGGGGTTCCATTTAGACACTGCAGAATTAGGGACATTAACCTGTTAGCTTTCATTTTCTCATTTATACTTACTACTCAATAGAAAGGGCAGGGGGAGAGATGTTACAGGGAAAGTATCCAAAAGAAATGGAAAAGCATGTTTTAAAAAATTAATAAGAGGATGAGAAGGGTATATTCTATTTCAAAATTTTGTCTGAACTAGCCCAAAGATTTGAGTCCTAAAATTGTGTGTGTGTGTGTGTGTGTGTGTGTGTGTGTGTATGTACAGCTATTATAATCTGTTACGGTGTTGATTCAAATCATCATGTTAATGAGATTATAATGACAATAATAATCACACCTGTAATAATTCCCTTATTGATCCCAAGTTCTTTATCTCACTTTTTAAAACCAAGTTGCCACTATGGGTATGGGATAGGGAGAAAATTAGGAGACTGAGAGTCAGGAGACCTGGGTTCTATCCCTCCCTGGCTCTGCCACTAACTTGCTGTATGACCTTGGGCAAGTCACTTCTGAGGGCAACTTCAACAAGTAATCTTTCTAAGCCTAAATTTCCTGACCCTTAAAATGGAGATGGGGGTGGGGGGATAAGGAATAAAGAGATGTACATCTCTTAAGTCTCTGTCCAGGGCTAAAATGTTGTGGTCTTTCCTTTTCTTATTGAGCAAACCTATATTTATTCCAAAACCTAGCTTTTAAAAGATTATTAGATGAAGCTTCAGAAAGTTTTGAAAAAGGATGATAAAATGATTTTCCCAGCCAGTATTCCCTTATTGTTACCTTGCCAGCGTTCTTGTTGGTGTTGACCAATGGCAGCATTCTAGAATGGGTTATTAAACAGATGGTTTGTGAGAATGTGGAAACGGAAGCTGTGACCAGGGTTCAGCATCACGCACTTTCCCCAAAGCAATCCAGCTTGTTCTCCTCCTCTTCCGTTCTGGGCCTGAATCAGTGTCCGTCTGCCTTGTGTGTTCAAAATAGGTGTTCTGATGAAGTGCTTCTATGGGTTTTCCATACAGCTGCCCAGAATCATTTGGAGAGAAGTATTCTTTATCAACTTGAGCGTGTGCTCCCCTGGCTGGGCATTGTGGCTGAACTCTTTTGAGTGATTTTGAATCTCTTTGAGGAGGCTTTGCAGTGTTATGGTGCTTGATGCAGTTAGCACGATATCAATCGGAGCATTATCTAGAGAGAATCTATCCAGGATATCTTTTTTTTTTTAAATTTTATTTTCAGTTCCGAATCCTCTTCCTCCTGATTCCCCTTTTCACAGCCATTGAGAAAGTAAGAAAAAACAAAACCTGTTAGAAAGTCGTATCGTCAAGCAAGGCAAATTCTCCCATTATCCCTCCCCTCCCCCACCCTGGCCATGTGTAACGATCTGCACTCTGAGTCCGTCACCTCTCCATTCGGAGGTGGGTAGCATGTTTCATCATGAGTCCTCTGGAACATCTTCCGTGGCAGTGACAAATATCTTTGGTGAGCATATATCTCTGTTTTATTCTTCATTTTGTAGTAATAATATAAGTCACTGAAGAAGTTTATCTCTGTTATATCTTTTAAGGACTCATGATTTTTAAGATTTACAAAGGAGACACTTTATTGGAGAGGGTAAAATGCCATTTTTTTCATTAAACCTAATGCCTTTTAGAAATAGTCAATAAACAGTAAGTGCCATAGGATCTTGTATTCTTTACATGTTTCAATCATTTTGTGTTGTTGGGAAGATATGACTTGCTAGAGAATGTAATTTCTAAAAGTCTTGCTATTCGCTTCTTATGTCTTTATCAAGAATGCCTTAGACAATGGTATAGATCAGGGGTGGGGAACCTGTGACCTCGAGGACACATGTGGCCCTCTAGGTCCTCAAGTTTGGCTCTTTGACTGAGGCCAAGTTTTACAGAACAAATCCTTTTATTAAGGGGATTTGTTCTGGGAAGTTTGGATTCAGTCAAAGGGCTGTGGCCTCAGGTTCCCCAGCCCTGAGCTAGATTATTCCTATAGAGGTACGTACTCATAATTTCTAAGTAACCTTTATTTTAATTTAATTGTTTTAATAATAATACTAAGGTACATGATTTTTCATTCCCTCTTTCAGTTGTCTTGAGACTCAACCCCTTCAACACTCTCAGAATTGTGTTACCATCAGCATGGTCCTTATCTATGTCTATTTAATTTAATTCTAGCAGCATTCCACATCTTTGTCTTATTTAGAGCTATTTCTACTTCTTCATATATTATATCCAGGACTATGATGTTGCAATCTATATGTAGTGACTCGCCTGTCATTTGAGGAGAAGGGAATTTGTAATAAGCATCTTTATAGATTTTGTCTAATGCTCATCTGTTCATTGTCCTGCCTGTGTTTTTGATATTAAACATTTCTGGGCTGATCTGACTTAGATCTCTACTAAGGTTTCTGTAAACTTGTTTTCCTTCTACTGTTTCTCACTCTTTTATGTGGTGATACTGCTTACAGTCGTCCACTACATTCCCCCTTAAGATGCTATAAGTAAGTCTATATTCTAAACTAAAATCTCTTCCCAGTGATTTTCATCAATTAAATTTCCTCTGAAAGTGGTGATAGTCTCTGTTAAGTGTTCTTTCATATGATTCCCAATTTTTGTCTTGTTTAAAATCGGTCAGGTTGGAGCTGGTTTGATCACCCACTCTATCTCCTCCAGATTGTATTCCTCCTTGAAATATTACAAATAAGTCAATATTCTAAATTAGTATTGCTTACAACTGCTCCATAACTCTACTTGGCAAAGAAATCAAGTGCTTTAATGACTGAGATGGTTTCTAGGAGTTTTTGGTCTTCCCAGTGATTTTTACCAATTAAACTTCCTTCAAAATTATTGACTCTCCAGAGCTTAGTACAGTATCAGCCACATCATAGGTGTTTAATAAATGCTTGTTTACTTGTTGGTTTGATTGGAAATGTCCAGACAAAGCTGGAGTGCCTCTCTGTGTTTGAGATTCTAATTATGAAAGAAAGTTGGAAAAATCAGAGCTTGAGCTATCCGCTTCAGAGAAAGGTGAATGTCATGAAACATACTACAATACCCCTGCACCTCCCAGAGTTGACACATTTTTAAAAGCTTCCTCTAGATCCACTTTCTTTCCAATTAGAGGTGGAAAATAACGACTTGAAAGAACAGCCTATGGTCTGGTGCCAGAGTCCTTGGGAGTGGCCAAGCTATTGTGAGTTCTCCATTGGTAATTTTTTATTTTGTTGTTTTTACCAGAACTTCCCCGTATAATTATGTCCTGGATTGGGGCTTGGTTGAGAGGCAACTATGATTTACTGGCCTGTAATTGCACCAGGATAATCTAGTGATCTTAAAAATGATATGAAAAGGAAGAGCAGTTTGTGGAGTCATCAGAATCCAGAGGTGGAAAAACTCCTTTGTAAACGCCAAGCTTATCCTAAATAACCAGAGAAGAAGCAGTTTAGACCCAGAATTGCTGGCACCCTGAAGCCCCTGAGATAGTACTTAGAGGAGGGATTTGTAATTTCATCTGTACTGACTGGAACTGCTTCTACAGAGGCAGATCACAACTCTTCTACAATTTAGTAGGTTGTCTTAGAGAGTTGCCTAAGACTCAGGGAGGTTAAAAACTTAACTCATGGTTGTATAGTTAGTAAGTATTAAAGGACTGATTTGAACCTTTTAAGTCCCTAACCCCACACCTACTTTCCTTCTAACTTTCAAAGAAGGGAGAAAGGAATAAGCATTTATTAAACACCTACTATGTACAAAGCTCTTTACAAATATTATCTCATTTGATCTTCACAACAACTTTCAGAGATAGGTGCTATGAGGTAGAAAGAGGTTAAGTGACTTGTCCAGGGTCACACAGGTAGTAAGTGCCTGGAGATAGATTGGAACTCAGGACTTCTTGACTGTAGGCTTTCTAGCCGCTGCACCATCTAGATGCTCTAAAGGGTAACACCAATTTCAAGCTGATATTTTCTGGAGGTAATCACCATCCTATTCCTAGCACACTGAAATACTTTGCAAATCTTCTAACAAGGGTACAAAATATCTTTCCTTCACGTCCATCTATGTTCCTTTCCCTACCTCAAGCATCAGAATGCTTTCAGAATGGAGCTGTGCCTGATTGTATTGCTCTCTGTTTAAGCAAATCTCCAAGATTTTGCAAATTACCAAAAAAAAATTCTATTTTCCTACCTTTCTTCATCTTTTATCCAGACATCCTCATCCCAGCAGTCTTCTCGCCATCAGTTTTTTCCTTCTCCTTCCCTTCCCCACCAAACAACCCACCACTGAGACCTCATGCAGAAATTCCTGAAGAGTAATAATGTTTGACATGTGAGGTGTTTGGCTCAAGAAATAGGCTTTGTGGGCTTATGATTAGAGTCAAAAGGCACATTTATTTCCCTCTGTAGAAAGCCAGTTGGCTGAATTCAATCATTCACATATCATTTAGTTGCACAGTGGTAGCAATTAACATCCAAAAAAACGTGACTTTTTTTTGACCACTGTCCATCTCCAGACTCTTTCATTCCTTCTACCTGGAGAACTATGGACATCTTGTTAGTGTGGCAGGAGCAAAAGCTTCAGAAGTTCCAATCTTTACTCTGGTTTTGGACAAGAGAGTTAGGAATGTGTAGCCTTGCCAGGGAGACTACGTCTGGATCCTTATGGGATATTCACAGGCATGTTGGCATCTTTACTTAGTCAAGGACAGACAATACTAAAATATAATGCTTATTTCAAGGGCTTTTTCTGAGAGCTACATCTAGGACATGGAAGGTTTGTTCATCAATTAATTCATCTATCTATTCATTGAATAAACATTTACTGAATGTCTATTAGCACTGAGCTCTGAGAGAATTAGAAAGCTAAATAAGTCTTGTACCCTATCCTGAAGGAGCTTACAATCTAGTAGGAGCCATCGGCATTTTACCATGACTTGACTGTTTACGTAGACCATATAGTTAATGCTCAGTTATTTACAAATGGACATTTTGTGATTGATTCTTTTGGCATTTCTCTATATTTCTCTTGCTTCCTAAGCTTCCCTGGACTGGAAAAAATTATTCACTTTACTTTTTCTTTACTTTTCTGATCATTACTCAGTCTAGTACATTTTCAAAACTCATAAAGGAGGTATATGGGACAGATAGGCAAAAATTTCTTCTTATTCTACCATCTTGATTCTACCTTGATACTATTAAATTCTGCTTTCTCTGATATCGTTTATCATAGTTTCATCTACCCCCAAACTCTGTTATGCTTCTTGCCATCGATGAATTTGACCTACCTTAACAACAATATTCATCACCAGAGAGTTTGGGCTTTTTTGCCCCACCAACTCTTTTAACATTTGTGTCTACATAAAACCAAATTAAAATGACCATCAAAAATAGCCTTAAAAAGGAATAGAATCATAGAATTCTAGAGTTGGCAGGGAATTTACCCCTGTCAATGGCTTAAGTTCCTCTACAGCAAACACACCAAATTATTGACCAATTTTTGCTCAAATACATTGAGAACTTATCACCTCACAAGGCAGCTCATTCCATGTCTGGGAGACTCCCATTTTTATAGTTATTATTTTGTCTTCTTTTACGGAACTGTATCCCAAGATGCTAAATGACATAACATATATACTAGAACTACTGTTAGTGATTTTTGAAAGACTTTGGGAGTGGGGAGAAGTGGCGCTATAGGACTGGAGAAGGCTACATATTCTTTTTTTTTTTAAAGGAAGATATTGTGTTCAACAAATTATAGGCTACTTCTTACAGAATCAAGGACACAGTATTAGCCATGATCCTTGAAGCAGAGACTGTGTTTTTACCTTTTTTTGCATCCTCAGCACTTGGTACAGTGCCTGACACATGATAAGAACTTAATAAATGCTTATTGACCAATGAACCCCATCTCCTTTTGCACTATAATTACTAAAATGGTGGATAAAAAGAATGCTATAGACACAGTATGCCTAAATTTCAGCAAAGCATGTAACAAAAGTTCTCAGAGGGCAGCTGGGTAGCCCAGTGGATGGAGCACTGGCCCTAGAGTCAGGAGGACCTGAGTTCAAATCTAGCCTCAGACCACATGATACTCACTAGCTGTGTGACCCTGGGCAAGTCACTTAACAGTCTCACCAAAAAAGAAAAAAAAAGTTCTCATGTTCTCTTTGTGGACGTGAGATGGAGAAACGTAGGTTAGCTGACTATGTTTATGTGTATTCAGAACTGGATAAATTATTGGACCCAAAGAGTCAGGTCAATTTTAACCTAGAGAGATGTGTAGCATTCCCTGAATCTATCCTTATTCCTGTACTGTTCAACATTTTTATCAGTGACTCAGATGAAGTCAAAGATGCCATGATTCCCAAATTTACAGATGGTAAGAAACTGGGAAACTAATCCATTGAAGGGCAATGTCTAGATCAAGTAATGGGCCAACTCAAATTCGTTTAATAAGGTTTGATATAAAATCCTATGCCTATATTAAAAAAAATCTACTGCACAAATTCAAGATGAAGAAAGCATGGCTGGTCAACAGATCTTATGAAAAAGATCCAAAGGTTTTAAAGGACTACGAACTCCCATGTGGCATGGCTGTCTAGAAAGTTAATTCAGTCAATTAAGTAAGGAACATAATGCCCAGAGTAAGGAAGGTGATGGTCCTACTGTACTCTGTGTTAGACCACATCTGGAATATTGTGTTAAGTTCTGGATGTCACACTGTAGGAAAGATTTTGACAAACAGAAATACACTCCGAGAGCAGATTTCAAAGAGTTCAGAAAATGTATTGGTAGAATGCTATGAACTAAAATTCTGTAGTAAAAGTCAGCCTTAGAAGAATGGGAAGTTCTCAAGAAAGAAATTTTGAAGACACAAAGAGAAACAATGACAATGAAGAGGAAAGGGGTGGAGGCATAAGTGTGGATTTTGAGGAAACTTATCAACAAACTTAGACTTAAAAAAAAAGCAAGATCAGAACAAGAAGAGAAATGAATGATAAACATAAAGCCTGGCAAAAAGTCCTGAAAAAATAAAGCTCAGAATGAGTCAGGGCTGATGAAGAGATCTGTTAGCGTTTAAAAAGTTGCTTAAAAAAACTGTATTGGAGGGGAAAATGAGAATCAATGAATGGATAGGACCACTGTTTGGGGGTAGATGAAACAATGATAAATGATAACAGAGAAAGCAGAATTGAAGAATATCAAGGTAGAGTCAAGATGGTGGAGAAAGAAGAAATTTTTGCCTGCTTGACCCAATATACCTCCTTTATGAGTCCTGAAAATGTACTAGACTGAGTAATGATCAGAAAAATAAATGTGAATAATTTTTCCAGTCCAGGGGAGCTTAGGAAGAAAGAGAAATATACAGATATTGGGGTGGGGTCTGGCCAGGAACGGATGAGGAAGTGGTGGCATTTGCAGCTGGGAGCGTTCTGGTGTCCAGAGACAGAACACCAAGACAGGAAGTGCCTGGGCAGAAAGAGATCCCAGAATATTCCTGAAGTAGTGTTGGGTGCAGGAACTAGTGCTATCTGTCAGCTCTGTCTCCCACTATCTAGTTTCATGGCATGGATCCAGGATGAAGAAGAGCAGTTTTGAGAGAACAGGAACATAGGTCCAATCTGAGTAGTGAGTAAGAAACAAGTTCTGGAAACATAGCTAAAAGGCTCTGAGGCCAGGAGCAGAGCAGGAGAGATTCAATTCTAATCTTTAGCCCAGCGTCTAAGCCTTCAGTGGAATAACTAGGAAAGGAGACCAACGCCAAAGGAGCCAGCAGTTTCATTCAGAAACATCAGAGCCTCTCAGTGGGCTAACAGTAACTAAATCTAGCAACAGTCTACTGAAACTCAATTACGTACAAGCTAATAGACCCAAACCTGGGTTGAGAACTTGCAAAACTCAGACCAGCAGGGCAGTGAACAGACATCTCAGATCACACCAATCAGGGGGCACTGAAGCCCCCCTAGATCAAAGCAGGGAAGCAGCAGAAGGACATAAAAGGACAGAAACTAGATTGAGATATTCCCCCTCACTCCTACCTCCCAGAATGTCACTTAATCCGGCAATAACATAAAGCCTAAAGTCAAGAAATAGTTTGGAAGAAGGAGCAAATAAACAAACAAAATAACCTGACCATAAAGAGCTACTGTGGTGACAGGGAAGCTCATAACAAACAGAAGAAGACAATTACTTGAAAACATCTACAAGCAAAGCCTTAAATAAAAATGCAGATTGGACACCAGAACAACAAGAATTCCTAGAAGAGTAAAGAAAGAAGTTTTAAAACAATCTTAAAAATCAAATGAGAGCTATGGAAGAAGAATATGAAAAAGGATTAATAGCTTGATAAAAAAGACATAAAACTTTATTCAAAAAATAACTTTTTGAAAATTAGAATGGGCCAAATGGAAGCTAAGGCTTCCATGAGACATTAAGAAATAACAACAACAACAGCAACAATAACAAAAAGTTAAAAGACAGAAAATAGGAGAAGCTGTGAAATATCTCATAACAAAAAATGACACGATTTGAGTATGGTTTGTGGACACCTAGGAAAGAAACCCGCTATCCCGAACAGAGCTATCATGGCCTCATCAAGAACAGGTCATGACAGATGAAACATTTCATTTTTTTGACAGAACTACTAGACTGGTAGATCGGGGGACTTCTGAAGATGTGCTTTACCTAGATGTTATCAAAGTATTTTATGATGTTTCTCATGTTATTTTTTCAGTTTTCTCAGCCTTTTATTTTTAAAGTTTAGTGTTTTATTTTTCCCCAGTTACATGTAAAAACAATTTTTAACATTTTTAAAACTTTGAGTTCCAAATTCTCTTCCCCCTTCCCTCCCCATCTCTTCCCACCCCCATTGAGTAGGCAATCAATTCGATATCAGTTATACATGTGTAGTCATGCAAGACATTTCCATATTAGTCATATTATGAAAGAAAACATGAACCAAAAAAATACCTCAAAAGTATGCTTCAATCTGTATTCAGACATCACCAGTTCTTTTCTGTGGGGTTAGATAGCATTTTTTATCATAAGTCCTTCAGAGTTGTCTTGGATCATTATAATCTTGATTCATGGGCATACCTTAAATTTTCAATTTTTTTTTTTTTGGCGAGGCAATCAGGGTTAAGTGACTTGCCCAGGGTCACACAGCTAGTGAGTATTGTGTCTGAGGCTGGCTTTGAACTCAGGTCCTCCTGACTCCAGCTGCCCCACTCAATTTCCAATTCTTCACCACCAGAAAAGAGCTGCTATAAATATTTTTGTACATATGCATCTTATTTTTTTAATGTTTTATTAATATTTTCTTTTGTATTACTGTGATTTCCTCACAATCCCTACCTTAAAATAAAACCCTCCTTTGTAACAAAGAAAGATAGTTATGAAAAACAAATTGACCCACTGACCGTATTTAACAATGTATCTTTCTGTACTTGTAGTCCACTGTTATTTTACGAAGAGGAAAGTGGTATATTTCATTATAAGTCTTCTAGAGTCAATTGGTTATTGTGCTAACTAGAGTTCTAGTGTCTTTTAGTGGTTTAAAATATATATGTATATGAATATATATGTATGTATATGTGTGTATATATATATATATATATATATATATATATTATTGTGGTCTTTGTATATTGTTCTCCTAGTTCTGCTTATTTTGCTTCCCATAAGCTCATACAAATTTTCCCAAGTTTCTCTGAATTTCTCCTGTCTTTTATTGCAACACAATAATATTCCACTGTAGTCATATACCATAATTTATCTGGCTATTCTTTCATTGATGAACACCCACTTTGTTTCTAATACTTTGCTACCATAAACGTGCTCCTACACATCTTTTGATACATATGGGGCCTTTACTTTTAAGTGTTATGATTTCTTTGGTTTATCTGCCCAGTGAGGATAGAGTAGCAGGCCTGGAGCCAGGAAGATTCATCTTCCTGATTTCAAATCTGGCCTCAGACACTTACTAACTGTGTAACCCTGGGTGAGTCACTTAACCCCTGTCTGCCTTTGTTTCCTCATTTGTAAAATGAGCTGGAGAAGGAAATGGCAAACTCTAGTATCTTTGCCACGAAAATCCCAAATGGGGTCATGGAGAGTCAGACAAGACTGAAAAATGATTGAAAAACAATCTGCCCAGTAGTTTTATGGCTACATCAAAGGATAAGAATAGCTTAGTAATTTTTCTAGAATAGTTCAAAATTGTTGTTCAGAATGGCTGGACCAATTCACAGTGCTACAGCAGTGTGCACGAATATGCCTGTCTTCTCAGGGTCCGTCTAACTTGGGCTATTTTCATCTTCTTTCATCTCTAACAATTTTCTGAGTGTGAGGTAAAACATCAGAATTGTTTTAATTTTTATTTCAGAGAATCACAGACTCTCAGAAGCTATCCAGTCCAATCAATAACTGACATCCGACCTCTCCATAACAAGCACAGATTGGGGAAGAAAAAAAAACCCATTGTCTTCATGATTATTTGATATTGTGGTCAAGAGATGACCTGTGAAATAACATCTGATGACTTTTACATTCAGCAGTGTGACATTTGAAGTTTTTTTATTAGTGTTTTAGAGAAGTTTTTTTTTCCCTGTACAGGTATTGATACTTTGCATTTCTTCTCTTGAAAATTGTTTGCTCCTATCCTTTGACCACTGACTGATGACTCTTGGTCATAAACATTTATATCAGTTCATTTTTATCTTGGATATCATACCTCTATGAGAGATATTTTGTGCAAAGTTTTCTCCCCCAAAGAGAATGTTCTCTTCTCATTTTGTTAACATTGATTTTGTCTGCACAAAAGCTTTTAAATTTAATATAATCAAAATTGTCTTTTCTTATCTCTGTCTTTTGTTTAGTTACGGCTTTTCAAACCCTAGATTTGAAACGTACCTCCTTCTGTTCTCTTCTACTTTAAAAATAAATGATAGGGCCTTTTATATTGTTTGCTCATCCTCTTGGAGCTAATTTTGGCATGTGGTGTGTGATATTAGTCTAATCCTAATCTCTGTCAAACTCTTTCCAGTTTTCTCAGCAATTCTTATCAAATAACAATTCCTTCCCCTAAGAAGTTTATGTTCCTAGGTTTTCCAGATGCTGGGCTGCTACGTGAAATTAGTTCTGGGTTTTGTGTTCCTAATTTGTCTTCAAAATCAACTTAATTTTTAAAATTAGTACCAAATACATTCATTAATTCTTGCTTTATAGTATAATTTGAAATCTGTTAACATTAGACACCCTTTCTGCCTGTTTTTTTACATTATTTCCCTTAAAATTCTTGACCTTTTGTTCCTCCAGATGAATGTGATTATTTTGCTTAACTCTATTAAGTAATTCCTTAATAGTATGATTAGGATAATACTAAAACTGCAAATTAATTTAGGTAATATTATCATTTTTTATATTAATTCTGCATAATTCTGAATAGCAAATATATTCCAATTATTTGTCTTCTTTATTTTTCTTTTTATTTAATTTTTTTGTATTCATTTAGTATTTTATTTTTTCCCAGTTGCATGTAAAAACAATTTTAACATTTGTTTTAAAAACTTTGAGTTCCAAATTCTCTCCCTTCCTCCCTCTCCACCCCCTCCCCATTGAGAAGGCAAACAATTCAATATAGGTTATACATGTGTAGTCATGCAAAACATATCCATAATAGTCATGTTGTAAAAGTAAACACAGACAAAAAAACTCAAGAAAAATAAAGTAAGTCTTCTTTATTTCCGTAAAAATATTTGTAGTTAGATTTATATGGATTTCAAGCATAACTTGATAGCTTAAATCCCAGATATTATATGAATTTCATAGCTATTATAAGTAGAATTTCTTTTTCTATCTCCTGCTTTATTAGTAATGCAAAGGTAAGCTAATAATTTTTATGGTTTTATTTTGAATGTGACTAATATTCTGAAGTTGTTTAAGTTAATTGTTTAATTGAATCTCTGGGATTCTTTAAATAATTCATCATGTTACCTGCAAGGGAGGCAGTGGGGTATAAAGGATAGAGGGCTGGCCTCACAAACAGGAAAATCTAGGGTCAAGTCCCAGCTCTGGCTTTTTGACCCTCGGCAAATCACTTAATTTCTCAATGCCCTAGCCAGCTCTTTAACAGTATAATGCAGAACCGTTGCCAATCTACATTAGTAGAAATTTTCTCTCCAAGAGTTCCCAATTCCAATGAAATCTGAAGTCTGGTTGAAAAACAATCATCTGAATTAATGTTAATTTTTACCTTCTCTTTGCCTATATCTATTCTCTCAATTTTTTTGTCTTGTCTGTGTCTAAACTTTTTAGCATTATAGCGAATGATAATGGAGACAATGGACATTTTTGACTTATCTCTGATTTTGTCGGGAAATGTTTTAGAGTTTTTCTCCATTACAAATAATAGTTTCAGATATATGCTTTTGCCAATATTAAAGAGAAGTCCTTCTATTACAATTTTTTCAATTGGAATTGAGCATTATATTTCATTGAAAGTATTTTCTGCATTTATTGATATACTTGTGTGATCTTTATAATTTTGTTTTTAATATAATTTATCATGCTTAGAGTTTTAATAATGTTTTTGCTTTTCTTTGTATCTCAAATGTAGCACATTGCATTGCATATAGTAAGTGCTTAATAAAAGCTTTTTGATTGATAAATTCCAAACCATTCTTGCATTCCTGGCATAAATCCAACCTGATCATAGTGAATACTTCTGAATATATTTCTGTAGAAACTTTGATAAAATATTATTTAATTTTTAATCAGTATTGTTCTATAGTTTCATTTCTCTGATTTTTCTTTTCCTACTTTGCATATCAGGACAATATTTGTTTCAAAGAAGGAGTTTGATAAAGTGATGTTTTATTAATGTAGCAACTAGGTGGTGTAGTAGATAAAGTTCTAAACCTGGAGACAGGAAGATCTGAGTTCAAATCTAGCTTCAGATGCAGACCAGCTGTGTAACCCTGGGCAAGTCACATCACCTCTTTCTGTCCCAGTTTCCTTATCTACAAAATGGGGAGCATAATGGCATCTACCTCTCAGGGTTGTTGTGTGAATAAAATGAGATAATATTTTTGAAGCACTTTGCTAACCTTGAAGTGCTATATAAATGCTAACTATTATTATAATAAACATAAAACCTGATACCACTCAATGCAGGCACTCATTCTCATGTCCTAATTCCTTCAATACCCTCAAGCTCTAATCTTTTTATCCTGAATGCTTGAAAGTCCTCTATTCTATTAAGGATCATTTTTTTTTCTCCTGTAGAATACACTCCGTTTTGCAAGGTAAGTTACTTTTGGTTGTAAGCCTATATCTTTTAACTTTTGGAATACTGTATTCCAAGATCTTCTCTTGTTTGTTGTAGAAGCTACCAACTCTTGTGTGATCCAGGCAGCCATGATTCCTTGGTACATGAACTTTTTCTTTAGGGCTACTTATAATAATTTTTTTTTGGCCCTGGAAGCTCTGAATTTTGAATATGACAACCCTGGGAATTTGCTTTTGGGTTTTCTTTTAGGAGGTGAACTGCGAACACTTTCTTTATTCATTTTGCCCTCTAGTTCTAATAGATCTGGGCCATTTCCATTTATGATTCCTTTGAATATTATATTCAGGATTTAAAAAATAATAGTTTTCAGAAAGTCATATTCTCTCTCTTTTTTATACTTAATAGTATTTTATTATTTTCCCCAATTACATGTAAAGATAGTTTTCAACATTCGTTTTTGTAAGATTTTGAATTCCAAATTTTTCTCCCTCCCTCCCTTCCTTCCCCACTCCCCCAAACAGTAAGTAATCTGATATAGGTTATACATGTACAGTCATGTTAAACATATTTCCACATTAGTCATGTTATAAAAGATGAATCAGAACAAAAGGGGAAAACCATGAGAAAGAAAAAAGACAAAAAAACAAAAAATGAGAATATTATGCTCCAATCCACATTCAGACTCCATGGTTTTTTCTCTGAATGTGGATAGCATTTTCCATCATGAGACTTTTGGAATTGTCTTAGATCACTATACTGAGGAGAGCTAAGTATATCATAGCTGATCACTTCACAATGTTGCTGGCACTGTGCACGATATTCTCCTGGTTCTGCTCACTTCACTCGGCATCAGTTCATGTAAGTCTTTCCAGGTTTTTCTAAAATCTGCCTGCTCAACATTTCTTATAGAATGATTGTATTCCATTACATTCATATATGACAACTTGTTCAGCTATTCCCCAGTTGATGGGCGTCCCCACAATTTCCAATTCTTTGCCACCACAAAAAGAACTGTTATAAATATTTTTGTGGTTGGTACCTTTCCCCCCTTTTATGATTTCTTTGGGATACAGACCTAGTAGTGGCATTGTTGGATCGAAGGGTATGCATAATTTGATTACCCTTTGTTCATAGTTCCAAATTGCACTCCAGAATGGTTGGATCAGTTCACAACTCCACTAACAATGCATTAATGTTCCAATTTTCCCACATCTTCAACATTTATCATTCTCCTTTTCTGTCATATTAGCCAATCTGATAGGTGTGAGGTGGTACCTCAGAGTTGTTTTAATTTGCATTTCTCTAATCAATAGTGATCTAGAGCACTTTTTCATATGGGAAGTCTTATATTCTTAAATTATCTCTCCTTGACCTATTTTCCAAGTCAGTCGTTTTAGATAACAGATACCTCATATTTCTATTTTTTTTTCCAATCTTTTCCTAATATTTCTTTTTTTGTCTTGTGAAATAATTAATTTCTTGTTGGTCTATTCTGATTTTCAGAGAGTCTGTTTTATGGTAAGATGTACTACTTTTCATTCTAAACAATTTATTCTCCTTCCAATTTCCTTCTCCAGAGGTATTTCATAAAATTTCTTGCTCCCTTTTTTCCTATATACTCATTAATTTCTATGAATTCTATACATTCATGTATCAAATCTTTGTGGAAAATCCATTTTTTTCTGTGAGTTTCTGCTTGCAGTTGTTGTGACATTAGTTTCCTGTTAGAGTTTATATTTTAGGGAATTTTTAGATCTATAATAATTCTTCATACGGTTGGTATCTTCTTCTGTTTACTCATGTCTTCAACTTTAGTTTATGAATTGGGGCTTTGTGCTCGGGCCGGGTCTCATTCCCTGTTGTGCTTTTGGTTGAGGTGGCTGGATCTGTCTGGTCTTGACATGAATCATCGGGATTCCTACTTTCACGTCCACCTTTAGGGTGTCTATACTTACTAGTGCTTGTAAGTTTTAGTTATAACTATTGTTCTCAGCCAAGGCTGGGATATTTTACGGGAGAGTATCCTAACTAGTGGAGAGAATGCTGATAAAATGTTGGGTGTGTGAGGAGAGGGACTTTGACAAGAGCTTTGTGAAGAAAGTAGCCTTCTCTTCACCAGTTAGGAAAGCTTCTTGCAAACTGCCCTAGGCTTGGCTGGGCACAGTGGGTCACATAGGACCCACCTTGATCCTCAAGGTTCAGAGGACAGGAGCTTCAGGGCTCTTTATGGTTTCTCAGAATAGAATGCTAAAACCTCAGAGCTTCTGGAACTAGGGTGTCTTAGTCCATGCCCTATCTCATCTGAGCTGGTTGCCACTGCCTCCTTTTGTTTGTTTTTGGCCATGGTCCAGAATACAGGTTTCTGACAAGCATAATGACTTATTGCGGGAGTCCTGACCTCTTATTGTCTCCAGGTACAGTCTTTCAGTCTACCAGAGTCTCTGATAGGTCTCTGGTCACACCAGAAGACTTCTTTCTTATTTGCCTATATTGGGGCTAGACTTTTTGGAGATTTTCCTTTCCTATTGGCCTTGGGTTTTTAGTTGACTTTTGGTACAGTTATGGAGTGGATGAAGTCACTTAATGTAAGTTACAATATTTTCCTTGATCTTCATTTGGTCTGGTGCTTTTTTTAGGTTTTTATTTTTGGAGTAGGTGTGTGGGAGCTGAGCTACCTCCTTTGTTCAAGCAGCTATATTGGTTGTCAGTCTCCCAAGCTGACTTTCGAGACTTAATCAGTCTTGATACCTCAAGACTGTCTATCTTCCAATCCATTCTCCCCTCAGTTTCCAAAGTTATATTCATAAAACGCAAGTCTAACCACATCACTGCTCTTCTCCGGTGGCTCTCTCTTACTTCTAGTATTGAATATAAACTCCTCTGTTTAGCATTTAGAATCATTCCAGGCTTAACAGACACTGTCTCCCTTTAGACACGATGTTGCAGCCAAACTGAGGTACTTACTATTCCCCATATATGACATTAAGTGAAACATCTCTGTGACCCTGCTTAGGCTGCCTAGAATGTTCTCCCTTTTCTGTCTCTTAGAATCCCTAACTTTTTTCCAACCACGGTTTAGGTGATGCCTCTTATATAAGTTCTTTCCACTCCCCCAGATAGTAGTGCCTGCTACTAATTGCCTCCTTTATTTTGTCTTTATTTTTGTCTCTGTACAGATGTTTATGTGCACGCATACTATCTCCCTCTATAAAATATAAGCTCCTTAAGGACAGTGACTGTTTTGTTTTCGTTTTTGTGTCACTGGTGCCTAGAACAGTATCTGAGGCATAGTAGGCAACTCTACCGGTTGCTACATTAGGTTTGTGCCTGACAAGACAGATTTTAAAAGACCCCAAAGTTATAGTAATTCTGCTCTTGGAAGTATAGTTATGAAACATGTGAATGGCTGGTGATTATGACGCCAGTTAGAAAGAGAAATATTTCTGATTATGGGCTAGAGGAGTTGGAATCTCAGTCCTGCAATAGGAAAGATTTCTCTCTTCCAGGTGTCTCTCAGAGCTGTCCTATACCCTTGGGCTACAAACAGCGGGACACATAGGGCTATAAGGACAGGGTCAACCACAGGTGTTTATGAGAAATAAGATTAGACTGATTAGTCAGATGTGTGTTGTAACAGAATAAACGGACATGATTAGAAGCTGGTATCCATTGTTTAAAGTAAGGCTGGGAGTTAGGAGAAGGACCTCAAGTTCTTTATGTCTATTTTTCTCTCAGCACTCCAGCTCCCTAACTGGGCACTCAATGACTCTAAAACTAAAACAAACCAAAGCACAGTCCTATACTTCTTGCTTTTTGCTTTAGCTTTCATCTTGTGGTCTTGTTTGGAGGCTTTGGTTTGGGGAAAGGAACTGCAGATGTTGACCCTGGTCAGTACAGTTATGTGTTGAGGAGAAGACACTGCCATCTTCCTCTTCAACTCTTCTTATGTCCACCCTCTTCCAATACCTCCTGCTACAGGGGAGGAAATGCAGCCTCCAGGCTTGATTTCTCATTGGGTTCTCTTGTTGACCTAGTGAGTGTTCAATAAGTGCTGTGACTTTTAGAACTTAACATATGCTTGTTGGTTTATTGAAGGTAAAAGCTGCTACTGAACAGTGGCAGTCAAATGGTATTCAGAAGCTAAGAATGACCCTACCCACTTGCCCTCATTTACCTTCTGCCCCATGATTCCTTCCTTCCAATTGTGCTTTCTTTTGAAAGGTCCAATAGTGCTGTTGGTCAGAGATCAGGGGCCCAATACCCACTGGGACCTGTTGTCCATGATCTTTGCTATGAGACTCCAGACTAGAATAAATGTGACTCTTGCCTAACACAGCTTGAGGAGAGCATGGGGCTACTAACCTTGAAGACAGCTTGTTCCTGCATGCCATCCCCAAGCCCAGGGTCTCTCCTCTACATTTTCACTTTCCTGCTTGTAAGAACTGTTGTAAGAAATCTTAAGATTCAAAGAAGTCCATAAGGAGACCATTTTTTGCCCCAGGTCTTCTCATTCTCAGGTAACCTTGAAGACCACAGCTTCTTTCACTCCAGGAAGCTGAATTATTTTTTTTAATTTATTTTTAAAAGAATAGATTGTTATTGATATATTTTATTTTTACATTGCCTAGATTTTTCCATTTCTCTTTTATGCCTCCTATAAAGCCATCCCTTAAAACAAAGAATATTTTTAAAGAAAGAAGAAAAATAATTAGGCAAACTCTACTCATACATTGAAGAGTATGATGTTATACCCCCTCCTCTTCCTTTGCAAAGGAGTAGGGGGAGGTGTCTTCTCATAGCACTTTTTTGGGACCAAGTTTGTTCTTTATGCTTTTGCAACATTCAGGCTTGATTGTTTTATATTTTCTTCAGTGTGCTCTTCTGCTAGTTTTTGTCCTTCCTTCTCCAATTGGCCAATTGTGTTTTTTAGGGGCTTGTTTTCTTCAGTGTATTTTTTTTTCCATTGGCCAATTGTATTTCTGAAGGACTCTTCGATCTCTCTCATTTGACTATTAAAATCCTTCTTGAGCTCTTCTAAGAAGCTTTTTGGGCTTCAGAGCAGTTCATATTCCCTTTTGTTGTTGCAGATGTGGGTTTGTTGACAATGTGTTCTCTTCAGAATTTCTGTCTTGATCTTCACTCTTTTCATAATATGAATCTATGGTATGTTTCTTTTTACTTATGCTGTTTCTTTGTTCCCTGGCCTTTAAAGAGATTGAGCTCTCCTGCTCGGGAACAGAGGGTACTGACCCAAGCTTCTTGTGTTGGGAGCCTAGGTATTGGTCCCTGGCTTTGCGTGCTGGGGCCTCTCCTGTTGGCAATTGGAAGCTGTAGGTTTCTGGCAGCTTACCTCGTGTTGGGCTGGAATGAGGCAGTTCTAGGTTGCCTGCTGTTCCTTTCTTCAGCTTTCTTCAGCTCCTTTTAGATGGGTGCTGCAGGGTGTTTATCTGCCTGGGGTCCCCTGCAGTGTTGTCTCCCTTGTTTCTGCTAATGCACTGGGAGATTCCTTTGCAGTTAAGTGCTGAAGCACCTGGTGGTTTTCTGAGCTGGTTTCCACCAGTTCCCCCTGCCCTCACTGAGGCACTGGGAGGTCCAGGTGTTGGTGTTTGCCTGCTCTACCACCTGGGCTTCAGGATTTCTTCACAATTGGAGGCTGCAGGGCTCCGATAGCTCACCTGTTGTTGGGTTGGAACCAGCAAGGCGGGGGCTTTAGGAAGCCTTTAGGTTGTTTTCTTCACCTCCTTTCAGATGAATGCCACAGGGTACTTATCCGCCTGGGGCCCCTTGTAGTTCTGCCTCCCTTATTTTTGCTGAGGCACTGGGAGACCCGTTTGCTGGGCTGCTGCACTGCTGCTCCCCGTCTTTCTTCTAGTTCAGCTGTTCCAGGGTTTTTTTCTGGGTTGATATTTTCTGGGTTTTCAGAGGTTGATAGGGGAGAGTGAGAGCGATTACATTTTCACTCCGCCATCTTGGCTCCCAGAAGTGGAAGTGCTTGATTGTTTTGTGGTGGTTTTTCTTTCTATTGGCATTGTTGTTGTCATTGTGCATACTCTTTTTTGGGGCTCTGCCTATTTCAGTTTGTATCTATACTTGTAAGCCTTTTCATGCTCTCTGTATTCATTATGTTTGTCATTTCTTACAGCACAGCGCTATGCTGTTAATGCAGGTATCAGAGTTTGTTTGGCTGTTCCCCAAAATGATGGGCATCTATTTCATTTTCAGTTGTTTGCTACCATGAAAAGTGGGCAGCTGAGGTTATTATTGAAATCCGAAAGCCTTAAAAATCCACTAACATATTGATTAGAAAGTCCCACTTCACTGATCTTGCAAAAGAATTATGCTTCCAATACAACAGAACAGTGGAATTTTTAGCAAGGTCAAACCTTGTTGGCATTATAGGAGACAGCAGAAGCATTCTTGACCTTGAGATGTGCTTTTAGAAATTATATTTTATTTTTTCAATTAGCAAGCATTTTTTCCTTTCCCTCCTATTCCTTTCCCCACCAAAAGAAAACAAAAACAAAACCCTTGTTACAAATATGCATAGTTACGCACAACAATTTCCCACTCTGGCTATTTTCTAAAATGTGTGTCCATCCTCACTCTGTCAGGACGTAGCTAATATTTGTCATCATTGATCCTCTGGAATCATGTTGGCTATTGATCTGTCTTTTTGAAGATACCTACTTCCTTTCCATCCATACCCAAAGGGAAATCTTCTTCCTCAAGAAAGAGGGGAAGGGAGGGAAATAAGCATTAATTACCTACTAAGTGCCAGGCATTGTACTAAGTACTTTATGAATATAATTTCATTTGATCCTCACAACAACTCTGGGATGTTGGTGCTATTTTTATCCTAACTTTATTTGAGGAAACAGGTAGAAAGAAGTTAAGTGTCTTGCCCAGGGTCATGAAGCTAATGAATGTTTAAAACTGGATTTGAACTCAGGTCTTCCTGACTCCAGGCTCAGCATTCTATCCACTGTACCACCTAGCTACCTGATGCCCAAGGATCCAAGTTATCCAAGAAGAACGAGGTTGAGTTCCCTGACCAAGTTAACCCCCTGGCACAATCCACTTGGAACTAGGTACTCCCTCTCTCTCCCATTTTCAATCCCTTTCTGACCAACTTGGGCCTGGGCTCAGTTTTAACCCCCTCTCTCTTGAATTATTTTCTTTATGTTGCTCAAAATTTAAATAATAAATTGCTTTATAAAAAAAAGAATAGAAAGCAATTTGGAATTATACATAAAAAGTTACTAAACAGTTGATGACCTTTGATTCAGCTATATTACAGTAAGGCCTATACCCTAAAGAGATCAAAGATATAGAAAGAACTACTATGTATTCAAAAACATTTATGGCAGCTCAATTTTTTTTTTTGTAGTGGCAAAAACCTAGAAACTAAAGGGGTATCTATCAACTGAACAGTGACTGAATAAATTGTGTCATGTGAGTATGCTAGAGTACTACTATCCTGTAAGAAATTAGGAAAGAAATAATTTCAAAGACATATGGAAAGACTTGGATGAACCGATGCAGAGTGAAGTGAGCAGAAACAATAAAACATAAATATTAGAAAAATAGACAAGTTTGAAGACTTGTATAAGCTGATAAAAAATGAAACAAATGGAACCAGGAGAGCAATAAAAACTAATAAAAACAACGCTGTAAAGACAAACAACTTTGAAAGATGAAAGAATGTTGATCAACAATGATGAAATACATCATTTACCTCCTGACAAAGAAGTGATGGATTTAGGGTGAGGAATAAGACATAAATTTTCTGAATACAAATAGTGAGGGAATTTGTTTTACTTGACTATACATACATGTCGGGAGAAATTTCTTTTCATTTACTCTTTTTTTTTTTAATGGGATGGGGGGTGGAAGGGAGAGAAAATTAATTAAAAGCTAGATATCTAGTCTTGAGAATAAAATGAAAAAAAATAAGAGAAAGCGAGAGAAAGATGTAATGATTACAAAGCTCAAATGAGAGAGTCAACATTAGGAAAAAATATGTCAGCACTGTGAACACACAGCATTTGGTAGGCAATCTATTCTGACCCTGCTGAAAACACTCCAAACAGTAGAGAGATAGAAGGAAGCTGAAACTTTCCAGTCTGGCTCTAACTTACCTTTCAAACTAATTTCATAGGATCATAAGATCATAGATTTAGAGCTGGAAGAGACTTGACAAATTGCTCGGGCCAACACTCTTGTTTCAGAGAGAAGGGAACCCAGGTCCAGAGATGTTCATTGACTTGCACAAATAGTAAGCGACTAAGTCAGCAGTCAAATAGCTTTACTGCATTCTGCTGCCCCCAGCTCTCCTAACATGGTGCGCTCCAACCAAGCTGGTTTACTAGCTATGCCCCAAACTCAGCTTTCATCTCCTATCTCTATCCTTTATTCACTCCTTCTCTCCTTCATCTCTCAGGATATTTGTATTCACCCCAAAATAAATAAGTAAAATAAAACCTTTAGGAAATTTGAAAAAAAAGAAAAAAGAAAAAAGAATCCTTTATTTTTCAAGCCCCAGCTCAGGTGCCAACCAGAGTATGTGCTGATGTCCTCATCCATTGTGATTCTCTCCCTCCTCAAATCACATTGTATTTACTTTGTTTTCATTTTGCATACACCCATTTTGTGTACAGGTCTTTCTTGACCCCTGTGTCACATGAGGAGACCCCACGACACGTGTCCTTGATCCTATTTCAAAATTCTATTTTTCTAGAGATTACTCCCTCTATCGTCCCCATTTTTTCCACTAATCTTCAATCACTCTCTATCTATTGGCTACTTCCCTGCTACCTACAAACACACCCACGTCTCACCTGTTCTTAAAAAACCTTCACTTGATCTGACTATTCTAAAAGCCATCATCCTATATCTTTGCTCTCTTCCGTGGTTAAACTCCTTGGAAAATGTATCTATAATCAGCAGCTCAATTTCCTTTCCTTTCACTCCAATTCTAAACCCTCTGCAGTTTGTCTTCTGACTTTCTCTTTCAACTGAAATGGTTCTCTGCCAATGATCTTTCTTTTTTGCAAATGAAATTTTATTTTTAATGAATAAAAATTGATCTTCTTTCCCTCTCACCCACTGAGGGGAAAAACACTGAAACTCTTGTAACAAACATACGCAGAAACCAAATTCCCATATTGGCTGTGTCCGAAAATATGGATGTTTTGTTCTGTATCCTGAGTCTAGCTCTCCTTTCCTCTCAGGCACTGGATAGCACACTTCATCACTAGTCCTCTAGAGTCGTTGTTGGTCGTTGTGTTGATCGGAATTCTGAAGTCTTTCCAAGTTGTTTCTCTTTATGTAGCGAGGGCTGCTCCCTATGTGTAATGTGTGGATGTTGTACAGCTTAAAATAGATATCTCTAGACTCTTCTTTCCTGACCCTTTCCCAAGGGAAACTTTAATTCCTGCTAGAAGGGGAAATGAGAAGTTGGGGCAAGACATATGGCCACTCTGCTCTTCTCAGAGACAGTGGGTACTGAGCTAGAATGATATCTATCTGCTACCTTAAATATTGTTAGTTTAGGGGGTATGGTTTTTCATGTTCAAGCTAAACTTCTGATTGATCTTTATTAATGTGGAAATGAGGACCCCAGGCTTTCTATCCAAGGCTCGATTCCCTTTCCAATAAATACCAGTTCCACAATGAAGACACATAGGAATCAGAAAAAGAAACCCATTTATCTATGTCAATAGAAAAACAGAAATCAGAGAAAGTATACATAGGTAAATATGTACCAGACAATACAGAATGAGGAGCTTTGTTGTGAAGATCAAATAAGACACTAATTGTCAAGCACTTAGTACATTTCCTGGCACACAGTAAGAGCTACATAGATGTCAGTTATTAGTTATTATGTCTCTTATGTGTACAAGGTTGTTTGTATGTTTTCTCCTCCATTAGGATATGAGCTTCTCAAGGGGGGGGGGAGTAGCATTAGTTATTTTCTTTGTATCTTTGCACTTGGCACAGTTCTTGATACATACTAAATACTTAATAAATACTTGTTGACTTCCTGACTGAGGGGAAGAACTATCTAATTTTTCTCTTTTTAACCCCCAGTGCACACTGCTTTCCACATAGTAGGCTTAATAAATTATTCTTAAACTGAATTTCTATACCCTTTTGGCCAAAGCAGAGCTCCCAGGGACTTCAAATGTAGAGAAAAGGAGCTCTGTTGGAAATGGGATTTTGGTCTTTTGAACTTCAGTGTGTAGAAACATCCAGTCCAGGAAACAAGCCGAGGGAGTCATGCTGAATATTTCCCACAGCAAACACTGGAACAAGGTTTGCTCAAAGAACTTCAGACCAGGAAGGGATTTCAGAGATCATCTAGTTCAATTCCTTAATTTTACACGTATATTTCCAATGGAGCTGGGCACGTACTCTGGCCTGTTCTGTGTTACAAGGGACTCCTTGTCACAGAAAATACACAATCCAGACACTGCTGCTTGGTCCTTTGGTTCCTGTAACTGGGATTGTGTTGACAATGTCTGACCAGAGTCAAAAGGAATCGCCCCCTTACAGGGACTGATGGAACAATCACGATTTTCTGGGCTGTATGTGTCCTTTATCAATTAAACAGAGCACATGTCTCCACAGAAAGAGGCCAAATTGTCTCCATGGGAAGTGCCCCAGTTCACTCCAATTACATACAGATAAGGAAACTGAGGTTCAGATAGGATGAGTGACTTGTCCAAGATTACTTAAGCAAGTTAGTGGCAGAGAAAGGACAGGAGCTCAGGGCTCTTGACTCCCAGGCCAATATGCAATCTAAGTTCTATTGAAGAAATATTATATTGACTTCTACTGCCACATTCAGGTTCTTAAAATAATACTGAGATCCATTATGTATTCAACCACTTCCTTATAAAGTCTCATTTTTTTTTCCCCTGGGAATTTTCCTTCTGACCAGCCAGAATTGACCATGTGATGTTATGGTAATGCAAAATCTGTCAACCAATTGACAAGCATATTGTGTGCCAGGCGCTGTGTGCTTGGCATATAAAAACAAAAGTGAAACAGTGCCTGCCCTCAAGGAGTTTACATTCTAATGGAGGAGATATTATATACATACATAGGTGTATGTAAGACCCATACAAAACTGTCCAAAGAAACTTTGGGTGTAATGGTGCTAGGCACTATGGGGCAGAGAAAGGCCTCCTGAAAAAGGTGATACTTAAGTTGAGTCTTGAAGGAAACCAGGGATTCTAGGAGATAAAAGTATATCTAGAGAGAACATTCCAGGCTTGGGAGCCAAAGGACATTTACTTAAAACACAAAACATTCTCTGACTCTCTATCCCTATCTCTGTCTCTGTCTTTCCCTCTCTCCCCCCTTTCTCTTTCTCTTTTTCTTCTCTCTGTCCTGTGCATACACACATGCATACGATAGGTATGAATCTGTAGAAGATGCACATGTCCACATGGATTGCCTAAATGTATAGAGGTAACTCATTGTAATGCATAGATAGCTCTGGAATCCATACTACCTTTCCTCAAGAGAGATTTTTCACCTTGAGGGAAGCAGGAGAAAGGCCATGGCTGAGCTCTTGCTCCTTCTCTCACCCATCTCCGAGAGGCATGTGAGGTTAGAATTATATTGATCTGCTTCCCCCCACCCAGTCTAAGGTTATGAGTCTGATCCAGAAGGAAAGCTACCTCTCTGATCACTCTTTTTTAAAAATTAAATTAACATTTTTTTTTGCTTTTTGGCTAGGCAATGGAGTTAAGTGACTTGCCCAGGGTCATACAGCTAGTAAGTGTTATGTGTCTGAGGCCAGATTTGAACTCAGGTCCTCCTGACTCCAAGGCTGGAGCTCTATCCACTGTGCCACCTAGCTGCCCCTCTGATCACTCTTAAAGGGGAGAGCAGCACTTAGCTTTCATTTTCCAGCTTAGCTTATCACCAAATGCTGGTTACACAAGAGACCTTTGAAAAGATTGAATAGAAGGGCAGCTAGGTGGTGCAGTGAATAGAGCACAGCCTTGGAGTCAGGAGAACCTGAGTTCAAATCCAGTTTCAGACACATGACACTTACTAGCTGTGTGACCCTGGGTAAGTCACTTAACCCCGATTGTCTCACCCAAAACAACAACAAAAAAAGAATGAATAGAAAGTAAACTGATTTATCCAAGCAAACAGAATTTAAGTTTTATGAATTAGAATATAGGAAAAATATTCAAGAGTGAATGAGCTCTTTAGTTGGGATCAAGATGAGATTAAACCAGAAGAGAGACACAAATCTCAACCAACAAGGTCTATTTTTAGTCTCTAGGGAGACAAGTTGGAAATCAGTAAAATGTTGAGAAGTTGGATTACCTTACATATGTGCAACTTTTCTCTCCACCAGAGTGGCTCGAACCACATTGCTCTCTCTCCCCAAAACTATGGCACCACATCCCTTACACAGGCATCATGCTGTCCTCACCATTCTCTCTGCCAACCTAGAGTCATGTCTTCTGCATATGCATCAGTTCATAAAACATTCCAGGTCTGATTGGGAGCCTGTTTATATCTATACATAAGTAATGTATAGACACTTACTTGTACACATATGCACATAAATGAGTTGAAAAGTGAATTCTTTCGTCATCCATTTTCTAAGCTACAAACTTCCATGAATGTAGTCTGGGACTTCTCTGAGCCCCATTTCCCATGCTGGCTTATGAACCTGAGCAGTGTATGCTAATAGAATAGGAAGAACAAATTTGCCAATTAAGTCTTTCTGAATTCTCTGAGTATATCAGCATGCTATAGAAACCTAAAGCAGACTAAAGGCATGTTAGCAAGTTGCCTAGAAATTGAAGTTAATAGTTCAGGGATTGGGTCTTAGTACCAGGGCAACCAGTCAATCCTGAAGTCTTGTGAATACAACTCTTCAGAATGGGAACTGTAGCTGGGAGGATGCTTGTAACCAGTGTGTCCCAACAGAGAAGGGGACCATCCTTCTGTGAGTAGAGGCAGGAGCTAGATGTAGTTGTGGGGCAGCTTCCTGGCTCTCCATCCATTTTCCTCATCTTCTGTCTTCCTGCCTGAATCTTTACATGTCTTTTCTTCTTCTTGAGGATTCACAGCCATTTTCTGATGAAATGTTCTTCAAATGATCTCACAACTAGAATCTATACTGAGTAACATCGTCACCTACTACATTCCATGCAGTTCCTAGGAAGAATTAGTCTCCTCTTTGGTTGATTAATTCAAGGTCAAGCTTTCTTTTACTTGCCTACAAAATTACCTCAGGTACCTACTCCAAAAGCTGCCCTTTATTCTAATGTTCCTATTTCCCTTGAGAGATTTTTAAAAAATTATTTTCTCTTTTCCCTTTCCCCTCCTTTTCTTTTTGGAAGAATGAATTGTGACTCTGAGTTGAGGTACAATTATTTTGGTGATTTTTCAGCTTCTAGTGATGGAAAAATATTTATTTTAGTAGTGGTTGACCTGTGGGAAAAAACCGTTATTCTAAATATCATGATGAAGTCATGGAAGCTAATTGAGGGTGGAGAAGCATTCTTAGTGAAGAGAACAAGGGAAAATAAGAATTTCAGATGAGTCAAAATAGACTTTTCTATTCTGAGCAAAAGACTCTGATTTTTCTGATTGTACCCAGGGCTATCGAAACAAGAGTATTCCTCATAAGATCATGGGATCATTAACTTAGAGCTTGAAGGGATCTATTCTGATCCTCTCATTTTATATATGAGGAAACTGAGGCCCAGTGAGATCAGTTGACTTTCATAAGGTTATCAATGTAGTAAGTGGTAGATCTGGGATATGAATCCTGACCTCTAACTACAAATCTAGTCCTCTTCCACTGTACCATGTGGCCAAAGTTATTAAGACGGTTATAATCCTTTGTGTTCTGGTGCAACGGTGGTAAGGATGCGAGCAGAAAATAGTGAGCTTCATTAAAGGAAATTGAAGGTAATAAGTTAACAGTTGAATCAGGACTAGAGCAGAGGACTGCCGACTGTTAGCCATTTGAATATTTTCGCTGAGGCACATTTCCTCTGAAGGGTTTGATTAGAGAAAGCATGATACCTCACCCTGGAATGCAATTTTTCAAGCTTGCCAGGAAGTCAGACCCTAGTGTCTGATGGCCCCTGCCCAGCATGGCTCATAACTTGTCTATGTGGGGCGAGCTTCTGGCAACAGCCCCAGAGACAGAGCTTCTGTTCAAGAGCAATTAATTGGGAGATCTCCACGCCTTCCCCTTTTTGCCCTCCTTTCCTCCCTGCTCCCCAGCCCACACCCACCGTGAGAGGACTGGGAGTCCCATCAAGTTTTTATAAACAAACAGGGACCCTTTAATGTTCAATTTCCCTTTTTCTTGGGCAGTGGCCTAGCCCAGACCTCAGAGAAGGGTGGAAAAAGACCTATCTCTGAAGAGAAAGCCAAGAGCGAACTTTGCCAGGAGAGTTGGCAGGTAACTTGATTCCCTCAGAGTGCCAGGCACCTGTTAGTCAAGTCTATTTACAGAGATCTCTGCAGTAGTCACTCCTTTAGTGGCGATGCCGGCCTGCCTCTGTTGAGGGATTTATGTGTATGCATAATACATGACTGCTTATATAGTCCCCAATCCCAAGTGTCTAAATCAGACTTTTCACCATTAGAACTTGACTCTTTTAGCTTAAAATGTTGATCCCTATTAAAATGCACCACCCTTCCATTAGTATTTTAAGCATTTATTCAACAGCGTGACAGTCTGAAAACAATTTTGGTGGAAAGAAGAGGCAAATTGGAGAATCCTGGACAATGGATGCATGAAGGAATTTGGGAAGAGAGGGATAGGGGATGAGGAGAAGTTATAGAGCCATTAATCCTGTGAGTAACCTACTTGGTGATTTTAGGGCTATTCTCTGGATAAAGTACATAAAGTCTCAGTAAGAAGCTAACCACATCTGGAGCACTGAAAGACAGCTCATGTTGGTGGAAGGGAGATAAACAATTCCCACAGAGTAGTTTGCCACAACTCCTAGGAACCAGAAAGAAAGAAAGATCCTACCTAACTAATCCAGATCTATTTCAAGGGTTTACTTTCAGAACCTATGGTTAGCAAGGAGGTGGGGGCAGGGGTGTAAAAGGGTCTTAGGACCAAAAAACACCCTTTTAAGTTTAATCTGTATTAACATTTTCTTTATCAGTTTCTTAACACAATCAGTAAAACAATTAAATCAAGCCCTGGTTCATAGCATTTTTATACCATAAAATTCTTTTACTGATAAGTCTAGTTAAAATGTGTGTATATGTGTGTGTGTGTGTGTGTGTGTATTGTTAGAACTGTAAGGGACTATATAATATCAGCTCTGAGTGAGACCTTAGAGCAGGACTTTTACAGAATAAATCCCTTTAATAAAAGGATTTGTTCTGTAAAATTTGGACTCAGTCAAAAGGCTGCACCTGAGGACCTACAAGGCCACAGGTTCCCCATCCCTGCCTTAGAGTATAGTATGTCTCAGCTAGAAAGGACCTTAGAACAAATACAGAATATTGTATTGGTAAGGAATCTTAGAGATCAACTTGTGAGATCAACAAGTTCTCAAACTGTTTGGTCCCAAGACCCCCTCACACTCCTAAAAATTATTGAGGACTGCCTCCCTCTCTAAGAGTTTTTGTTATGTGAATTATATCTATTGCTATTTACTATATTAGAAAGTAAAACATGATAATATTGTTATGAAAAGAGTTTTGACTTTGTGGATCCCCTGAAAGGGTCTTTAGGGATTCCTAAGGGTCTCTGGACCATACTTTGAGAACTGCTGATTCTAGTTCAAGGCTCTTGCTTTGCAGATACAGAAATCAAGAAGATAAAATGTACCCAGAGAGGTGCAGTGAACTTGAGTGATGAACCTGGGGCTTTCTTCACCTTCCTTTCCTCTTAAAAACAGAAATGAAAAACTAGCCACTTTTACAATCCCCTTCCCATCAACTAGGAATGATTGTAATCAATTTCTAATTTCACCTTTTCTTTTTCTTTTTTTTTTTGTGAGTAATGCAGGAGGCTGTCCATGGCCTAATTAAAATCAGTAGATTAAGGCTATTGTCCTGTGCTTTACCAAGCAGGCTCTGATCCACCGAATGATGAATATCATCAGAGTGGGCTATCTTCCTTAACCATTCGGAACCATTGCTCTTTGCCCCAGTTCATTACTTATTCAAAGGGGAGAACAGGAGAAACTACAAAATTCCACTATACTCTGGTGGCACTTGGGATGAAAGAACATTTTACAATAGGGCATTTATCTCTTTCCTTTCTAAGAGATCAACATGAACTGCCCCCAGTTTAATCAACCAAAAGCATTTTGACTGTGAGATCCCTGGATAGGGAATGATGCACATTAAACTTTGTCTGAAATAGGGCCTAAAGGCTTGTGGTAGAGGCTCTGCCACACTATACATTTGAATATTTCCAAAGAATCAGCTGCATTGATTTTTTTTCTCTGTTTTTGCCCAGATGTTTGGTATTTAGTATTAAAGAAGGTCAAGCAAGTTCCCTTTCTAGTTCTAAGAGTCTGTGATCCTGTGATTTGAGTCATGAAATTTCTGGGCACCTGAGAGGTCATCATGAGTTGGAAAGGAGAACTGGAGATAATAAACTTTGCCAGCTTTCTCATTGTGCCTAAGCCAGGGGTGGGGAACCTGTGGCCTCGAGGCCACAAGGGGCCCCTAGGTCCTCAAGTTCGGCCCTTTGACTGAATCCAAACAAATCTGTTTTGTGAAGTTTGGATTCAGTCAAAGGGCTGCACTTGAAGACCTAGGGGCCCCATGTGGCCTCTCGCAGGTTCCCCACCCCTGCTAAGCTGTACAGCTAATTGTGCCTGTAACACCTACCATAATTGAAGAGGAAGCCAGGCACAATGTGTCTCTCCTCTTCTAATCCCACTGCTCTCTTTCTGACTCAGTTCTTCCCCAAGAACCTCAGTAGTGAGTGTAAGAAGGCTGGGAGTAAAAGCTGTTTTTAACCCCAAACTAGGCAAGAAAATGGGGGAGGGGGACCTCATACCTTCCTAGTTGTCTCCCAAATCCAAAGTGTTCCTAGGGATCATTCATGGAGGCTTCTCACAGAACCAATCAAGGGAGCAGGCCACTGGGCTGTGTCAGAGGCTCCAGCTGGCTGTTTCTTTCTTTATGGGAACTTCTTTGCTGTCAATCCTGTGATACAGGATAAGGGCTAAAGATAGCCTCTAAAGCTGAGTTGGGAAGAAGGAGACTCTTGTTCCAGTTAATGCTGAAAGGGAAAGCCCCAACACTATAGAATGTGGCTTTCTAGTATTCAGAGATGAGTAGTTCTGCTGGAGTAAGATTCTGTACTGGCTGCTGCGTTTCATTTTCTGAGCCAAACTCTTGTGGTTTTAAGCTGTGTTTGGGACAGTCAGTTTGTTTGGGTGTTCATACTGGGAAAGGGATGGTTTGGACATCGAAAAAAAAATGCAGCAACTGAGCCCCTGAAAACTTTAAAAGAATATTCTGTCTCTGGAGCACATTTTCATTTCCCCCAATTGGGTATGGGTTCTTTTGGGTAATAAATTATGCCAATTTTGGCCTACACTCCCACCAGTAAAAATACTTTCAATTTATCGACGATGCCAGACAAAAATCCAATAGAAAAAGCATTTTAATGAAGACGTTAAAAAATGTAAAAGTAAAAACCAAAACAAAACAATAGCCAGTTAAGCAGTAGTACTATTCAGTCCTCCCATACACAAATTGGTTCATTCAGTCCACCTTCCAAAGTTTTTGCTGTGGTGGTTTGTCCTTCGTTCTTGAAAAAGACCATGACATCAGGAAGGTGATGCCATGGCCTGCAAGTGAATTGGATTGAAGTGAGGGAGGGCTACGTAAGGTCACCAGCCTCACTTTCTCCTCTGGAGCCATCTGGGTCCAGTGGCAAGACATAGATCAGGACAACTAGAGATCTACTACCTTCTGAGGTAGTAGATGGGGGAGAAACTTTCTGAGGAAAGCATATGAGAAAGTAGGAAAACAATCTTTGAGCCTGCAGGCAAATAGAGTGAGGCAACTCTTCATTTTCGCCTTATCTCTTACCTTGTTCTCAATAGCTGGCATCCCTTGGGATACAGTTGACTCAACTTTGGCTCTGGGTTGCTGGCTTCTTCCAGCTGGAGTAGGTCTCCTGCAGACCCCTCCTCTGCAGCTATTTCTGAAACCCAAACACACAGGGGCAGCCCATGATACCAGCATCTCTGGCTTAGTAGGCCTTGTTCCATTACTGCAGAATGCTCTGGTTTGGCTCTCTACTTATGGCTACTCTAAAAGACTCCATGACTTTTCTTTCCTTGCTGTTTCCCATCTCTTTCTGCCATTTCTTTCTCAAGTGTCCACTCACTCTGTCCCTACCCCTTTCTTCCTTTTCTTATACCTCCTGGTGAAATTCCTGCATCTTGGAGCTTCATTCAATGAGCGGCAGCTTCCTTTGCTATTATTGGCACTGAAGCAAGGCAGGAGTCCTCTATTATCAGCAAAAGTAATCCCTGACCATTTTATGCTTATTTTCAGGGAAGAGAGAGCCTCCAAAATGAAACATTGAATGTTTTATAAGTAGGCTGATTTCTTGCCAGGGACAGTAAATAAATGCTTATTGGGATCCAGTAGCTTGCAAATAGCCTCAAAGGCCTGCAAGGAAATTTAACAAATATAGTCTGAAGAGACTCCCTAGGAGGAGGATTCCAGTGTTATCTCTTAACATCGATGTAGTAATTCCTTGCTCAAGTTCATGAGCTTGTGGGGCTGCCTCGTGCTACCTGGGGTCTGGAAACCAGAGATCTGAAGATATTTGGCAAATTTAGCTTAGAAAAGTGAAGGCCTGAAGGTCTATATGAGCTGTCTTCAAATGTTTAAAAGGATTGTCTTCCAGAAGAACGACTGAACTTGTTCTATGTGTAACTCCAAAGGACAGAATGAAGATTAAAGGATGGAAACTACAAAGAGGCAGAATTTGGATCTATATGAGTGTAGTTGATACTCTTCCTTCCTCCTTGCCTCCCTGCCTTCCTCATTTCCTTCTTTCTTCCCTCTTCACCTTTCTTTCCTTTTTTCCTTCCCTCCCTCCTTCACTACTTTCCTTCCTTCCTTTCCTTCCTTGCTCCCTTCCCTCCTTCCTTCTTTCTTTCCTTCCTTCCCTCCTTCCTTCTTTCTTTCCTTCCTTCCTTCTTTCCTTCCTTCCTTCCCTCCTTCCTTTCTTCTTCTCTCCCTTCCTTCCTCCCTCAACTTCTTTCCTTCCTTCCTTCCTTCCTTCCTTCCTTCCTTCCTTCCTTCCTCCTTCCTCCCTCCCTCCCTCCTTCCTCCCTCCCCTCCCCTCCCTCCCTCCCTCCTCCTTCCTTCCTCCCTTTTCCCTTCCTTCCTTCCTTCCTTCCTTCCTTCCTCCTTCCTCTCCCCTTCCTCCTCCCTCCCTCCCTCCCTCCTTCTTCCTTCCTTCCTTCCTTCCTTTTCCTTCCTTCCTTCCTTCCTTCCTCCCTCCCTCCCTCCCTTCCCTCCCTCCCTCCCTCCCTCCCTCCCTCCCTCCCTCCTTCCTTCCTTCCTTCCTTCCTTCCTTCCTTCCTTCCTTCCTTCCTTCCTTCCTTCCTTCCTTCCTTCCTTCCTGTATATAATATATTGGGAGTACATGACATCACAATCCTCATCTGCTCCCATGAGGCTCCCAGTTCTCTCCTTCGTCAGTTCCCTTTACCCTAGATATGTTGAGAGATAGTCTCAGTTAATTTAAATAGCCCTGAACGGTTTGCCTAGTTTTCCCTGCCCTAGGTAGGTTTATAGAGACTTGAGAGACAATTGGGGAGAAAATGGGGCACTCAGTCAGTCAATCAGTAGGCAACAAATATTTATTAAGCACTCACTTTGTACCAGTCATTATGCTAAGTGATGAGGACATAAAGAAAAGCAAAAACAGCTCTCTGCCCTCAAGGAGCTCACATTCTAATAGGTGAGATTACATCCAAACAATTATGTCTCTACAAAACACATAAAGGATAAATTGAAGATATTCTCAGTGTCAAGCGTTTAAACCTATTGGGGAGTGCCCACTCAGGTGCAAGGCATAGGATTACTAAAGTTGGGTTATGGAAGGGGGGAGAGTAGACATTCTGTTTCAGAGTCTCCATGTCTCAATCTGGTGTCAGACTCAGTGACCCAACTGAAGAGGAGAGGAAGAGGTAGATGTGTTCTTGAGTCCTGGGCAGACTTGGGAGGCCATGCTTGTGTTATGTCAGTGGGAATCAGGGGAGGGAGGCTGAGGAGCCACTGCAGAACAGACACCTCTCATCAGCTACGTCATCAAAACCTGTCTGCAAGGAGAACTAACCCCTGCTAAGCTGAAGGAACCATAAAGAGGCATTCAGTGGAGAGTGGAGCTGTCCTAGGAATAATGCATACCCCATGTTTTTTCCTCAAATATAAAGAAACCATAAGACTTAATTGATCCAAAGGAATGAGGTTTGAACTACTGATATAGTTTTGGTGACTAGAGTGCTGGGCCTGAAGTGGGGAAGACCTGAGTTCAAATGTAGCCTCAGACACTTATTAGACTGCGATGATTAACCTGTTTGCCTGTTTCTTCATCTATAAAATGGGGATAATAATAGCACTTACCTCCTAAGGCTGCTGTGAGGATAAAATTAGATAATTGTAAAGTGCTTAGCATGGTGTATAATAAGCACTATATAAATGTTAGCTATTATTATTATCTAAGTACAAAGGCATAACCCAGGAGGTATTAGCCTATTTCTGGCTTTCAGTTTCCTTATCTCTGTTTTCCTACACTGAGTTTTTTGTATGTGAAGGGTGGGACTGAAACCATCCCATCTCATTTTTGCTCTGATACTTTAGGTGAGAAGACATCTCAATCAATCTGTCAAAATATCTTAGACTTAGTGTGAAAAGCCTTTGAAAGCCAATGGAGGAAGTAAAATCATGCCAGACAGGAAGTCTCTTCCAGTAGGGAAGGTGGTCATGCCTCTGGGGATTATCTATAAATTATTAAATGAGCTGTGAAAGAGGAGGCTTTTCCAGAAATTAGGCCATGTGACTTTCCAGAGCACCACTGAAGGGAATTGCCTGGGATGAGGTGGGGAAAGAGGAGAGACTTCTGCTTCAACCAATCCCGCTCCCCTCCCAACACTCCCTCTCCTTATGCTATTAAGAAGAGGCTGACTTTCTAGCTCTGAAAGGTCCAGAGGATGTTCCCATCTTTTATCTCAGTGTCCTATATGGTGTCCTGGGATCAACAGGCAGTGGTGTTGAGATTGGGAGCCAAGCATAGATGGATACAGATTAAGACATGCCTAAGGGGAAATTCTTGAGCTTCCCATGGATTCCCAAGGATTTCCAGCAACCAGGAGCTGAGGACAGACTGGACTCTACAAAGAGACTATACTATACATACGATACTATACTATACTATACCATACTATACTATAACATACCATATTATACTATACCATACTATACTATAACATACTATAACCCCCAGAAATCTTGCTATAGGTATCCTGCTGGCAGAAGTGTCTGCATTGGAAGTCAAGGAGAGATGGTTGCAGATTCATCCTATTGGGGGGAGGGCAGGATTTCATGAGTATCCCAGGCAAAGGAGAAATGGACTTCCAGCAACCAGAAGCTGGAGTTATCCTTTTGTCACATGTACTCTCTAAGCTTAGACTCTAAATGCACTTTTAGAAGAGAGTATCATAAATTTTTTGGGGGGTGCTTTGTTCCAAATATATTTACTGTACCTTACAGTACTATGTACTATAGTAAATACCTCTTTAAAAAACAAAACAAAAACCTCCTACAAGCTGGCTGATTAAGTTTATTATCAACTGATAGTAAGAGGAGGCACACCAATTGGGGCTAAAGCCATCTGCATTAGTGAATCGTCTCTAGCCCCTCAAGAGTACCCCTAGAACCCTGAGGAGGGGCTATAGCCAGCCTAGCTTTGAGCATGTAAGTGTTCAATGGGAGTTAAGATAAGGGGCCTCAGAGCTTACATGAGCAACACATACTTAGACCACTGGAAATCGAGGTCAGCAATTAGAGCTTTATTCCTCAGGATCAATTACGTTCCTGGATGGTTTCCTTTGAAGGAAACACTGGCCTAGCTTGTGGGATGGGTATTGTTCCTAGGACAGGTGCCAAGACTACCAGTTGGGAGCTTTAGGGAACCAGAGGAACCATCATGATTTAAGGAAGGCAAGAACTGCTGGAAACCCCATCTAGTTGTCACTGAGTAAAACTATATGGGTCTTTAGTGAGGGCTGCTCATTGGCAGATGTCGGGATTTTTCATGGTCACCACCACAAAAATCTATTCCTTCAACCTGTAAATAAGGGATTTCTTCTTTGAACTTTATGAACCATGCTGCTACAATGGGTGTTGGTGACAGCATACTAGTTGGGAATCTATAGGGAGTTTTCTGGATTTTCTAGGTGGAGCCAATTAAACCAGAGAGGTGAGAAATCCCCCAAAGTACACTCAAGCCACTTTGTGTCATAGGAGAGCCCTGGCACAACCACACTAGAGCTGCCTTAAGAGTTAATGAGTTCTCTGTCACTTGAGGTGTTGAAGAATCAATCAAGCTATAATTGAGTTGAGGCCCATTAGCATAGAGAATAGAAGCCTGGACTCAGAGTCAGAAAAACCCGATCTTGTCTTAGATAATTAATGGTGTGGTTGTGGGACTCTGGGAAAATCATTTAATTTCCCTCAGCCTCAGTTTCCTCCAATGTAAATGGGGATAATAATAATAATAATAATAATAATAGTAATTCACAGGACTGCTGTGAAGATCAAATGAGATAATATTCATAAATTGTTTTGCAAACCTTAAGGTACTAGATACATGTTTGTTATTATTAATTATATGATATAATATAATTATATATGATAATTATAATTATTAATGACTATTTGTATTATAATAACATTATTTTATATGTAATATGATTATATTTATAATAAGTATAATTATTAATCAAGGAACAACAGAAATATCTCCTATGTACCGGGTTGCTAGAGACAAAGATGAAGATGTTAGAGGGAGGCAAGAGCTAGATAACAATTTTTCAGGGATTTGGACAGGGGTTTAATCCTCTTCTGGAGCCTTCTTTCTTCAGTCTTTGAAAAGGTGTTCCTTCTTGCAAATACCTGCCCTTTTACTTGTGCCCTTTTATATTGTGCCAGGTACTATGCTAAGTACATCACAATTATTATTATCTCATTTTACCCTCACAACAACCCTGAGACATAGGTGCTACATTATCCTCATTTTATAGATGAGGAACCTGAAGCAAACAGAGGTTAAGTGACTTGCCCAAGGTCATACAACTATTAAGTGTTTGACAAAAATTTGAACTCAGGTCTTCCTGACTCCAAGCCCAGCACTCTTTTCCACTGTGTCACCTAACTACCCTAGTAGATAGGAATGTGGGAGTGGGGAGTAGTGGCCCAGATAGGGTACTTCAGGTGGTTTATTGAGTTTCCAGGTTTCTCCTCCCTCTCCTCCTAAGTCTGCTGAAGCTCATTAACATATGTGGTTATGTGGTATGCTTGGTGAGTGATTCTGTGATTAATTACTCTAGCCTATCTGGGCCATTGCCAGTCATCTTGGCTCTTGTCTTGCCACTGGACTCCAATGACCTTTGGAGGAAAGAGTGAGGCTGATGACTTTGTGCTGCTCTGCCTCACATAGTCATGACGTCACCCTCATGATGTCGTCGTCCTCTTTGAGAAGGAAGGATGAACAACAACAACGACGACTCCTTCCACCTTTGAGATTTCATGATTCTGTGTTTCGATGTTCCTCCGTGTTTAAGGAGAATGAAGTCATTGGTCACTTTCTGTGATGACCTCTTTTTTGCTTCCCTGTAAGCTGTCTGTCATTTTAGCAGGCCTTCATTTTGAAGGCTCCAACCCAACAGCCCATCTATGACCATGAGTACATTAATTAGATTTGTCTGAGGAAAGTAGAAAAGTGCATTCTTAGTATTGGGAGCACATTCTAAACAAGATAGTGAAATTCATTCATTTACTCACTCGTTTATCCACTCAGCATGTATTGTTTGAACAGTAGCAGGACCTTTTGACACAGGCAAAGTCCAATTTAGGACCTTCTTTTTTCTCCTTTTGTGGTCCCCAGCCCAGGTTTCCCTGACCTGGGCTGGCCAATGTTTTGCCCAATCCAAAAATCTGTCTGAATTGGATTTGATACCCATTTATGTGCAAGGCATATAAAAGGGGACTTGGAATGAGAAGACCTGGGTGTTAGTCTTCTATAACACGTACAACCAAGAGTATGCTGGAGCTGGCTCTAAGAACAGATTGTTATATTTTCAGTATGAGCATGAATGCCTCAGAAATTGGAAATCGCTACAAAACAAGGCTTGATTTTTCATTTTGTTGGTTGTCTAGAACAGAGTTGGGGGAGGCTCAGTGCAACACAAGAAGTTGTTTGGACATCAAATGACTTATTAAAGTAATAATTCAAATATAAAGGAATCAGCAACATATTGATATTTTCCTTGAAATTACATAAGGATTAGGGGATTTGCTCTGTGAAGTTTGGAGTCAAAGAGCTGCACTCAAGGACCTAGAGGGCCACATGGGGCCTCAAGGCTGCAGGTTCCCTGTCCCCGGATTAGGGTATAGTAGGAGGGAGGGCATACCAAGGAGGAGGGCTGAGCTCCCCTGGCCATTTCTTATGACGTGCGTAACTTGGCACTAAAGAATATATACTTTGATACAATAAATCATTGCTTTTATTGGTCTTCTCACCCCACCACCCAACCCATGATGAAAGATTGAAGATTAGCCACTAAGCCAGGAAGCATGGCTCACTCAGAAGATTCATATATATATATATACACACACACACACATGCATATACATATATACACACATATACATACAAACATACACACACATACATATATATACACATATATATACAAACACACACACACACACACACACACACACATATATATATATATATATATATATTTGTTGTTATTGTTTTCAGTTAAGAAAAATTTACTTTCTTTTTCATATTACCTTGGGTGGGGTTGGGGGTGGGGAACTGTTGTGGTAAATGTGTATAGTTAAGTAAAACACATTTCCACATTGACTATTTTCAAAAAATCCATATCTCAATTTGTACCTTAAATCCACCATTCTGTTGGGGTAGGTAGTATGTTTCATCTAATCTTCTCAAATTGTGTTTGGTCATCGAGTAGATCAGAGTTTGTCTTTACAGTGATGTCTCATAGTATATAAATTGTTCTGATTCTGTTCACTCCATTCCACGTCAGTTCCTATAACTCTTCTCAGGTTTCTCTGAAACCATCCCCTTCATGATTTCTCATAGCACCAGAGTATTCTATTACATTCATATACCATAATTTGTTCTGTCATTCCCCAACTTATGGGCACCCCATTAGTTTACAATTCTTTACCAGTAAAAGAAGAGCTGCTATAAACATTTTTTTTTACACATGAGTCGTCTTCTTTTTTGTTTGATTTCTTTAAGGTATGGACCTAGTAGTGACATCACTGGACCAAAGAAGATGTGCTGTTTAGTAATTTTTTGATTATACTTCTAAGTTGATTACTAGAATGGTTGGACCAATTCATAGCCCCCCCTATGGTGTGCTAATATATCCAGTTCCTTACAGCCCCTACGGCACTTGGCATCTTCTTTCTTTTTTTTTGGCTTTGTTGGGTAAAAGCTTTTTAATCTTATATAATCAAAATGGTCCATTTTATCTTCTGTGATCTTCTCTATCTTTTGTTTTGTCAAACTGTTCCCCTAACCATATATTTTACAGATAATTTCCTTCTTACTTATTCCTCTAATTTGTTTATTCCATCATCCTTTATGTCTAAATCATGCACACCTTTGGAACTTCTCTTCATTTACAAGGTGAAATGTTGATATATTCCTAGTTTCTTTCAGACTCCATTCCAGTTTTCCCTACAGTTTTTGACAAATGGTGAGTTTTTGACCCCGTTGCTATAATCTTTGGGTTTATCAAACTGTGTTTGTTTGCTTTTGCATATTGTATACCTAGTCTGCTCCACTTATTGACTCTCAAGTTCTTAACCAGTACGAAATCATTTTGATGATTACTGTAGTGTAGTTTTAGATCTAATATTGCTAAGCCCCCTTTCCTACCACTTTTTTCATCGTTTCTCTTAAGATTTTTGACCTTTTGCTCCTCCAGATAAATTCTGTAATTATATTTTCTAGCTTTACATAGTAATCCCTTGGTACTTTGATTAGCATGGCACTGAAGAAGTATATTATTTTAGGTAGTATTATCATTTTTATTATATTGGATTGGCCTCCCCATGAGCAGTGAATATTTATCCAATTATTTAAGTCTATTTTATTTGTGGAAGATTGTTTGTAGTTATGTTCATATAGTTTCTGCATATGTCATGGCAGGTAAATTCAAATATTTTACACATTCTCTACTTATTATTTTTTTAGAAGGCTTTGAATCCTTTTATTTTACCTTCACCATTTTTCTTTTTCTTTTTAAAATTTTATTCTGAACTTAAGAAATAAAACAAGCATTTCCATAACATAGTAGAATAGAAAAAAAGATGATCGCATGTGAAACTGCAAATCTATTATGTACAATTTGCTATTCTTTTAAAACATATAATAAAGTTATCATGTAACTTTCTTTTTTTCATCCCTTCTCCCACCCCTGTCCTAGAGATAGTTACCATTAGACACAAATATGTGTGTGTGTGTGTGTGTGTGTGTAATCATTCTATACATACATGTATTTATAAGTTCTTTCTTTGAATGCAGATAGCATCTTCCTTCATATGCCCTCAGTAGTTAATCTGGCTATTTATAATAGTCAAAATGACTTAGTCACTCAAGGTTGTGCTTAAAACAATTGCTGTTACTGCATATAACATTCTCTTGGTTCTGCTCATTTTGCTCATCATTATTTCATGCAAGTCTATCCATGTTCTTCTAAGACCATTGAGCTTATTGTTTCTTATAGCACAGTAACATTCCATCATGATTATATACCCCAATTGATGGATATCCCCACAATTTCCAATTCTTTGCCACCACAAAGAGAGTTGCTATAACTATTTTAGAACATACAGATTCTTTTTGTTTTTCCCTAAACATCTTTTTGTTTTTTCTTTTTTTGGTGAGGCAATCGGGGTTAAGTGACTTGCCCAGGGTCACACAGCTAGTAAGTGTCATGTGTCTGAAACTGGATTTGAACTCAGGTCCTCCTGACTCCAAGGCTGGAGATCTATCTGCTGAGCCACCTAGCTGCCCCTTAATCACCTTTGGAAACAGACGTAGTAGAGATACTGAAGGATCAAAAGAATGTATAGGAAGTGTAATAACTATTTGGGCATTATTCCAGATTGTTCTACAAAATGGTTGAATCAGTTCACAATTCCAATAACAATGAGTTAGTGTTCCAATTTTTCCACATTCCCTCCAACATTTGTCACTCTCCCCTTCAATTGCTTTAGCCAATCTGGTAGGTGTCAAATGATATCTCAAGGTTGTTTTAATCTTCATTTCTCTAATCAATAATTCTTCATCAGAAAACTGCCTATTCATATCCTTTGACCATTTATCAATTGGGGAATGATTTATAGATTTGATGATAAATTTGAAATAAATCCACATAAATCATCAACATTCCTATATATCACAAAGAAAAACCTTCAAGAAGAGATAGTAAGAGATAGCCCTTTTAAAATGACTATAGATGGTATAAAATACCTGGGAGTACAACTGAGAAAATGAATCCAGGAACTATATGAACTATAAAAAAACTTTTCATGAAAATAAAATCAGATTTAAACAATTGAGAAAATATTAATTGTTCATGGGTAGGTGGGGCCAATATAATAAAAATGATAATTTTACCCAAACTGTATATTCAATGCTATCACAATTAAATTACCAAAAAATTATTTTACTGAGTTAGAAAAAATAATAACAAAATTTATTTGGAAGAACAAAAGGACAAGAATATCAAAGGAACTAATGAAAAATGTAAATGAAGGAGGCTTAGCAGTACTAGATCTTAAACTATATTATAGTTGTTTGCATATTGTTTCTCCCTTTAGACTGTGGGCTCCTTGAAAACAGGGACCATCCTTTACTTTTCTTTGTATCCCTAGTGCTTACTACAGTGCCTGGTGCATAGTAGGCGCTTAATAAGTGTTTATTGACTATTAGGTGAGGTCCAGGTTCTGTGATTGTCCAGAGGGAATGTTTGATCCGTCCGTGATCCTCATTTGTATTATCTTGGGTCCTGCTACTGCCTTCACTGGGTATTGAGTGCTTCATTCTTCAAGGATCTCAGGCCTGATGATCTGAAAGCTTTCAGGATAGCCAAAGTGATCTGACCCAGGGGGAGGTCTTATTGTAGCCTATTTTGTTGAGCTATAAAAGGTCCTGATTTGGGTTTGGGCTTGAGTGACATAACTGCAGGCTTGTCCCTGGTTAGAACTCCAGTAGCCTGCTGCTGTACCCTACCACTATCAGCCAGCTGGAAGGCTCTACAGATTCAGAGTGACAGACTTCAGGCTCCCCTTGCCCTGGTAATTTTGCTGTAGGCTTCAGATTGGGCTGGGGCTAGATCTATTCCATTTACTTCCAGAGTCCAAGTCACACAGCTGCTGCTTTTTCTGTTCTTGTTTCTTGCCTATTATGCAGTCTTGGTGGGAAATCACTCTTGCCCTGTTCTCCCACCTCTAGGTGCTGGTTTCCTCCTCAATCTGCACTGTATCTGGAACTGCGTTCTGGGGTACAAATTACAGAGCTGCCACTTGGCATCTGCCTCTCTGTGCTAGATCCAGGACTTCTTTTCCCTCAAGCACACAGGTCCAAGTCCCTGTTCAATCCTTGCCCTTGAAAGAATCCATGCAGCACCTCTCAGATATACCTTGTTCTTCGTGTGCACAGACCTTTCTACCTCCTATGCCAAATAAGGCTCATATAATGACTCACTGTGATTTTTCCTTTAGATTTCTGTATCAGGATTTAGTTTGTTGCTTTTCTGAGGTCTTTGTGGAGTAGTAGTGAGAGGGAGCCAGGCTGTGTTTCTTCCTCCTACTCTACCATCTTGCCTGTCTTGTCACTCAGTAGACTTTAAAAGGAGAGCTGACTTCCACTCTTGAACTCTCTTTTTTCCTGTTCTGAATGTACTGTGGAGGTCTCTATGTTTTCCCACTGGGCTGAGGCAGGGGGGACTGGGAAGGAAGAGGGGTCCTCTCTCCCTCTGCCCTAGCACCTATGGCAGCTGCTCCAGCATGGTAGCTAAAGTATGAGCTGTCTAAGCAAGCTAGAATCTTGGCCTCAGGCCCTTCGCTGCTTTTTCTGCTTTGTATTTTTTTTCCCCCTTTGAGCATGGGTAACTGAATAGGCTTTATGAAAGACGTGCTTTTCAGGAGCATGTTTATGACGCCTCTCTCCTTTGTCTACTGATTTTGCGGCACTTCTTTTCCCTTTCTAATTAATTCCCTTCAGAGAACAAGAGCATTAGCTCTCTTTCATACATGACTCCTTGAAAATAGGAATGTAATTTCTAGCAATGTGTTTGTTTTAACGAATTTCACTAAAACAAAGCATGTTAAGGGTCCCAATCTGTTATATTGGGATCATTAATCACAGAAATGATTAGAATGTTAGAACTATCAGGGACCTTAGAGATAATCTAGTCCAGGGTTCTTAACCTTTCTTGTATCATGCACCCCTTTGCAATCTGGGAAAGCCAATGAATCCCTTCTCAGAATACTGTTTTTTAAGTGCACAAAACACATAGGATTACAAAGGAAAGCAATTATATTGAAATACAGTTAACAAAATATTTTAAAAATCAAGTTTATGAGCCCCAGGCTAAGAATTACTTCAATGAAGAAGCTAAAGCTTAGGGAGGAAAGTGTTAAAAATAAATTAAATCTAATTCAGAAATTTGCCTAATACTATGCCTAGCCAAAGTGGTCCACGGTCCAATGGAAAAAGCACTAGACTTGGAATTAAAATTCTATTACAAACTAAGTTTTTTGACCTTAGGAGAATCTTTGAATTTTTCTGTACCTGTTTTCTCTTCTGTAAAATGGGATAATAATATCTAACTTACCTATTTCACAGGTCTGTGGTAAGGATCAAAACAAATGAAAGACGTGAATGTGCTTTGAAAAGTCTTGAGGGCTATACAGAAGTTAGGGTTCTCATTAACTCTAATCTTTCCCTTCTATAGTCTCTACAAATCAGATTATTTTTCAATGCATGTTTTATGTACTGAAATAATAACTTACACTACATTTTTTTTAAAGCAAAAAATCCATCTCACAAAAAAATTTTCCAATAGCTCCAGGATAACAAAAATCAAGTGTCTAATTGGAGTATCTTGTTCATTAAAAATACATTAGTATCCTATTATTCAAAAAAGTTCAAACTAATTGTGCTTGTTCTCTACTGAAGCTTGTTACATAGTAAGAGTCTAGTCTCCTAGAACTAGTATTGAGTGTTTGCAAAGAGCACACTTGATTTTAGAAAGAGAATGAGGACAAGAAAGCTCATGATAGCCCTTTGGATTTAAAGGATGCCAGGAGCTTGAAACCTCCTCTAATAGTGAGAAGGTTTTATAATAACTGTTTGATAGTTATCCACACTGGAAAGCATTTGAAATTGGGATCTATTTCAAATTAAAATTCAGGGAAAATTCAAATGCAAAACTTAGCAAGTATTTTTAAAGTATCTCCTTTGTACCAGACACTGGGGATATAATAAGAAAAGAAATAGGATCTGTGCTTAAGGAGCTTACATTAATTGGGGAATGTATAAGAATGGCCTACAATTGGGCTCCAAGGAAGGTTTAAAAGTAATTCTTTTTTTGGCTAGGCAATGGGGTTAAGTGACTTGCCCAGGGTCACACAGCTAGTAAGTGTCAAGTGTCTGAATTTGAACTCAGGTCCTCCCGACTCCAGGGCTGGTGCTTTATCCACTGTCCCACTAGCTACCCCGAAAGTAATTCTTCAAGAAAAAGACACTGCCAGGAGAGTGTAATAGTCATGGGCAGACTTTGCTGTCACCACAAATACTTTTAATATGTGCAGACTCACTAGAACCTTACAAAGACCTGTTCCAGTGTCTCCTTGTGGCATGGAATTGATCCTGGGTTCTTGATGGCTATGTAAGCAGATACTGCTATAAGTATGATTATGATGACAGCTACTACTAGCTAACACGGATATTGTGCTTTTGTTGTTCATGGTTGTTCGGTTGTTTCAGTCATGTCCGACTCTCTGTGACCCCATTTGGGGTTTTCTTGCAAAGATACTGGAGTGGTTTGCCATTTCCTTCTCCAGCTCATTTTACAAATGAGGAAACTGAAGCAAACAGGGTTAAGTGACTTGCCTAGGGTCACACAGCTTCTAAATGTCTAGGGTTGGATTTAAACTCAGGAAGATGAGTCTTTCTGATTTATGTAGTGATTACTATGTGCCAGGCACTGTGCTAAGTAAGTCCTTAAAGGCTTCGAGCACAAGGATGGCGATTGTATATTGTTTGGCTGAGGAGAAGCCCAACAGGTTTAGAAAAACTCCTCAATGCCCTGGCCACAGGTTAATGAGTATTTCAGGTGCAGTCACTCTTGGGGAGTGTCTGCTAAGATATAGAGGGGTTACAATTTGTGTTGGTGGAAGGAACACATATATTAAGGAAATTACAGACGCTTCAAGTGCCGAAGAATTGTGAGAAACTATCATGTCTCTCTCTACATCAAACTGAATTCTCTGAACTTCTCTGCTCTGCCTCTTCAGAGTCCATTGCCCCTGGAAACTTGACTCAGTGTGACTAATTAGTCAGTAAGTGTTTATTGGAAATCCAGTGCCTGCGGGGTTAAAAGAAGCAAGAGAAATATAGGGCATGATCCTTGCCCTTATGGAGATTACAGGCTAGTAGTGGAAGCATGAGAAGGCCTTCTGATGAGTCTGCCTGCCTCAAGTCCCTCCCTGCTCTAATCTGTCCTCTACTACACTAAAGTGATTTTCCCAAAGGGGAGATCTGACCAGGTCACTCCCCTACTCAATAAATTCTGGTGGATCCCTAGTGCCTCCAGGATCAGTTACAAAATACTCTGGCATTCAAAGACCTTCATAGCCCAGTCCCTTACTATCTTTCCAGTCTCCCTACACCTTACTTTCCAACATGTACTCTTTGATTCAGTGACACTGGTCTTCTGGCTGCTCCAGGGATTTTCTCTGGCTATTCCCTATGCCTGGAATGCCCTCCCTCTTCTGCTCCACCTATTGACCTCTTTAGCTTCCTGTAAGTCTCAGGTAAAATTCCATCCTGTGGTCATAATCATACCTGTAGTAGTATCTGTCTTCCTTTGTTAATTATGTGTATTTATCCTGTATAAGGCTTGCTTTGTATAGATATTTGTTTACATGTTGTCTCCCCCACTAGATTGTAAGCTCCTTGAGAGCAAGGATTGTTTCTGGCCTCTTTTCGTATCCTCGACACTTTGCGTAGTGGTGGTCATATAAGATATGCTTAATCAACGTTTATTTATTGATTGAAATAATTGTGTGTGAAATCATGTATGTAAGCAATAAGTGGGGTAGGAGCTTAGAGAAGCGGGATTTGGAAAGGCAGGAGGGTGCCAGGGAAAAGATCGCCTGGATTTGGAGTGAGAGAATCTAAGCTTGAATCCTGGCTCTGCCACCTCTGCCCCCCTAGACAAGCCATTTCACCTATCTGGGGCTCAGTTTCCTTATCTGTAAAATGTTGTCGTTCAGTTGTGTCCGACTCTTCATGAGCCCATTTGGAGTTTTGTTGGCAAAGATACTAGAATGGTTTGCCATTACCTTCTCCAGGTCATTTTACAGATGAAGAAACTGAGGCAAACAGAGTTAAGTGACTTGCTGAGGGTAATACAGCTTGTAAGTGGCTGATATCAGATTTGAACTCAGGAAGACGAGTCTTCCTGACTCCAGGCCTGGAACTCAATCCACTTTGCTAGCTGTCCAATCTATAAAATGAAGGGGTTGGAACAGATAACTTTCAAGAGAGGATTTGAACTGAGCCTTAAAGGCCAAGTAGGATTTGATTTTGGGCAGCTAGATGGTACAATGGTAGAGTCCTGGGTCTGGGGTCAGGATAACCTGAGTTCAAATCTGGCTTCAGACAATTACTAGATGTATGACCCCGGTCAAGTTACTTAACTCTGTTTGCCTCAGTTTACACATCTGTAAAATGAGCTGGAGAAGGGAATGGCAAACCATTCCAGTATCTTTGCCAAGAAAACCCCAAATGGGGTCACAAAGAGTCAGACGGGACTTCAAACAATTGAACAACAACAAGGATTTGAATTGGTAGAGAAGGAGCCTCTCTAGGCAGGGAATCACACAAGTAAAGATCCCAAGAGAGATAATTAGATCATTGTCATCTGGATATAATTGCAGGCCTTAAAGGGCCTCAGAGACCATCTAGCCCAATGCCCTCATTTTACCGATGAAGAACCTGAGGCCCGTAGAGGTTGTGACTTAGCCAAGATGTTACACAGATGACACACAGCACAGTATCTAAACCCAAGGCATCGTGCTTAGATGCAGCCTCTAATGTATTTTCCATTGTGCTCCACAGCCTCTTGATGCTGATACCGAACAAATCTTAAAAGGCCTCATGCATCTAATCTTTTCTCCTATGTGGATCACACCTTAGGCTGCAGATTCTCTTTGGCTTCCTCCAAGTCTCAACCTCTTTTCTATTTGAGAAAGAACAATCATTTCTTTTCTTTTCCCACTGTTATTTTGAATGAAATGGAAATAGACGTGGCCGCATTCCCTTAAAAGCCGTGGCTACAGCTTTGAACGCACTCGGATGCGTGCAGAGATCATCACTTGAGTGAAGGCGATGAAAGCTGTAGGAACCCGGCTGGCTGGCTAATTGCTTCTACATAGCTCAAAGAGGGAACACAAAACATCACCTTTCCTGGGACTGTCATAGTCTCATTCACCCCCGCCTTTTACTCTCTTTTATGTGGCATAGACTTTAGCAACCAAGGCTTCATTAAGATTGGAGACACGTCGTATCCACATTGGATGAGGCATCCCTTACTGTGTGGTAGTGAAGGCCCAGACATTCAGCTAGCTAGCTGCAGGGCTAACATTTATAGCAGTAATCCAAAGAAGGCTCCACTCCAAATTTCATCTGTGCCCAGGTCCTGGGGCCCACCTTCTGCCAGTTTGAAATTTATTTGGTGTTAAAACTATTGGAGGTAAACTAGCATACCTGGTGAAGAATCTCTGTAAAGGATCTGAATGAGAGCATTGTCCCTTTATTTTAAATTCTAGAAGGCTCTATGCCCTTCTTAAATGTTTCCGTGATATAACATGGGGGCATGTTCTCGTTTCTTTCTTGAACCTTCAAGGATTTTGGCAGCTGTGTGGGCTATAGTTACACATTTCAGAATAGGATAGACAAAGGAGAGCTGGGACTGGGAATTCAGACAGAACTACAGGAAAAAGCCAAGGCCATGTATGAGCATGGGAAAGGTAAGGTGAATTTAAAACCGGGAGAGCCATCTGGGGGCATAAGGACAGAAAGGCAAAGGTCCCAGCTGAATCCAGGTAGAGACAGTCTACAAGCAGATGGCGGCAGTCTAAAGGCAGTTGAGTGGGGATCTAGAGCTCGGGAGAGAGTTTTGAAATAGTTTCAAGAATCACTTGCTCCCAGTGTTCCAAGATGACCAGTTTTCAAGACAATAGCGGAGTGTCTCTCCAATGGCGCCATAGTCTCTTCCTAAGCCCTCCGGAGATAGAAAGTCTCTCCTAGCTTAGAGAAGCAAGCTGATACACTCATTCACACTGAGATACTAGCTTAGCAACTGAATGAATTACTTGTTCCAGAGGTATTTGCATTTAAAAAAGAGGACCAGCAGAGAGCAGGAAATGTGGTAGTTGGTTGGGTTTTTTTTCCTCCCAAAGATATTTCGGGCATAAGGACCCTTGGTGAGGGAGAAATTTCGGGGGCAGGAGAGCCTTCCTCCTGCTGGTGCTTATCACAGCACCTAGTACAAAACAGGAGCTTAATATTGAATGAATAGATGAGTGAATGAGAAGGAATTTATTGTTTACTCTATACTAGGCAATGTGCTAAGCAATAGAGATACAAATAGAAAAGAACAAAGGGTGAATACTACACGCATTTCTGGCCATGCACAAAGTGAACTGTACAACAACTCATGTTTTGACATCACTTTAAGGGAGGATGGAGCGGAGGACACTTCTATGTCACTTTAAAGGATGACTGGGGATTGTCTTTAAATCCCCAGTGTCTGACACATGGCAACCACTTGACAAATACTTACAAATTGATTGGTTTATAAAGTAATTTCCTCATAGCAATCCTATGACATAAGTAGTATAACTATTTGTATCCTTATTTTGACAGATGAGGAAACTGAGGCTCAGAGATGTAACTAATTTACCCACAGTCATGTAGCTATTAAGGAGAGCTGCAATTAGAAGTAATTCAAATAACTGTAAATCCAATGTTCTTTTTTATATGATCAGAGATCTAGAGATACCTTCATCTTACCCCCTTTATCCTATCTAGTCCGATGATCTAACATTAAAGATGAGGAAACTGAGGCCTAGGAAAGGCAAATGACTTGTCCAAGATGATGCAAGTAGTAAACAGATGCAGGATTTGAACTCAGGCCCTTTGACTTCCAGGGACCAGAGCTCTTTACACTGGCACAGTGGCAGGAGCATGGTACTTAATAAATGCTCATTGACTGATTATACTAGGCACAGTACGCTGCCTCTTTACTCTATGCTCTACAGTGTATGCAGGATATGCTGTTTTAATTTCTTGGCCAAATGTTTCTCCCATCATGACGTTGAACACAATCTTATGCTCTCATGGAAACCAAACAAATTATTTTCCTTTAATGACCCCAAGTAATAATGAAAATAAAGAATATAAAAATAGAGGCATCTAGCAATAATCTACGATGGAATAATTTGTGGTAAGGTTTGAGATAGACACAGAAAGTGTAAATAAGATCTCCAGTCAGTAGCATATTCTCTCCAGGTTGGGGCAAGTTCTAGGAATCACAGGTTTGGGCTGAGGCGGAGAACTGGGCTGGCAGTCTAGAAGTTTGGCGTGAAGCTGCATGATAGATGAGGTGGGGGCGGGAATGCTGCGTTTGGAATGAGGGGACTCGGGTTTGATCTTGGCTCTGTTTTACTTAGAATTTGCATTTACAGTTTGGGCAAACCAACGAACCCCTCTGGGGCTCTGTTTTCTTATTGGTAAACTGAACGGATTGGATGAAATGATTTTGGAGGTCCCCTAGGTCACAAGGGGAAGTTACTGTAGCACAAGCAGTGTCTCCTGATCCCACTGAATGCTGGTGCCTTCCCTCTGTGGTTTATTTCTGACACATCCTATACGCAGCTTGTTTGTGCATTTCTGTTTGCGTGTTGTCTCGGATTGTGAGCTCCTTGAGAACAAGACGTTTCTGTTTTTCTTTGTATCTCTGTTTCTTAGGACAGTACCTGGCACACAGTAGGCACTTACTAAATGCTCGTTCACCTGCTAACTAACTGGCTGACAACCGACCTAAAGTCGTTGGTCCTTGAGGCTTCTTCCCAGCATGTCTCAGGATATTTACTCATCCCTCTGGAGCCAGAAGAGACCTCTTCAGTCCTCTCTAGCATTCAGTCCTATCCCCTTAATTTCAGTGACTTGTCCAACGCCATATAGGGAACATCAGAGGTTAGATTTGAGCCCAGGTCCTCTAACTCCAGAGCCGGGACTCTTCTCCTTCACCCTTGTTAAAGGGCTACCCACAGATAGTGCCGAAATCTGATTTCAAACATCTCTCCTCACTTCATAACCAATTATTTCATTTGTGTTATAGTGGGAAGAATTAAAAACAACCAGGTTTCACTTTGGCTTTCCTTCCTCATTTGACCTCTCTGGTGGAGGCCCTGGGGATTGGCGAGCTGGTCAGAATGGCCGCAGCTGTGGCAGCGGGAGGGGGAGCTAAGGGCCTGCAGATTCCACATGTCAGGCAGCCAAGTCCTGAATCATTACAAGGTGACCATGGGGCCGGATTCTCCAGCTTTGCAGTGTTTCCAAGACACAGCTGCCATTAGATAGAAAGCAGACTGCTCTGCCGGCCCTAGGAAGGCTCATTCTTCTCTACTAGTTAAAATAATAAACAGTGAATTATTACTTCCTTTGTATTTATTAGAACCACACTATAAATGGTAAATGGTTGTGTCCTTGGGGAGATTAAGAATTTAATTCCATGGGAATCCCATTGTATTTTCACATTAAGTCTCACTTACCGAGGAGTCACATTTTTCATAGAGCTTCCAGCATGACATTTATAGCTTGGTTGAAACAGTTTTCAGCATTTCAAGTGGATGTCTTGTGAAGTTTTTCGAGCAGTGCTGAGTCCAGGAGGCTGCTGGGCATGGCAGAAAAGAAGAGTAGGAGTTAGAAGTTAGAAGTCTCTTAGAAGTTAGGAGACCCAGGATTCAGATCCCCGTATGAGACAAGTCATTTCTTCTCTCAGTTTCCCCATCTGAAAAATGGGTGTGAAGGAGGGTATAGAATTGGACTATATAACCTCTGACATATCTTTGATTCTACTTAGTAGTTGATCCAGCGAGTTACAATTCTTTTGGCATTGGTTTTGTTTGTGATTTGCATGTGGTTTCCCAACATCTATGCACAGATGGTACAGTTAACTCCACAGTGTACATTTCCTTAATGTACCTTAAATTTGTCTGATAACTGAACAGAAACTGAACATTTCTGGGGCTCCTTCCCCACCTTCAGCGGGTGTGTGGTCAGAGTGTACAAACTCAGTGTAATATTAATTGGAACAACATGTGACTCAGAAGGTTAAGCCTCTTGGGAAAGACAGACATACTGCGTAATCGCTTCAAAGCCATTTATTAGTGATTTCTAAAATTCTCTACTGTTTTGGATTATCCAAGTCATTCCTTTCTTTCAGTAGGAAAGAAAATCAAGAATTGATTATATTTATTTCTCTCCAAGGCATAGAAACATAGACTTAAAGAATTTAAGGGACCTTAGACATTATCTAATCCACTATTCTCTTTTGAGAGGTAGCCTGGAATAGTAGACAGCATAATGGAGTCAGGAGGACCTGGGTTTCAATTCTGCCTGAGACGCTGACCATCTGGGACCTCTCTGAGCCTCAGTTTTCTCATCTATAATCCTCATAGGGTTGTTGTGATGGTCAAATGAGACAGTATATGCAGTGCAAAATGCTTTGCCAACATTCAAGCACTTTTTAAATGTGAGCTATTATTTTCATTCTGTAGCTAGGGAAACCAAGGCACAGAGAAACGTGTGTGTCCAAGGGCCCACCCTCTCACCCATTTTTGGGTAAGAGCTTTTCCTTTTAACTGAGCTGAGCCACTCCAAGTCTTCTACATAAAGCCGTTAAAGTTTGTGCCAGAGCTGAAGTTAGTTGCTAAGAACTCAGGGTTAGCACCTTTCTGCGAGTTGGTTAATTTACTGTTAAAAACTATACGCTGGGAGCTTTGCCTAGAGTGGCTGGCTGGTTTTGTTTCTGCATTCCATTACAAGATAAGACAAAACACTCAATACAATCTTGTACAGCCCTAGTGGTTAATGAAGCTCTGAGTGTTTTAAAACATGACGGTATTTCTGCAGTTGACAAAGTAAGAACTATAATGCAGATCTCCTGTCACTCAGTTCACTATTCTTTCTAAAATTCTTCATTACCCCTTCTTGATTTCTCTCCCTTTTATTTACTCTCTAATATTGGCTAGGTAGTGCAATGGGTAGAGTGCTTGTCCTGGAGTCAGGAAGATCTGAGTTCAGATTTGTCCTCAGACACTGTGTGACCTTAGGAAAGTCACTTAAGCTCTCTGTGTCTTAGTTTCCTAAACTGTAAAAGGGGGATGGTAATAGCACCTACCTCCCAAGGCTTTTATGAGGATCAAATGAGATAATATTTGTAAAGTGCTTAGCACAGTTCCTAGCACATAGTAGGCTCTTAATAAATGATCCTTCCCTTGCCTTTCCCTTTGCTCATCAGTATATGGCAAAAAGAAATAAGCATAGAAGCTAAGGAAGGGTGAGAGGTGGTTGATGAGAGTCAGACCCCAGGCAAACTGTGACAGATCCTTGCAGCTGACATTTTAGAATGCTAGCACCAGAAAGGAACTTAAAAGTTACCTAGTCAAATATACAAATTTTACATGTATGGAAACCAAGAATTGGCCGGGTTGGGGGTGGGAGGGTGGGACTAGGGGAGGAATGTGGTGGGGAGGAGACATGGCAGGAGACAGGGACACAGACTTTGGTCTGAATTCCTAGCATTTCTCCTGTCAGCAAGTGTGTTAAAGTGTATCATAATCCAATCATCTGCCCTCAGCCTGCTCCCTTTACCCTGCCTTGGACTTATTCAGGGCCCAGAGCAGGTGGACCAGGGATTTACATTGGGTGGAGGAGTGGGAATTGAGAATGCAGTACCTCCCCTATCCATCCTGTTTCAGAATCAGTGGCTTCATCCTAGGGGTATTCCCTTCCCTTTGAGTGCCTGGAAACCTTATGATGTCCCAGAGTACACTTCCTTTCCCTGGAGGCTATGCTACACCTGGAATTCTCCCTTCTTATGCTCATCCTGCTCCTGCTGCCCTCTACCTTTGTGACTTGCCCCAGGTGCAGAAATTGCTAGTTAAGCTCTGAATTTACCTGAATTTCTCTCTCTCTCTCTCTCTCTCTCTCTCTCTCTCTCTCTCTCTCTCTCTCTCTCTCTCTCTCTCTCTCTCTCTCTCTCTCTCTCTCTCTCTCTCTCTCTCTCTCTCTCTCTCTCTCTCTCTCTCTCTCTCTCTCTCTCTCTCTCTCTCTCTCTCTCTCTCTCTCTCTCTCTCTCTCTCTCTCTCTCTCTCTCTCTCTCTCTCTGTTTTTCTGAGTTCTCATGAGCTAATCTGTGGTGCTGACTAATGTGTTGAATGAAAGGAAAGAGAGTCCTCAGTTGCATTTTAGTAGCTTTCTGGAGACAATCATCTTTGTTCTCTTAATCAAGAAGTGAAACAAATATTGGCAATTTCACTAGGAAGTAAACCTCCTAGGTAGGTGAACTAGGAAGGCATAATGGACAGAAGGAAGAGTTTTCTTGGGAAGTCAAAGGCTCAGGGTACCTTTCAAATGACAGTTATGCTGGTAGCAGCCTATACTATTGAGTTAGCTAGGCTGCCTGTAGGTCTCTGACTGAACTGATTAAGGGGAACAGTATTCACTTGTAGAACGAAGGTGCTAGATTAATAATATAACTTCAGTTTTAACATACCACAGTGAGTATCTTAATACTTGATGGTTGGAATCTAATTGTCCATAGGGACTCCAGATGTTACTTTTGAGACCATTAATACTCTATATGCCTCAGTTTCTATAGTGGTGTGCAGGGATCATAGGGTGGCATGTGACTACATTAGATCCTTCATTGATTCTTTAGTCTTGCCAATTCCTCTTGTAACAGGAAAGGTCAGGGTTAAATTAAACGAGCACATATTAAGCACCTATTATATACAGGGCCTGGTTCTACATGCTCATTTATAAATATTCCATCTTCTACTTCTGTGACTTTTCACCGATACCCCCCTCTAACTGAATTGCCTCCTCCACCTACGCACTGTACAATAACTAGCTTTCTTCAGAACACAAGTAGGCTGCTATCTCCTTCATGAGATCATCCCTGATCCTCCAGTTATTAAAGCTTAGGAAATTATATTGTATTATCTTTTCCTCTCTATGTGCACATATTCTTCCCCTCACATCCCCTCCCCCCACACAAAAGAATATAAACATCTTGGGGGCAAGGACTATTTCATTTGAATATTTATAACCCCAGTGCCTAGCACTTAGCAAGCCTTTAATACAGATTTGTCAGAGTCAATTGAATAAGCAACAGTCACTGGAAGATGAATCAGAACTTATATCTCCTTAAATATTTTGACTCATTTGCCATTTGTGTAAGCTCCAGTTTTTATTTATGTTTTAATCACTGAAACTGTTTTCAGTTTTCAGTTTCAGTTTCAGTTTCAGAAAGAACTGGAAGGGGGAAGGATAGGATTAGAGACTGAAGCTTCTCCTTCTGGACAATTAGCCAGCATGTTTATTTGAGAAATAGAATGCCCTTGGGTAATTGCACATCCCCTTATTCTTATTCACCCTGATAACATTAATTATGATTTCAGCTGCCAATATTTTGGCTGCCCCTGGTAATTATGAGAATTGTGTGGTAATTATTTTTTTTTTGTCATACCAACTGTTCATGGATTACGAAGGATTTCTTTTCTTAATACAGTGTCATTTAAGACTTAAGAGTCCCAAGTTGGTTCTTAAGGGAACATAATTTGTGATTTGGGTTTAAAAGTACATGCTGACCTCATTGTCCCTTAAAGTTCACCCCTGATGGTGACCAGTGAGGAGGAGGAGGTAATGAGTGAAACTTGGAGGTGTCAAGGCTGCTTTTGGCTTTCAATTAAAAATAGAAAACAAAAATCCTAATTCCTTAGAGTTGATGATGTGAAAACAAGTCTAATTAATTCTTATTTGCAAAAGCAAAAGCAGACACTAATGGGAACTATCCCAGGTCATACAGTGTGCTGGTGGCAAAATTGAAAGCATAACCCAACATCTCCATCCTTATTTTTTTCACTAGGTGGTACAGTGGAAGGAATAGTGGCCCTGGAGTCAGAGAACCTGGATTCAAATCTTGCCTCTTATATCCCTTGTGAAAATTTAGGCAAAGCCACGTTATCTCCCTGGGCCTCAGTTTCCTCATCTGTAAAATTAGGCAGTTGAAGGCCTTTGAGATCCTCTCTAGCTCTAAATCAATTATCCCAAATGCTAATGATCGCAAGTGTTTCACAGTAATTTCTCTCTCCTGAAATAGTTGTAGGCATTTTCTTACAGAAAGAAGGGCTCTTCCAAGCTGGCAAGTTAGTATTTCCAAATATTTCTTCTAAGAAGATTCACAGACTATTAAATTTGGCAGGGATTTTAGAGATCCTCTGCACTAGACACCCATATTAGTGCATGCTGAGAGGACTCCAGGTTTGAGTGCAGAATTAAGTCCCTGGCATCACCTCTTCATCACTGGCCCAAATCACAGGACTTATCAGGTGCCCAGAGGCCTGGCTTCAGCAGAACTCTGAAAGGTTTCCTTGTTTGCTTTATGGAACTATCAGTTCCATACTGAGCCTTTGAGCACCCTGTTTGTCCCCAAGCCCTGGGATTTACAGCTCAGTCAGATTCCTCGGCTTTTTTCACACACTGAGGAAGCCTTTGGCACCATGGACCCAGTGGAATGTGAGGACCCAGCCTCTCCCAGAAAGCACTGCTCTGGCCATGGGGAGGGTGACTCCAGCAAAATCTACAGCTGTCACAAGAAGAGGAGAGGCTGAGATTGGGAAAAGGGACCAGAAGAGGCAGATTAATTCTGTAGCCTGACCTTGGCTCAGGCAAAGGTCCGAGGGAGGTCAAGTCCTGGTGACCAGAAGGAGGAGAAGTTGACAGAGTTTGAAGATTTTTGGCTTGGCCCAAATCACTCCTCCCTGGAACTGCTGATGTCTCTGCTGCGAACAAAGGTCTGGGGAGCTCAAGAGATGGCTTGGAGAGATCACCCTGACTGCTAGGAACTCCTCTGATGTACAAATTGTACAGTTTGCCATAATTCTTCAAACAAAATATCCTTGCCCAGCAAGATTAATTATTGCTGGAGGTTATATGTGGGGTAGGAGTGGGGGGGGTATGTGTCAGAAAATAAAGCACAACTTAAATAAAATGTTTCTGATAACAAAAAATGGTTTATTTGTGTATCTCAGCCTATCCTTTCTCTTCCCTTATTCCTCTAACATTCTCTTTCTCTGTCTCTGTCTTTGTTTCTCCCCTTTCCTCTCTTCTCTTCCACTCTACCTCCCTTGACATTATGTATACTTCGTATTTTTCATTTGTATATAGGTTTTATTTCGCTAATCTGAACATATGAATGAAAAAGATATTTGTTAAACACCTCTTCTATGCCAAGCACAATGCTACCTATGTGCTGGTGATACAATTACTAAAGTGCAGTAAGATCTTGACCTAAAGAAACTTACATTCAAATAGAGGAAGATAACTCTAATAGGAGACTAGTGGTCAGGGAAGGGGATATAGACCTGGGAAGTCTCTGAGATAGAAAGTGGCGCCATGGTTTAGTTTGTCACCCCCTTTCCAGTAGCAATGATTGTATTTCATGAAGGGTGAGGTGACAACATAGCAGATGGTAAGATGCCTAGATGGGTCCTGGGTTCCTGGGGGATGGATGATATGTGGTGCATAGCATGGTCTGAGCCATTGTGGAGAAGCTCCTGCAGGGCAGGGATTGCTTTATTTTTGCTTTTCCATTCCCAATGCCTAGAACAACGGTGCCTTGCACCTAGTAGGTGCTTTAAAAGTATAGATTGAATTTAGTTGCCAGATGACATGGAAATGAATGAGTAAAGAAAACAGAATTTCAGTTCTAAGGAAGCAACTGAATATCAGGCCTATGTCGTCTGGGATGTGGACGTCTGGGAGCCAGCCTTCAAATAAGGTCAAAGTCTTTGGATGAGCTACAAACACAGGCATGGTGACTGGGGAAAAGCAGCTGCAGAGATAATGTCCAGTACGGAGCATGCTCTTATTCTCTCTCTCGATAAGCACACATGTACTCACAGAGCACTCCTCCTATATTGGGCACTTCAGTTCCGAAGAGAGAGAAATGAATTATAAAGGTCATTGCTCGAGCTTGTGTAGCATCAGTTTACACAAGAGAGCAAATAATCAGTTGTGATGAAGGCTTAGTGTAGCGTCCCTGTCATCAGGAGACACTGTTGGCTGAGTGAGTTATTGTAAGGAAATGTCAGAGACTTGCTAGAAACGAAGGTACCCAGAGCTCCTAGGGGGATTGTGGGATGCTGGCTTCTTTTCAGAGAGCATCGCCCTACTCATAGGTGCAGCTTTGTTCCCAAGGGCACCAAACCTGCCTGAAAGGTGAGCACTAAAATCCCAACCAGGTAGGCTGCTCCGGACAGCTGCATGTCGGGAATGGATGAACAGGGTGATCAAGAGGGAGGAAGAGATCAGAAGGGGAGGGTAGCTCTTCCTCTGGTAGCTCTCCAAAGAGGAATTAATAAGGATTGGGGGGAAGGGGAAACCCAGCAACAAGCACCAGAGAAGTGTGTGCAAACCAACCATACGAGGCTAGTCATTTGAATACGTTTTCATGGGAGAGGGGCTTAGAAGAAATTTCTTATCTGAAATTGAAATCCTTCCACTAAAGGAGCACACATCTGGAACTCATTACCTGTAGCAAGCCAGTGGGCCAGCATTCAAAAGAGGGCTGGGTACAATCACAGCATTATTATAACTGGGAGCAAGCTCTGCTTTTCAAGCAGGCCAATATAATTTTTCTCATAGATACATATTCCTGCCAAAGAGAGTTTTTTTGGTCGTTATTCATAAATATACAGTATTCCAGCAAAAAGTACAGAATGTCCTCCAGCGGTTGACAAGCAAATAGTTTCGTAAATAACCCTCTTGACACATGCAAGATGTTAACATTTTTGAGGTTTTGGGTAGGGGCAGAAGACGATCTAATTGCTTGCTTCAGTTTGAGGATACAACTGGGTTTTAATTTTACCTCTCAGCAGCTGATGGAAATATTTCCCTTGGCAGGAAATTTCTAGAGTGCTTCTTGGTTATCAGCAAGGACACCATCAACTACTCAAACAATCCTAAACCAAAGCAGCAATGTCATTCAGATAGGACTTTGGGCAAAACCTTTGATCAGGAAGTGAACAATGAGAATGTGGAATGAGAAAGAAGAGGAAATTGAGGCCTTCAAAAGGAGGAGGAGGTGGGGGTGTGATTAGTAAATATTGAATATTTCAGAGACTGCAAGTAGTCATCAGTCCTGGGAAAAGCTCAGGAAGCCAAGGTAGCCTCTAGGAATATCTCCCATTTGGATTTTGATTCCAGAAGTTGATTCTGATTTCTCTGAATTCCTGGAAGTTGAACGATTCTATGGTGTCTCCAAGCCCAGGAAAAGTTACAAGCTTCTGCAGTTTGGGAAATTACAGGACTAAGGATGAATAGAGGTAGCGCTAGCCCAATAGGATAAGGGCACTGAATTAAGATTCAGGAGATTTGCCTTCTAGCCTGGTTCTGTCATTAGCTAGCTTTGTGACCTTGAGTAAGTCACTTAATTTCTTAGGTCCCTTCTACTTCTAAATCTATGATTCTAAATATTTCTACCCCACCAGCCTAAAATAGTTTTGCTGAAAATATATTGTTAGAGTCAGTTCTCTGAGTTAAGGCATTGTTTAATGCTCATACATTACCTAGTCTAATAAATTTCTACTGTACTATGCTGTACTATGACATTATCACATACTTGCACATTAGCTAGGCCACACCACAAAATTCAGAGAGAATGCTCCCAAACACATGGAGCAAAGGATGGGAAACTTTGGAATTCTGGATTAGGGGACAGGGAAAGGAAAGTCCTCATTCAGGAGTGACATTGACTAGATCCCAAATTAACAGGGTAGACCTTGTCCACTTGACTTAGAAACTCTGATAATTAGAAATTTGCAGGACCTCTACATATCTAGTATCCAATAAATACTAACTAGAGTGATAAATATAAAAAATCTATGCCTTCAAACTATACTGTGTTCACAGAAAACAAATCATAACTCCAATATTTGGAAAGGTAAGAAGGCTTGGTCCAAATTTTGAGTGTCTCAACCAAGGCCATTTGAATTACAATGTATTGACAGAATCAATATAGCCTGACAGCTGGATTTCTGAATCTACTTGTGAATTTCAAGGATTTTTTTCTGTCTGCAGAAGTAAAAGAATCTCCCCCATCTTTTGTTACCCAAATTAATTTTTATATACAAGGTCAGAAAGATCAGCAGAGTACAGTGGAAAGAGCCCAAGACCTAAAATTGGAGAAAATGGGTTTGAATCCTTCTTCTATCACTTCCTATCTGTGTGACCTTGGGAAAGACACTTAACTTTTCTGGGCCTCAGGCTCTTCATCAGTAAAATAAGGAAGTTGTATTAGATAACCTCTGAGGTCCCATCCACCTTGATATCTATGGCGCTAAGATCCTAAGTGAGAATCATAAGATCATAGATTCTAGAGCTTGAGTCTAGAATAGTTGGAAGAGTCTTGAAATAAAAACCAGGGAATGTTAGTTCTACTCCTAGCCCTGCCAGTCACTTATTTGGTGGTCCCAGACAAATCAGTTTTCCTCCCTGGGTCTAATTATCCTAATCTGTAAAATGAGGGTGTTAGAATGGATAATCTTGGAGGTCCCATCCAGTCTAGATCTGTGGTCCTTTGATCTTTTCTAAAGTTTAGCTATATTTAGATACAGGTGGTTAGCAAAGTTGGCTAAAAAGGTTATACACACATACATATATACACATATAAGCATATGTATATACATTAATACATGCTTCAGGGACTTCAATATTTCATTAGTGTGGGTAAAGAATCAGGTGGCAAGCTTTGGACATCTTAGTCAATGATCTTCAAGAGGTGCTGTGTTCAAAAAAATTTATTACCTCGTGCTCAACCTCTTCAAGAGGTGATAAGCCACTTTGGACTTAGCTCATCTGCTCCTTGGATAGCAGGTATATAATCCTTTTTGGGTCTATATTTGAGTCCTTTCCATCTGGATAGAATATACAACAGAACATTCTCCATTGGCAGAGCCTCTGAGACACCAATGTCATCTCTGTGGTACAATGGGGCATGAGAATAGAACTTAAGTGGGAGACATGTCATGGCTAAAGATAAAGGGGCTAATGTTTTAGTAGGGGAGAAAAAATAGTAAGTTTAAGAATAAAGGGTTATACTTATACTTTTATCATATGTAATTATTTGCTACCCCAGATTACCAGTATCAACATGTGAAAATATTGATAGAGCTGAGTCTATAGGATTTGCTTATTTTCCAATCACTTGTGACATTTAAGGTAGTAGCTTTTCTTTATAGGCTCTAGTAACTCTAGTCAAGATAAGAAATTGGATTTCAAATAAACATGTGATTAGATATTATAACAGAAGTGTAAATAAGACATTAATGAATTTGTGAATTGTGTTTCCCTATGTGGACAATTAGCCTTTTACTACATTGATATAATTCTTAAATTCTTATGTAAGCAATCATGATACTGCTGATATTCAAGTTGTGTTTTTTGACCTTTTCAAAATCCCTTAATACCTATTATTTAATTTTAAAAAATCTACCTTCACATTACCACAAGATAGATAGGGCAGGGACAGATGAAGAACTGAGACCCAGAGAGGTAAAGTGACCTTTGTGGGATCTATTTTCTTTGATCTCTAAATAAACCTGTTAGTCTTTAAGCCTTGTTAATCATGTGCTTGTGAGGGGAGTTGGTGACAACACAATGCTTCATGTCAGATAATGAAGTTTCCATATTTTCTAGGTGAAAGAAATGTCACAGTATTAATAATTGCCGTAAAGAATACCTTACACCTTTTGTGTCATGTGAGAGATTTATGCAAAAGCAATATTTTAGGGACTTATTCAGGATGGAAATTTAAAGCACAAACTTTCTCTACTCTGTGGTAATCAAACTGGGAAAGACCCTCTTCAAAGTTTTACACAAGATATGAGCCTGGTGGGCATTGTGCTATTTCACATAATTTTAGTGGTGAGAAGTCATAATGACTACCCAGTTATTAGAAGATTGGTTGGTACACAGGGATGAGGATGGATTTCATCAAGGACTTTTGATTTGAGCAGTAGTGTCAAACTCAAATAGAAATGAGGGCCATTAATCTGTACGTAAGGATCCCTGAAAGTTGCATTTTGATTTAGTTCAAAAATGCAATGCTATAAATAGGTTATAATATTTTTTGTTTATTTTGTCAAATATTCTCCAAATACATTTTAATCTGCTTTGGGCTGCACTCAAGAGGTCAAGGGTCCCAAGTTAGACACATTAGGATTTGAGGGACATGTATAGACTTTGATGAGAGTGCCATTGAAAGGACTCTGCAGACTGCTATATACTCTCCGGGAGGTACCAAGACCCCAGAGGGACACTCTGTGTGGTCCCTACCTTTGGCTAAGGGGACTTAAGATAACAGGATCATAGATTTAGAACTGGAAAGAATATTAGAAGTAATATAGCGAAGTCCCTTCATTGCATACATGATGAAACTGAGGTCCATAGAGGTCAAATGATTTGCCCAAGGTCACAGATATTATATGTGGCAGAGTGAGGGCTCAAACCCAGTTACTTTCACTCCAAATCCAATGTTATTTTCACTGTACCATGCTGCCTAAGTCCCTAGAAAGATAGTTGGTAAAGAAGACATTTGGAGATTGTTTATTGAATTTCTTACCTCACACATATAATTATTATTATTTTTTAAAATAGTGATCCTACCTCTAAAGAAGACATTATTGAAGATTTGATAGGGTTGTTTAAGGGAGAGACATCCTCCCCTTCTGTCAGCAGCCCATTGTTACCAGGGGCATAGGATATACCCTGAAGCAAGCAGAGCACTCAGACACCATGTTACAGGTGATCAGGACTTTGATCAGGGTGTAAAATTTGTATTCTTGGGGAGGAGACATTTGAACTCTGGTTCAGAGCATTCTGCAGAAATATGACAATACCTGATTCAGAGAAGCAGAGGTACTTACGTGGGGGCTGGGCTGGGTACTTCCCATCAAGCTGAGAATGTGGTCAGGTCCCTTCTGGTGGGAAACGTGGTCTGGTTCCTTTCTAAAAGACATGTACAACCAGCAGCTCCTAGTGGCTGCCATGCTTCTTCTATGACTAAACACTTGTGTTAAAATAACTAAGCTAGGAGTGGAGAACTTGTCCTCAGGAAGCTAAAGGGGCTTCAGAAAGATTCTGCCTTCCTCTCCTATGAGGGTCATATGGGATTTCAGCAACTTCTCATTTGATTTTAGTTAAGGAGTGGGAAGGGGATTTCTCTTCCCTCTTCCTCCAGTGACAGTGGCCTCCTGGCTGTTTCATGAACAAGACACTGTCTCCATTACTCCACTTTCTCTGTATGTTGCCTGGCAGGCTCTCTCTCCTCCGCCTGCCTATTTATTTCCCTGACTTCCTTTAAGTCCCAATCAAAATCCTATATTTTACTAGAAGCCTTCCCCAATACCTTTTCATTCCTCTTCTCCAACTCCTCCTTTCTTAATTATTTCCTACTTATCCTATATATAGTTTGCTTTATATGTTTGTCTGCCTGTTGTCTCCTCCATTAGACTGTAAGCTTCTTGAGGGCAGGGGTTAATTTTTGTCTCTTATTGTATCCCCAGCACTTAGCACAGTGCCTGACACATAGTAGGTGCTTACTAGGAAAGTCTGAGATTGGATTTTAGATCTCTGTTTCTTCTTCTGTTTTGTCTTAGACCTGATATCTACTTTGTATCTTGAGTGTCTTTTTCTAGAAGGCTCCCCACTAATACTTTTTAGGAGAGACCCTTAACATGAGTCTTAAATTTTATTTAAGAGATTTTCTCCAGATCTTTGGGGTGGGGGCATAAAGAGACATAGAGTTGCAGAAAATCTTGGTCCCCTCTTTTTGGTGTCAGGGCTTCCAGAACTGAGCTTGGTCCAAGCAAGTTCAGACTCAGAGCCCTTTTGTGGGAAGAATAGTCACTCCCCCAGAGTATAGGTGATACCTTAGTAACGGAATGACCCTCTGTTATTGTACTTAAATGTTTGAAGGTAACCGATTATTTTTCAGGGGTACAACATCATAAAGGACACTCTATTAAGTCCCTAATAATATTCTAAGACTAGTGTGAGAAGGTTTCCAGCTTTGTGCAGAGCCTGGAGAAAATTCTTCAGAGATCAGTGATTTAAAAAGACAAAATTCTTACCATACATTACAATGGACCAAGCGAGGCTGATCTAGCTGCTCAGAAACACCTTCTATGTTATTATAGTTATTGTTATATTTGTATACATATAATACATATATAGTTATATTATGTATATATTATAGTTATTGAATAGTTATTATAGCAGCTGCAGCTGCTTAAGCAGTGAGAATAACACCTCCAGCTACTCGCAATAGATCAAGTTCATCAGGGAGGAGAGGCAAGGTGAACAAACTGAGCAGGGGGAGACTCCAAAAGTCAGCTAAATGGGCCCTTGGAATCAGGAGGACCTGAGTTCAAATGTGGCCTCAGACATTTATTAGTTGTCTGGCCCTGGGCAAGCCACTTGCCTAAAAAATTGCCTAAAAAAAAGTTACTCCCAAGTGATTTGCTCAAGTGTTGGGCAATCCAGACTAGGAATGAGGAGGACCCCAGGAAGGTAAAACTCCTTATGACAGCTGCCTTTTGGACTGCTGTTCAGATCCTCCCTCCTACTCCTCTAGAACTAAGGAAGTTCAGGATCCAGAGGCAAGGGGTCAGCTCCAGCATTCCAGGCACAGTACCAAAAGAATGTATGTGGAGGGGCTGGCCAGGCTTGGATTATCTTTAGGGTCAAGGTGAACATATGTTCCTAACTCTATCCAGGAGTAGATTCCATCTTTAGTGCTCCAGAAATGCCAATTACACTCCAATATCACAAAATGGTGATGGGCTGGGGATAGGCACTACCTCATGCCTCTGGAAAGTAGAGCTCTGCCCCACTAACTTTCCTGAATCCGTTGAACCAGGACTCAAGATCACAGGTAGCAGTGATGGCAAGGACTGTACAGAAGAAGGTATATGGCATCCTACCATGAGGGATGGGCGGCTAGGTGGTGCCATGGATGGAATGCTAGGCCTGGAGTCAGGAAGACTCATCTTCACGAGTTCAGATTCGGCCTCAGACACTTACTAGCTGTGTGACCCTGGGCAAGTCACTTAACCTTGTGTGCCTCAGTTTCCTCATCTGTGACAATGAGCTGGAGAAGGAAATGACAAACCGCTCCAATATCTTTGCCAAGAAAACCCCAAATGGGGTCATAAAAAGTCAGACACGACTGAAAATGACCAAACAGCAATGGCAAACCGTGAGGGACAATCTGACACCAGGTAATACTTATATTTAAGTAATTTTATGAGAACATCTGGAGGCCCATTCCTTTACAGCCCCTGGTAAGACTTGGATTCCGGAGCCTTAGTGAAAAGGACCATGCCTAACTCAGAGCTATAGCCCAACACATCTGGAGTTTTCAAGGGAGGCTGCAGATGCAGTGAAGAGGCATTCATTATAGCATCCCTGGCGTGACTAGGCCCCAGCAGTATTTCTGGAGATTCTGTTTTGTTTGGGATGGAATGTACCCTTCAGGGAACTCAGCACTGCATAAAGAAAGCGAGGGTCCAACGTCTGAATACCACGACCATCCTGGTTGTGGCTTCTCATGCAGAACTTTATAGGTTAGAAGGCAGGGTTGGCAGGGAGAGGCAGCTTGACATAGTGTACAGTTATAGCTGGGCTTGGAGCTAGGAAGGCCTGAGTCTAAATCTTGCCTCATACAGTGTGAGATCAGGGCAGATCACTTGACTTCCCTCAGACTGTTTCCTCACCTGTAAAATGGCGATGATAGTATCTACCTCAGAGGATTGTTGTGAGGATTAAATGAGTTCTTTTAAAACCTTAAAATACTTTATCTAGTAACTATAATTATTCTTATTAAGAACCAGTGATGTTCTTTGCAAACCAGCCTCTGTAGGCTGTTCTCTCAACCAGTAGCCCTATGGGTGGATACTGAGGGATTTGAGTTTGGAGACTCCCCAGTATCCAACAAATAGAGCCGCCTAAGGAGAAAAAAGTCAGTGCTTGATTTGGGATGATACCACCCCACGAGCAGCAGTAGAACATAAGATCCTTGAACAGAGAGACAAGCTCAGTTTTGTATTTGTGTCTTTAATTCCTAGCACCATGACTGGATTTAAAAAAATGCTTGTTGACTGAGGCAGAGAACGATACATAGAGGGGTCAACGTGCAGCATTCGTTGCCGTAACTCTCAACACTTCAGGAAAGGTCTCAGGACACTGCCCTTTTTGAAATGGAGGACATAGAGAGTTACTTGAAAGAGCTTTCATTACTTTGACTTTGTCTGGTCCCCGAGAGGTAGCTCAGCAGTAAAGAGTGCTGAACTTGGAATCAGAAAGACCTGAGTTTGAATCCTACCACTCACCCTTACCAGCTGTATGACCCTGGGCAAGTCATTTAACTTCTCTAAGCCTCAATTTCCTCATCTGCAAAATGGGGATAATAATAGTACCTTCCTCACAAGGTTGTTGTGAGGTTTACGTGAGATATATAAATGCACGTGAGTGGTTTGTAAATCTTAAAACACTACAGAGATGTAGACAGTTAATTTCTTTAGAATGTAAGCTCCTCGAGGGCAAGGGCTGTCTTTTGCTTCCTTTTGTATCCCCAGCGCTTTGCACCGTGCCTGGCACATAGTGTACGCTTAATAAATGTTTATTGAATGAATGAATGAGTCCTTATGTCTCACCCACAGTGGTAGTTTGACAAAAGTCTGGGAAAATTAGGATGCTTGTAGGCTGTCACACTTAGAATAAAAGAAATAGAGTGAATGGAAACACCAGGTCACAAGTTCAAGATGCAGTGGATTGCCTGCTGGGCAATCACCAGAGCTTTGTATTGGTCCTTTGAGATGGGTACTCTCAGATCCCCATGGCAGAAGGAAAAAAGAGAGATGGCTTTCCTGTGCTCATGAGGCTGAACCAATTTGAACACATGCCACAAGTGGTTTCTGAGAACCTGCCACTTTTCACCAGCTTGGGGAGAAAGCGGGAGGCAAGAGGAGCTACTGAGAAGTGTTGGTCTGTCTGAATGATCTCACTTTGTTTGGGAAGACGCTGGAAGAACATCAGGAGAGACAACCGAAGGGGTTAGAACAGTGGGAGGCTGCTGACCTGAACATCTGTCAAATGTGTGGCTCATGGAACAGCACAGTAGGGAGGGAGGGCTGACCCTGAGAAGATAGACATGCTCATTACCTGGCCCCACGTCCACTGAAGACATTCCTGGGGTTTGGCAGTTACCATCAGAGATTTGTTCCACCACCACCACCACCAAAAATGCTGTGATTACAAAGGCTTTTTAGGTCAATCACCTGTGGATGTGCTGATGCACAAAATCACAAACAAGTTCAAAAGTAGCGTCTTGGGCAGATGGAACGGCCTGGACTTGATCTTAGCGTCCTTCGGAGACTGCTGAGCCATGCGACTGTCCTAGTAGAAATCTTCAAGGAGCCAATCAACAACAATTAATTGCTAGCACGCCCGTTAGGTGTGTCTGTTCCCCCTCCTCACACTCACGTCTTGGCCTCCCTGCCTTCCTTCAGAAGACAGCTCAAACTCCACCTTCTTCCAGAGGCCTTTCTTGGCCTCTTGCCCCTCTCCCCTCCAGTTACTGTCTTTCCTCTGAGACCACCTCCCATTTGTACTGCCTGTATCTTGTACGTACCTAGGAGTTTTTCAATGTTTTCCTCTCCATTAGAATGTAGGCTTGTTGAAGGCAGGGACTGGTTTTGCTTTTCATTGTATCTCCATAGCACCCAGCACACAGTACTATGCAGTCTGGTACATTATCGTTGTTGTTGTATTCAGTCATTTTCAGTCATGTCTGATTCTTTGTGACCCCTTTGGGGGTTTTGTTGGCAAAGATACTGGAGTGATTTGCCATTTCCTTCTCCAGCTCATTGTTACAGATGAGGAAACTGAGGTAAACAGGGGTAAGTGACTTTTCCAGGGTCACCTAGCTAGTAAGTGTCAGAAGCCGGATTTGAACTCAGGTCTTCCTGACTCCAGGCCTGGCTGCTCTATCCACTGCACCACCTTGCTGCTCCTATAGCCTGGTAATTATTGACTGACTCTGTATGTAAGAGTGAGCTTTCAGTTTGAAAAGCTTTGCCTGACTGTACAGCAGTGAGGTCACATTTGGTATGGATAACAGACTTGCATTATTTGAGTTTATAGGGCATATTTCCATTGGTCTGGAACCAATTACCATATTTTACATAATTATAGCTTTGAATAGTATGAATTCACTATGTGCAACTACTTCACAGGATTTATTATTTGCACTAATTGGAACCTAATGTATCCATATGAAAGGTTAGGAGTGTGGCTAGGTAGGGAGAAGACAACAACACTGGGGTTACCACTGCTTCTGGGCCCCTTTACTAGCACATTAATCTTCTTGAGGTAGTGGATGAGAGCTTAGAACTGAGGAACTGGCAGTTCATTGAGAGAGTGGCCCATATGTGGATGATAACCAGGTATAGTCAGATGCATGATTTGCTTTTCCATGTGTGCATCTTGGCTATGTGTTTGTCCTCCATACTGGACAACCCTTCCATAGATGCACCCTAACCATATGTGTTCCTTATATGTGTGCTTCTTTACACATGTTACCTGAATGTGTCCACTACTTCTAGAGATGGTATATGGATTTGTGGGTGTGTGCCCCAGATTTATGGGTGAAACGTTGCATTGCTACTTTTCTTACTATACTATTTCATTAAATGCCATTGCTTTGGGAAAGAATTGTGTCCTCTGGATGACTGTTAAAAAAAAAAACACATCAGTAGGGTTATGGTTTTGAATAAATGAAAATCCAAAGAGTACTTTGAACCTAGGGAAGCCTTGTCTACATGATCCACTTAGAAAGTTGGGGGTACCTCCAGGTGCTACAGACGTTTCCCAATTTCCTCAGATAAAATAATTCTACAGTATGGCTCTCATCTATCTTTCTAGTCTTATTTCATATCACCCTCCCTCATACACTCTGCAAGTTGCCCTGCTACCTCCTCCTCTGGGACATGAGATTTCGTCTCCCACCTATATGCTTTTGCATACATGCTTTCCCAGGTTTAGAAAACATATTCTCTTGACCTCTATTGCACAAACTTTTTAACTCACTTCAAGGTACAGCCCAGATGCCTTATCATTTTCCTTCCTTCCTTCCTTCCTTCCTTCCTTCCTTCCTTCCTTCCTTCCTTCCTTCCTTCCTTCCTTCCTTCCTTCCTTCTTTCTTTCTTTCTTTCTTTCCTTCTTTCTTTCCTTCTTCTTTCTTTCTTTCTTTCTTTCTTTCTTTCTTTCTTTTCTCTCTTCTCTTTTCCTTTTCCTTTCTTTCCTTCCTTCCTTCTTCTTTCTTTCCTTCTTTCTTTCTTTCTTTCTTTCTTTCTTTCTCTTTCTTTTTTCTTTCTTTCTTTTCTTTCTTTCTTTCTTTCTTTCTTTCTTTCTTTCTTTCTTTCTTTCTTTCTTTTGCCAAAGACAAGGTTTATTAGAACATCTGTCATATTGGGCAGGCTCTTAAGGAGTCTGAACATTAGTGAGCTATTGGCTAGATTCTAAGAATCTGTGTCCTTATCATTTCTTTAAATGATTATTTTTAAAATTTATTTTCACAAGATTTATTATCTCTCCCTTCTATTAATTCCCCAGTCCAACAATATCCCCCACCCCAAATAAAATTCTGATAATAAATGCCTTGTATTTACAAGTCTGCCTTTGACGTCCCCCCCCCCCAAGTAGAATGAAGGCTTCTCAAGGACAGGAACTATTTGGGTTTTTTTTTGTTTGGTTGGTTTTTTTAGGCAATTGGGGTTAAATGACTTGCCCAGGGTCACACAGCTAGTAAGTGTGTCAAGTGTTTGGTCTGAGGCCGGATTTGAACTCAGGTACTCCTGACTTCAGGGCTGGTGCTCTATCCACTGCTCCACCTAGCTGCCCATGTTTTTTGTCTTTGTATTTCTAGCACCTAGAAAACAGCAAGAAGTTGTTGAATTGAATTTCTGGGATTGAAGAGGCCACTGTCCCAAAGACCTGATTAGCTGACTGCCCCATATGTGCAGGAGTTGATTCAAGTTCTGTCAATCCAAGTGAGTCTCTCTGTACATGGCCCTGGGCCACATAGGAAAGGAGGAAGTTCAGAAGTAAGCACTGGCAATGCGGCTTAGATTCTGGGAACAGAGCAGAGACTCAGTTCCAGTACCTAGAGCAGTCTGTGGAGGACTAGCCCAGGAAGGAATGCCAGACCAAAAGGCTGAGCTTTCTAGCTGGCAGGTAGGGGTGAGATCCAGCAGCAGTCTACTCTTGATCAGACCTAAATCAAGGTCAGCAACTTTCAGAAATCTGGGTGCTGGGGGGTGGGGTTGGTGGATGGAGGGGATAGCAATCAGACTTTGCCTTGCATCAGACCACTCTGAGAGCACCAAAAGCTTGCAGGTCCCTGGCTTGTCCCTGATATCCTAAAGTATTGAATATTCCAAGAAATACCAAATATTCCAAGAAAGAAGCAATAGGACTAACTCATGGCTTCTTTGCAGAAATTTGGAAGAGTCTAGTTCTAACATCTAGTCCGAAGTCAGGAAGTAGGCTGAAAGAATGAATGAATTAAAAAAAAGAACCCCAAAAGATTTATTATGGTGGTAGGGAAATTCACATCACAAACCCAGAAGAAAATGACTCCAAAACATCTACAAGCAAAGCATCATAGAAAAACACAGCTTGGGTACAAACTCAACATGAAGAGTTGAAGTAAGAGTTAGAAATATGGTTATCAAACACATACATATGTGTATTTATGTAAGTTTTTGTATAATATGTGTATGTATATATGTATAAGTATGTGTTTGTCTATGCATGCACACACACACACACACACACACACACACATATATATATATATATATATATATAATATGTAGTATATAAAAAGTTTATGGACCACTAGGTTAAGAATTCCTATTCTAGAATCTTGCCTACTTTTACTGTTTCCTTGACATGTCTCAATTCCTCAATCAGACTGTGACCTTTCCTAGGGCTGGGGCTATGTATCTTTCACCTATTTTCTGTTTTCTCCATGGAGTCAGCAACATAGGGAAAGGTTTGTAGGAAAAGAGAATAATTTTGAGCCCTTGGTGACAAATGGGCAGATAGATGTACCTATTACAGATGGGGTACATAGGACAAACCATAGGCAGCAAAGATGAGGGAGCTTAGGACCCTAATGACAAGACAGAGTGGGACGTAGGGTCAGCCTGGACTCTTTCCAAGTGGAGAACAGCTACTGTGTTCTGGGAGAATGGATTGTAAAGGTCAGAAAAGTATGTGTTTTAGGGGAGAATTAGAGAATCTGTATCTCTAAAGATAAGATCAGCCTCCCCTACCCCCACACCCTATCCCATACACATGGTACAGGAGATAGAGTGAGGACCCTCCCCTTCCTACCCACCGCCACCCCCAACACACATACCCAAGACAGTAGTGTGGTGCTGGGGGAGAGGCGTTCTCTAGTTCAGTCAGCAGGAAAATAAAAGGCTTTGATGGACAAGCTGGTAGGGCATTGAGAGGAGGGCAACCAGGCTAATAAAGACCTTAAGTCATATGAGCATCAGTAGAAGGAACTGTGGCTTAGTATGCTGGAGAGGTCTGGGGGTGGAAGGGTGGGGCATAATAGCTATATTCCAGTACTTGAAAGGCTGTCAAGTGAAAAAGTGATTAGACTTCTTTTGTTTGCTTCCAAAAGCAGTGGGTGGAAATTTCAAAGAGGGGATTTTAGGTTTGTTATGCTGTAAGTTTGCTCTTTGGCCCACTACCCAAGGGCCAGGCCTGATACTTCTTCTGCAAAAGGATCTAAGGGGTTTCCCTGAGGGGTGGGGGTATGTTTCCCTAATGCTGTCAACTCAAAGCCTCACCAGTTATTCTCCCTCCTCTGTTAGCCACCAGTGCGTAGCATTAAAGTTCTATTTATCATAAATCAGATTTTATAAAGGGATTTACTTTAAAAATACAGCAAGAGCAGAAATACAAATATTTCCCCCCACCTCAATTCCTTGGGGGCATACTTGCATACTTTCCCCTTTACCACCTAGGTCTCTGGGAACAGTGGACTCAGACTTAATTCACTGACCACATAGTATTGGTTCCACCAAGGTCACATCCAAATGGGATATCAAGGCCTGCTGAGTCCTTGCCTCAGTTACTGCTGGGTTGGGTTACAAAAGGTCACTCCCAAAGATCACTCCTTTCTTCTCAGTGTAGCAATGTTGGGCTGGCTGTAAAACACGGATGCCTAGACACTGGGACTCCAGGATACCCAAGGGTCTCCTGACCTTTTGAAACCCACAGAGTCAAAGCCTCAAGATTAATCTTCATCCAAAACAGAAAAGAGCATATATAGAGGCGAAAGCTCCAAGATCTATTTTCATAGGGCCACAAGCTGGTCTTAGAGATGAGAAAGCCCAGTGCCTCTTCTGTCAACATCGTGTTCTTTCACATATGCATTTAGCAAAGGAACAGATGAAGAGAATGGAAAGGCTCTGTTCAGATAATCCTTTTTGAATATCTCCCCAGCCAGTCAATGAGCCTGCTATTCAACCCATAGACTAATCAGAACCAGTTACAGAATGTCTATGTACACTCAAACATCTTCCATTACATGTCTTCACAGCTACCCCAGAAGCAGGCCCAGCCTATCTAGGGAAACACGTCCAAGGTTCTCTGCACACGCACCAGCCTGATACAGATATAAAGAAAAACTTCCTAACAGAGAAATTCAAAGTGGAAATAGGTGGTAGCCAATTCTCCCTTGCTGGAGACCTTAGAGCAAATACTGGGTGACCGTTGGTCATATATGTTGTAGTAGGGCCTCTCTTTTTTTGAGTATGGATTGAGATGGATGATTGCTGTGATTCCTTTTCCAATTCTGAAATTCTGTGATTTTTGTGATCCTGTGATTCTACATTAGCTAAGCTAATGAGTTGCATGCAGTGACTGAGCTATGCCTTAAGAAGTCTGATTTGTATGTGTCTTCCACTTCTAAGTGTTTGTCCACCAGACTGGGAAAAGTTGTGGTTGAATTCAGTCAAGCTTTGTCCCAGAGACCCTCCAACTGAAGTCAAGGGGAGATAGGAGTGCTTCCTTCCCTCAAAAGCTTTTACACTTTCAGATACCTCATGGTAAGGTCTTCCAACAACAACCCTAGAGCCCTTTCCCACTATAGAGGGTTGCCAAAGCTATGTGGACCCTGAATTGGAGACAATAAAAATGACTGGGGACAATGAAATTGATCTTCCCACTCCACCACCCACCTCCACCCCTGCCAGAGCTAGAAGGGAAGAGGGGGACTCTAGCCCTCAGCTGGTGTTGCTGACATGAAATTCGATGTGCCTTGTTGAGGCATTGCTGATTCTATTGATTTAAATTCATTCTCTCTGTTCAGCACCTCCAATGTTAGATGCCGCTTTAGGTCTTTATTTTTATTTTTACTTTTTTTAGGGGGGGAGCCAGGTGGGAAAGGAGGTCATAGGATCATAGATTTAGAGTCAGAAGGGACCTCAGAGGCCTTCTAGGCAAACCCCTCATTTTACAATGGAGGAAACTGTAAGAGGGAGATTAAATGACTTCCAACATTACGTAGATAGTAGCAGGATTTGAACCTAGGTCTCCTGTACCATGTTTAAGAAAGCAATTAGGCTTACTAATCAGTAGCCATGAAAGATCCCCCTTAATGATTTTGAACACCTAGGCCAAGAGAAAACTGTGGCTGTGGTGTGGAACAGCTTCTACTGGTCCTGAATCCCAGCTGTTGTATATGAGAAGTGTGAGACCTGAGCAGGTGTGTTCAAAGGAAAGCACGCCCAGCCCCAGCTGCTTACTTGGAGAGTAAAAGCAGTAACAAACCTTTGGAGCAGTTTTCCAAAGACTTGTCTTTGGCTTTTATGGGGAGAAATATTTCTCTAGCTATAGGTTCCCTGCCAGGATTCACTTCAGTTAGGATTGAAATTTTGAGAGCAATTAATTAAAAGAAATTTTTGTCCAGAAAGGAATTAAGAAATTTAGAAGTATCCACAAGGAGATCCATAGGCAGAATGCTTCAGGGACATCCTAATAAATATATTGGGGATACTGACTGAGGCCCGAGAAGAAGATCTCCAAGGATCCAGCAAGTGGCATTTATAGTATGTACTTATAATGTCATCAGGAAGGACATCAGAGGATCTGTCCCATACATGTTAATGTTTGGATGGATTTCCCATTGACCTGTGTTTTGGAGTGTCAGGAGATTGAAGACCATCTGAAGAGAGCAGTTGAGAGAGGCTTACAGCCTATGTTGGTCTCAAGTCAGAGGAATGTGTGATGCTCATTTGGTATTAGAAACAACAGATTAAGAAATCTTGGGAGAGAGAGAGAGAGAGAGAGGAGAGAGAAGAGAGAGAGAGAGAGAGAGAGAGAGAGAGAGAGGGAGGGGCGGGGGGAAAGAAGGCAGAAAGAAAATTTGTTTTTTCTGGAGAACAAAAGACATAGGAGCAGTACAGAGTCAGATCATACCAGGAAGTTGGCAGACTAGGCTGTCTAGAAGTCTATAAAGTAGTCCTGGAGAAAGTTTGGGAGCGTACAAAGACAATCTGTAAATTTATGTAAATTACCACCCCATTTTGTCCATAGACAGTTGGTAGTACTACCATGAAAACGGGAAAGTAGGAAGGAATTGGGTTTCACAAATACCCCATCCACCAGTTGTAGCCAGGCTCCTAAGGAGAACCTATGTGCAGATAAGCTAGGCAAAGTTTCTGATGAAGAGGAAACTGAGTTAGGCTATAGCATTAGGGAGCGTGGAATGCTGCTAGGGCTCTCTCAGACAATAGGAGAATCCTGCCTGGGTAGGGTGAAGAGACTTACAGACAGTCACTTTTCCTCATGCTTCTCACCAGCTACACGCCTTAGGGGAGAGAGCTATAGTGGAAAAGAACATAGCTCTTGCTTGAGTAAAGGAATTTGTGTGAATTTGGGCAGGTCTCTTACCTCCCTGTCTCTGTTTCCTTACTGGTAAGATGAAAGGGTTGGACCATCTTAGAGGTCCAAATTAGAGGATGGCCTAATTTCTCTGCCTACTCTAGACTTGCGATCCAATAGTGTCCACCTATCAAGGAAAAGAAGAGAGAACCCTAATCACCACCCTTATCCATCAGTGGGTTCAGAACTTGAGCAACTAACTAGCTAGTGTGTCAGAAGATAGCTCCTCCCCAACAGAGGGTAGAAGGACAGCATTCAGAAGCAGCAGTAAGACACAGTGGACATAGCAGACTATTAGGCCAGTGTCTAGGTTGACACAGAATGCCCCAGGGTAAGAAACTAGGATGCCACTCGTGGGCACAATGATATCTGAGGGTACAGAGAAACATCACACATCTTGGGGAGGATGCCAACCAAATAGTAGAGTACATATAAGGTCTTCTGTGAAAGGTGGTGTCCTGTAGTGGGTAAAAAGACCAACACTAGTGAGTCAGGGAGTCATCCTCATTCAATAACCCTGGATAAGTCACTTAACTTCTCAATCCTCCAGGCAACTCCAGGGAATTGAAGTTACAGAGGAATGACTGATCTGTATTCAGTGGAAAGAATTTCTACATGGAAATCTCCACAGACAGATGAAGTCTGGATGCACAACCACCCCAATTCCCCATGCATATAATTTACTTCACTCACATATTGTAAATTACTACTCACATTATGTTAGAAACTTACTACTCCAGTGTTTTTTCTACTTTAGACTCTGTTTCCCATCCTTGACAATGATTGTGTCACCTTTGAGAAACATGTGCCCTGCAGCTCCACTGTTTCATAGGGACTACCTTTCCCAGACCGCGATTTCAGGGAATCCCCAGCAACTGTGCTTCGCTTTCCTCTCTACTCTTTAGCCACCTCCTCTTCAGTTTTGATAATTGCCTCACTGCTTTGCTTATACTCTTTCCTCATCCACCATTTCAATGATGGAACCATGAGCCACCATCAAATTAACTGCGCCATTCTTCTTGGATGGGGTGTGTCAGTCTCTTCTTCCATGGCTCCATTCATCATCCTGTAACATTCAGGCCTAAGTGTCCCTCACTGGTCACTATCCTCATTGGCCAGCTTTCTCCCCCATTATAACATAAGCTCCTTGAAGGTAGGAACTGCCTTTGCTTTTATGTTTGTATCCCCAACCCCCTGGTACAGCATTTGGCACATATGCTTCATGTAATTTGTAAGGATGGCACATACATTTTTATTGCTCTGATACATCTGTATCACTGCATTAGAGACTCTATAGATCCTCTTACCACATTGGGTATCCTTGCCTTTTGTTGATAGAAAAATGAAGCTCCCACTACTCTCTGAGGCATCTGTTCCCCTAGAAGGTTGAGAATGAATGCGACAGACAGATTTTAACCTTTAGAAGAGCTTTATTTCAACTCTCCTTTCAGATCATTTATCTGGCTCATAATCCCCCCACCCTCATCCCCAGGGGCTGATTTCCACAGCAGAATTTCCAGCCCATAACTCTGTGGGTGGGGGAAATGTACCTGTTTTTATATACTCAAATTAATGGTTTCTCTATCTAGTGCCAGCCCCGGTTTGCTTCTCCCTCCTCCTTTTGCTTTCCAGGCCAGATATATTCCTGATTTGTTTCCTTTGTTGAACCTCTACAACTCCTTTTTATTTTCCAAAGCTGTTTTTAGTAACTCAGCTCTACTCTGAAGGAAACAGTTCACATCTCTGTGCCCAGGGCTTTTTTAGCTCCTTTTAATATGAGAGGATAGCACATATCAACAATTCTTTTAGCCACCATGTCATTTTCCCAAGAGGCCCAGAGAAGAACAAAATGTCTCAGTCGGGTGAATTTTGGGTATTATTCTCTCACTGTCACATACTGTACATCACCATCCAGAGCGAAGGATGAGAATTCAGCTCCTTGTGACTCTTTTCTTTGGGGTGAGACAGTCTTGTGCATGGATCCAGCTAAGTTACCATTCCACATTCATTCCTAACTGGCCCATCCCTGCTCCGGTAGGAAAATGTACTGTTTTTACTTATTACATACGTTTTGATCAGTGGTTCATAGGGCTGAGATATTGGAATTGAGATACTAGAGTCTAGCTCTGGTTCCAATCCTTTTCAGACTATTAGAGATCTTTAGGCCTAACAGCACATGCCCAAAGTTTGAGTGTTTGCCATTTAACTTGTGACCTGATTTTTTGATGACTCTTATCCAGTGTTGGGCAGCAGTGGATAGAGTAGTTGGCCTGGAGGCAAGAGGACCTGAGTTCAAATCTGACCCTAGACACTTATAACTGTGTGGCCTGGGGAAGTCACTTAATGCTGTTTGCCTCAGTTTCCTCATCTGTAACAATGAGCTGGAGAAGAAAATGGCAAACAGCTCCAGTATCTTTGCCAAGAAAACCCCAAATGGGATCCTAAAGAGTCAGATATGACTAAAATTAACTGAATAACAACAACAACAACAACAACAACAACAACTAGGGTTGTGCTGGTAAATGTTTAACAACCAGCCCTCTGAAAAAAGATGACACATTTTTAAAGTTTAAGCTGCATTATTAGCACTTTTCATCACTTTCTTAAATTTAGACTATCAACAAAACAATAAATCAGGCCCTTGCTGATTTCTGGAGTATAAATGTTCTCAATGAAAATTTAACAACTGGTTCTTGTGAACCAGTCGGAAGTGGCTCCAGCACATCCCTGTTCTTGTCCCATATTGTAGCCTGAGGAAGGGATTCAAGACTGGCAGGGTTAACAAGAAGGACTACAGAGGAGTCAGGGCAGCTTTGCTGCAGAGGCCTCTCTAGCCAGGGAGTCACTTGAGCTCCTCTGTGCTGACAGGCTCATGTCCAGAGGAGCAGGAGGGATCCAGGCAGCTAGGGAAGAGGAATCATGGTGACAGTGGAAAGACCAGATTTGGAGGGAGAAAACCTGGGTTCAAATCCAGTTTCTGACACTTACTATCTGTGTAACCTTGGGCAGATCACTTTTCCTCTCCTGGCCTCAGTTTTTTTTATCTATAAAACGATGGGGCCTAAAGTCGATGAGTTCAAAAGTGCCTTCCTGCTCAAATTTGTGATTCTGTGTAATGCTGTGACCCTTTGAGAGTGGAACATTAGCATCACTTTGGGAAGATGGTAAGTGGGTTTAGCTAATAATGGGGACTGTGTGGCCTTAGACAAGAACAGATAGTAAACATGTACCATGAAGATGAACTAATTACACGGTCTTATTGGGCAGATGAGAAAACTTGATATCATAGAAAACGTAACTAATTTACAAAAAGTTACACAGCTCAATAGGAGGACTCCAGGACAGCAGGGAAATACCGGGACCTGGGAGCCAAGAAAGCACAGTTTAAGACAGGAAGTAATTCTGTTAGTTCCCACCTAACTAACCACCCTGGGGGAAAATATCCTCTCTAAGCTTATTTTAAATCTACCAGCCAAGAAAACAGTTCCTTTTGATGGAGGCTGTGAATATTTCAAAAGAACATCTGTCGACACTTGAGATGAATAAAAATAAAAGAAACAACCTAATTAGTGGACAGAAACAATCCTTACTCTAATAAGTCACACTTAAATTTCAATAAGGAGGCAGACCTCTGATGGGCCAGCCTCTTGGGTATGTGGATTTATAACTACAAAACCATTTTTGCAATGTCAATGACAGGGCTGGCCTAAGGCACAACTCTATAAAGTTTGTCTTCATTTCCAACACCTTCCCTTTTCTGCGCCCTTCATGGCCCTGCCCCCCCCATGCCATTCAGGTGCCCAGTGCCCACATGGTCTCTCTGACCCCCTCCCACTCCAATAAAAATCTTTCAGAAAATGTTCTGCTATCAAACCTTTTTACATTAGAATAAATGTAACTCTGTCCCACATTGAGCTTTTCTGTATTCCTTCTTTGTGCCTCAGCCCTCAGCTAGTGGCAGCTAGGTAATACAGTGAATACAGAACTGGACTTTGAGTCAGAAAGACCTGAGTTCAAATCTGGCCTCAGATACTTATTAGATGTGTGACACTGGGCAAGTCACCTAACTTCTGTTTGCCTCAGTTTCCTCAAATGTAAAATGGGGATGATAATAGAACTTATCTTTCACAGTTACTTTGGTTAATCTGTTTTGGGGATATGGTAAGATCACTGGCTGAAGTCAGAAGAAGAAAGGGAATATAATGGATAGTTGAGAATTGAATTATTAATAATTCACATGTATATGGAAGACGTCACATTGAACCAAATGAACACTGAAGGCAGAGCAAGCTACGCTGACTATAGATTGAGAGAGTCATTAGACATGATGAAGAACTCCCAGATGGTAAAAGTTAGGAGGTATTTGAGTAACTGACTTTTTTGAAGATTTTTACAAGAGATATTCCTCAGCAGACTGGTGCAGTCAAGATTAGCTATAGTAGACATAGGGTAGTATGGTGGAAAGAGTGCTGGATACAGTCAAGGAGGTTTGGGTTCAAATTTTACCTTTTTACCTACTATTAGTGTGACCTTAGGTAAGTCACATAACCACTAAGAGCCTCAATTTCTTCATCCAAAAATAAGGAAAGGAAGGTCTGTAGCCATCACAGAGCTGTTGTGCATTAAGGCTTCTAAATATTTCTTTTTGTAAACTTTAAAGTTCTTTATAAATGACTCTAACCCTCAGTTTCCTCATCTATAAAATGGAGATAAAAATTCATGTAGTACATGCCTCATAGGGTTGTAGTAAGAGTAGATTGATATGGTGCATGTAAAATGCTTTGCAAACTTTAAAGGGCTATATAGATGTAGGTCATTATTGTTCTAGTTAGTATTATCTGCCCAGGGTGGTGAAGTTATAATCCTGGCCAGAGACAGGAAGATGGGCAAGATGGCCTCAGGGTGCTTTCCTGGGCCAGCCAAAATATCCCCTTCAATCACATTTTCTCAAATGCCACATTCTAAGAAAATTCACAGGTTCCCTGGAAGCAACCAAGATTAGCACAATGTGCCCAACATTTCTATCCCTCTAAGATAAGTTCCTGGGTCCACAAGTTTCTATTTAATTGAGCGTCTTCACCAAAGAACTGCAGTTCCAAGAACACAGAATATATTTTCCAAACCAGATACCTTTTTAGGCATTAAGCTTCCCAAGTCTTGACAACTGGAGTCACAGCAGGGCAGAAGGAAGTGACTGACAGCTGAACATCGAGAGAGGACAAAAGTTACTCAACTCTGAACAAGTACTGGCATGCATCCATTTCTCTGCCTCGTTAGAAAGAAATGAGGCATTGCTGTAGAAAGGATTTTTTTTTTGCTTTTTGGGTTTTTTTTGGACACAGTCGTCACAAAGGCATTTACACAGGATTTGAATATCGTTCCATGTCCACTACGAGCTGAATGAAGAAGCTTTGAGTTAATTCAAGCTGTTTCCTATGGATGAGCCCAAGATGGCACCAGACTTCTTTCAGTGATCCTCTACAGACAAAGGCCTCTCTCCTGAGAACCGGCTCTTCCATTATTTTGCTCATTCCTTTCACATCTCAGTAAACCCTTCTCATTTCATATTTATCAAACCCAACCACAAAGAATTAATTACCAGGCTCCCATCGTGCCCAGAATTAGCTAAAAGCTTATTGCCATTGAAGGAACACGCGGCTGTTCCAGGCGGCAGAAACAATAGGAATATGCCGTCTGCGGGGGCAGCTCAACCTCGAAGAATATCTATACTGCACTCCCACAGTGAAGACCTTACCTAGTAAATTATGTTGTTTGGTTCAAGAAGACAGCTTTATGAGCTCTGCGTCTGTTTGGGCAGGGACAAAATGTTTTCTCTGGCCAGGGATTCTCTCACATTTTCCACGAATTCCACCTAGTGCCCAGCACAGAGCTGAAGAGAAACTTAATAACTGCCCCCCACCTCCCCACGGTAGTGGTCCTCATCGCCACTTGGAGGGACCATTGCCATAGCCTCCTGAACAAGTCTTCCCATCTTTATTTCCTCCCCCTCCAACCTATTCTAATTCTGCCAGGGTAATTTTTATTCTCCAAAGATCTGGTCATGTCACTCCTCTGATCAAAATGTTTTGCTGCCTATAGAATAACATTCCTCCTTCTTCTACTTAGCATTTAAGACCTTCCATAACTGGATCCTACTGTTATCTCATATCACTCCCCTCCACATACTCTCTTCCTGCTTCTGCTTAAGAAGTTTCCTATGCCTGGAATATTCTCCTACCTCTCTTCCAACCCATCCTTTAAAACCCAGCACAAATACCACATTTTCCATGAAGTATCCTCTCATTCCTTCTGACTGACAATGACCTCTCCCTTTCCCACCCTGATTATAAGATTATTAACTTAGAACTGTGAGGGACCTCAGAGACCAGCCCCATCATGTTACAGGTGAGGACACTGAAGACCAGAGAGGCTGAAATTTGCACAAGGTCACGCAAATAGTAAGTATCACTTTTTTGATCACTTTTTTTGGGGAATTTGAATCCAAGCCTTGTGCTTTCAAAGGTAGTATTCTTTTCATTGTACCACAAGCAATACTTTGATAACTTTCTAATGCACTGTGCGATACTGTATAATACTGTATATTTTCCGTGCTACTGTCTCGTTTCCTTACTACACTTCCTGAGGACAGGGGCCCTGTCTTTTTCTTTTATTTTTAATTTTCATTATTTTTATTTTCATATATCTTTATATAAAAGATATATCTTTATACGTTTTCTTTTATCTTTATAAGTGTTTTATTGAAACTTTTTTTTTCTTACATCACTACTATTTCCCAGTGATTCTCCCTCCATAATGAATGGACCCCCTTTTGTAACAAAGAAGTACAGCTAAGCAAAAAAGAAAGGAAGGAAGGAAGGAAAGAAGAAAAGAAGAAAGAAAGAAAGAAAGAAGGAAAGAAAGAAAGAAAGAAGGAAAAAAAAAAAGAAAAGAAGGAAAGAAAGAAAAGAAAGAAAGAAAGAAAGAAAGAAAGAAAGAAAGAAAGAAAGAAAGAAAGAAAGAAAGAAAGAAGGAAAGAAAGAAAGAAAGAAAGAAAGAAAGAAAGAAAGAAAGAAAGAAGGAAGGAAGGAAAGAAGGAAAGAAAGAAAGAAAGAAAGAAAGAAGGAAGGAAAGAAGGAAAGAAAGAAAGAAAGAAAGAAGGAAAGAAAGAAAGAAGGAAGGAAAGAAAGAAAGAGAGAAAGAGAGTAGGAGAGAAAGAGAGTAGGAGAGGAGAGAAAGAGAAAGAAAGAAAGAAAGAAAGAAAGAAAAAAAAAAAAAAAAGAAAGAAGAAAGAAAGAAAGAAAGGAAGAAAGAAAGGAAGAAAGAAAGGAAGAAAGGAAGGAAGAAAGAAAGAAAGGACGTATGCATGTATGTTTCATTTCACGGCCATAGTGTACCACATCTCTGCCAAGAAGGAAATGTGCTTCATGTCAATCTTCTGAAGTCACGTTTGCACAGGGACCACGTCTCATCTAAATCTTGAACCTTCTCCAATGCCTACCACAGTGTTCTGCATAAAGTAACTTCTTTTTTTTTTTATGTTCTCCTCGTGGCAACAAATACTTGTTGACCGACTCTTTAAGTGCAGCTAGGGTGTGATCCAGGACAGGCTGCTTAAATGCTTTCAACCTTAGCATCCTCATCTGTAAAATGGGAATGATAATAATAATAGTATGGGCCTCACAGGGGTGCTGTGAGGATCAAATGAGACAATGTATGGTCTGTAAAGTGATTAGCAAAAAGGTGCCGGCCTTATTCATTCCTTAAGCAAGCTGCAGGGGAATTGGGTCACACAAATGTTTCTTGTCACGATTAGTTGGTCTGAGTGTGATTTTATTTTAGGACAAAAGTAAGACTTGGCTTTAAGGGGCCTTCAGAATCTGGCCCCACCTTAATTAACTAATCTTATCTTCTCCTACTCATCCATTCCTTCATTCAACATTTATTGAGTAAAAGACACTATTCTGGGTCCCATGGGGGATGTAGGGATGAGTAAGACTGTGACTTCAAGGATATTGAAGTAATAACGATGACTAACATTTATATACCTCTTTAAAGCTTTCTACACATCATCTCATTTGAACCCCACAACAACCCTGTGAGGTAGGTACCATTGTTATGCTTTCACTTCGCAGATGAGATGACTGAGGCTCAGAGGTGAATAGATGGCCTGCCCAGGGCCACAAGGTCTTTTAAGTGTAGGAAGCAGTTTTGAACTCTGCTCTTTTTGATTCCAAGCCCCAAACTCTATGCTTCATGCCACTCTGTATAACCCCCTTACTCTATTTAAATCTGTTTCACTGGTTTCCAGTGCATTTCAATTGAAAAACTTTGCCAAGCACTTACAACGCATAACTCATAGGCCCATTATGGGCATTCTAGTCTGTCTCCTTGTTTTTCTCCCACTTATGGTCTCTCAGTCCATTTATTAACCCATCTTTTTTTTTTAATTAACATAAATTTATTTATTTTTAGTTTTCAATATTCACTTCCACAAGTTTTTGAGTTCCAAATTTCTCACCCCTCCCCCCACCCCAAGATGGCATGCATTCTGAATACCCCTTCCCCTGGTCTGCCTTCTCTTCTATCTCTCCCCCCTCCCTTCTCTTATCCCCTTCCCCTTCTATTTTCCTGTAGAGCAGGATAGACTTCTGTACCCCATTTCCTGTATTTCTTATTTCCCAGTTGCATGTGAAAACATTTTTTTAAACATATGTTTTTAAAACTTTGAGTTCCAAATTTTCTCCCTTCCTCCCTCCCCACCCACCCTCATTGAAAAGGCAAGCAACTCAATATAGGCTGTACATGTGCAGTTATGCAAAACATGTCCATAGTAGACATGTTGTGAAAAACTAACTCTATTTCCCTTAATCCTATCCTGCCCTCCCATTTATTCTATTCTTTCTTTTGACCCTGTCCCTCCTCAGAAGTATTTGCTTCTGATTACCCTCTTTCCCAATCTGCCCTCCTCTCTATCACCCCCCTGCTCTCTTGTCCCCTTCTCCCCCTATTTTCCTGTAGGGTAAGACAGATTTCCATACCCAATTGAATGTGTATGTTATTCTCTCCTTAAGCCAAATCTTATAAGAATAAGATTCCTCATTCCCTCTCACCTTCCCCTGTTTCCCCTCCACTGTGAGAGACTTTTCTTTTCTGTTTTTTTTTGTGAGATAATTTACCCCATTCTACCTCTCCCTTTCTTCTCCGAGTATCATCCTCTCTCATCCCTTAATTTTATTCTCCAGATATGACCCCTTAATCTTCAACTCACCCTGTGCCCTCTATCTATCTATATATACATACATACAATTTTTTTCCTTCAACTACCCTAATACTGACAAAGTTCTCATGAGTTACAAATATCATCTTTCCATGCAGGAATGTAAACAGTTCAATCTTAATAAGTCTCTTATGATTTCTCTTTCCTGTTTACCTCTTCATGTTCCACTGGAGTCCTGTATTTGAAAGTCAAATTTTCTATTCAGCTCTGGTCTTTTCATCAGGAATGCTTGAAAGTCCTCTATTTCACTGAATGACCATTTTTTCCCCTGAAGGATTATACTCAGTTTTGCTGGGTAGGTGATTCTTGGTTGTAATCCTATCTCCTTTGCCCTCCAGAATATTATATTCCATGCCCTGCGGTCCTTTAATGTAGAAGCTGCTAAATCTTGTGTTATCCTGATTGTGTTTCCACAGTACTTGAATTGTTTCCTTCTGGCAGCTTGTAATATTTTCTCCTTGACCTGGGAACTCTGGAATTTGGCTACAATATTCCTAGGAGTTTTCCTTTGGGGATCTCTTTCAGGAGGAGATCTGTGGATTCTTTCAATTTCTATTTTGCCCTCTGGTTCTAATATATCAGGGCAGTTTTCCTTGATAATTTCTTGAAAGATGATGTCTAGGCTCTTTTTTTGATCATGGCTTTCAGATAGTCCAATAATTTTTAAATTCTCTCTCCTGGATCTATTTTCCAGGTCAGTTGTTTTTCCAATGAGATATTTCACATTGTTTTCTAATTTTTCATTCTTTTGGATTTTTTACAGTGTCTTGATTTCTCATAAAGTCACTGTCTTCCAATTGCTCTATTCTAATTTTTAAGGAAGTATTTTCTTCAGTAATCTTTTGGACTTCCTTTTCCATTTGGCCAATTTTTCTTTTTAGGGCATTTTTCTCCTCATTGGCTTTTTGGACCTCTTTTGCCATTTGGGTTAGGCTTTTTTAAGGTGTTATTTTCTTCAGTATTTTTTTGGGTCTCCTTTAGCAAGCTGTTGACTTGTTTTTCATGATTTTCTTGCATCACTCTCATTTCTCTTCCCAGTTTTTCCTCTACTTCCCTTACTTGCTTCTCAAAATCCCTTTTGAGCTCTTCCAAGGCCTGGGACTGATTCATATTTTTCTTGGAGGCTTTGGATGTAGGAGCTTTGACTTTGTTGTCTTCTTCTGGTTGTATATTTTGATCTTCTTTTTCACCAAAGTAAGATAATATAGTCTGACTCTTTTTGCGCTGCTTGCTCATGATCCCAGCCAATTACTTGAGTTTTAAACTCTTTGTTAAGGTAAGAGTCTGCTTCCAATGTGGAGAGTGTACTGTCCCAAGCTTCAGGGGTTTGTGTAGCTGTTTTCAGAGATACTTGTAGGGACCTGTAAATTTTCAGTTCTTCCAAGGTGGTATGATAAGGGGCGAGGTGTTTACTCCTTTCCTGGCCTGTGACCACAAGTATTCCTTTCTGTCCTGTAACTGTGAGGAGGGGTTTCTCTCCATAGCCACTACAAGCTCCTCCACGCCAGCACTCCTCCTCACCCCTGCACTGCCACCCAGAACTGTGACCCAGATCCACACACGTGCAAAGCAAGAGATTCCTGCCTCAGCACTGGCAAAGAGATCCCTGCAGTCCCTCTCTGATCAGCCACTGGATTCCCCCTCAGTCTGTGGGCCGGAAGCTTGGGAAGCAGCTGCCCCCCCCCCCAGGGCCAGGCTCTTGGGGAATGGAGCTGAAACCCTGCCTTCCTCTCTGACCACGACAGAAACAGACTTTTCCCACTGACCTTTTAAGTTGTTTTTGGCATTGGTGGATTGAGGAGTCTGGAAACCTCCACAGCTGCCCGCGATTCAGTCCTCTGAGGCCTGCTCCAGGTTTGCTGCAGCCTGCGTGCCCAGGCTACGCTGCCGCTGTGCTCCCAGCTCAGCGGGATACACCTTTCTGATCAATTATCCAGGTTGTCTTGGGCTGGAAATTTATTTTCCTCTGTCTTTTTGTGGGTTCTGCTGCTTCAGAATTTGTTCAGAGCCATTTTTTATGAGTATTTGGAGGGGTTTGGGGGAGAGCTCAAGCAAGTCACTGCTTTCACTCCATCATCTTGGTTCCACCCCTCTATTGACCTATCTTCCTTGGTGATTATTATTACTGTTGCCACATAAGAGCTGTATTGGAGCTAGAAGGGATCTCAGAAGCCATCAAATCCAACCCTTTGCTTTTCAGATGAGGAAACAGACCCAGAGGAGCTAAATGATTTGTACAAGGTTACATGTGTACTGGGAGCCAGAACCTGGTTCCAATGTAGGTCCTCAAAGGCCAGATCCATCTTTCTTTCCCCTGTACCAAGCTGGCTTCTTAGTGATACCCCACTCCCTTCCCACCCCCTCCCACTCCCTTTACACTCCCTCCTACTGCCCCCAATGAACTCCATAGCATTAAATATCTGACTCATACCATCAAGACACTTATCCTGTACTACCTTGCATTATTTCTCCAATTGCTTTACATGGCTAGGTCTCGAAGTTTGGAAGCTTCTCAAGGACAGGACTGTATCTTCTGTACCTCTTGTGTCCCTGGATGTGTACAACAAAAACTAGCCACGTAGGATAATAAATTTAGTGTTAGAAGAATCTTCTAGTCCAATTCCTCCCCCCTTCCCATTTTATAGATAAGAAAGTTGAGGCCCAGGGAGTTTAGCTTAGGTGGCTAGTCAGTGTCAGAAATAAGACTTAAACCCAAGACCTCTGACTCCAGAGCCAATACCCTTTCCACTGTATTTTGTTATCTTCCATAGAAGACGTTCAATAGATGTTGGTGGCTTGGAGGAAATGTTGCCTTGGCTGAAGTGCGCTCTGATCACAGATGAGATCATAGAGTTAGAGCAAATCCAGTATACTTTTTACTGTACCATGATGCTCTACAGAAAAGTCTTTAGAACTGCATAAAGGGGGCCTCTTCTAGCAAAAGTCCCTTCCATGGGCATCAGCAGATGCACATAGAAGACTTTGTTTAAAAAAATTTGCTAAATTGATTGGAAAGGGAGTGCACAAGATTCAGGCATTTTTGTATTTTTCTTTATTTTGTGGGTGGCAATGTGGAGTATTAGAAAGAAAATGGCCTTGCACGTAAGGGGGTCTGGATTCTAGCCCTGTCTCTGTCACCAGTTGGAGAATGTAACCTTGGGCAAAACACTCATTTCTAGACTTCAGTTTCCTCTTCTAGGGAAGAGTTAAACTAGGTGATCTCTATGACTCCACGTTTCTGTGGTTCCATGTTTCTATGTAGTGGTCACTTTGAGAGAGGGCACTCGGACTTCGCTGCCATTTCCTCATGGCCTTTGGTGTCCAGGGATGAATATATCCTGACTCTGGGATGCAGCGAAACTCAAGCCCTAACAGGTGTGTATGTGTATGCATGTATATATGTGCGAATACATATGTGTGTCTGTGCCCATATGCTTGCTTTCCTTCCTCTGAGTTTGGAAAGTGAAACTGGAAATGTTGGGGGGCAATGAGGGGAGGAAGAGAAAAGAAAATCCAGGCAGCAGCGTCTCAGCCAACGCAGCAACCACCCGTCCCTAGTTCCCGTCTTTGAGGGCAGCAGCAGATATTTACCTCATCTATTTCTACCTCCCTCTTTCTCTCTCCCACCCCTTCAGGCTGCTCTAGGTGTGGAAGTTTCCTGGCTCTGCCGATGAGTCACAGCTTCCTTTTTTTAGCTGTGCTCTGCATTTGCATCATAATTCGTAATGGCTCCTGTGAGTAGAGCCGCTGTCTACGTCAATGCAGCTAAGCAGAGGCGCTGGCCAGGGAAGGAGACGCCCTCCCCTGGCATCTTCAAGCTGCAAATGCTACTGGCTGTTTCTCACCAGCATCATAGCCTCAGGGCCAGCCTGGAGCTATTTTCAGAGCCTGCAGGAATGGCTGGCCGAAGGCACAGGACATTGGGAACCAGCCTGTGTGAGAGCCAGGATGCTTCAGTGTGAATACTGAGCACCTGCAAGTTAGCTTTGAGGCACCAGTGCCCTGTGATTATTTCCAGTTAACTGGAAGAGATGAAGGGAATCTTGCAAGGTATAGAAACAGGTGGCAGGCATTTCAGTGCCCCAGCAGGGCTTGATGACCAAAAATCTTTCCCCCACCACTCTCACTTCATTAGGTTATCATAGTGCCTGAAATTCCTGTGTTAATTATTTGTAAAAACAACAACATCAGGTGTGTTATAATTAGGTGAAAGCATGACTCAAATAGCAGAGGAATTAGATGGTGAACAGTCTCTTTAACAGAGATTGGTTTAAGCTTATTAATTCATTATTAGTTAGCAGAGAGAATTCTGAGGGAAAGGAATATGAGATCAGTAAGTTTTGTTATGATGATGGGAGTAGGGGAGGAAGGTGGGAAGGCTATTGAACATGAAACACTCTCTCACCCTAGTGGGACAATAAAATCACAAGTGAGACAAACATTTATCAGACACACCAACTGCATACATTGCAAATGCGTGTTATCTAATCTCAACGGTCCTCCCTACTACAGCTCTGGCATTATTCCCTTATTGACTCTCCAACCCCATTAGAAACCTCTCCTCACGTCCCCTATACCACTCATCAATAAAAGCCCTTGCTTCTTACTTTACTGAGGCATCATTCCATTACTGGCCTCTGTTACTTGTACAGGCTGTCCCTCGTGCCTGGAATTCATTCCTTTCTTATCTATGACTCTCAGAAACTGATGCTAGGTCCAAGGGCCTTCACCTTTTCCCTCTCCACTAAGGGGCCTTTCTAGCTCTGGACCTAGGTACGTACAATTGGGGTTCAGTCTTGGAGGAGCTCGACCACCTAAAAGAAGGGTCAGGCTATTTTTCTCGCACTCTTTGACTTTTTCTGCCCCATCCCCACCACAGGAAAAATGACATAAAGCTTAGTTTTGGCTCATGTTTAGGGTTTCCCCAAAGGAGGAAGTAGAAGGGCACTCAGTGTTCAGTGTGGATCAGGTACAGGACAGCTATTTATTTTTTTATACAAGAAATGCTTAGTGCACAGAAGACTCACCAGCATGTATTATATTGACAAAAGACTTAAAACAAGATTTGGCAACTTAGAACCACCGTTATACTTTCCTAGGAGGTGTCTTCTTTGATATGTAAAACATCAAAACCTGATGCCTTTTGTGGGAATGTGGAATAGACACTTTACATTAATCTAAGCTCTGTGCTGTCTAAATAAGTCTCTTTAGACTCATGTCTTCTGGCAAGCCTGGCCAGGGCTTATGCTCTTTTGCTTATCAAAGGTCTTCCTTTCTGATGAAGAAGCTTCCCCTAGCTGATACTCAGCTCTGACCAAAGGACCAAGGATCTCTGGACCCCTCAAACTGAAAGGTGTACTCCAAGGCTGAGGATGTCCTTGTTGGGATCACTGTTCAGTCATCTATGCTCCTGTGAGAGAGAACTACTTGTTATATGCTCCAGAATAATAAAGGGTTAAAGCAAGTTAGAAGCTGCCCATCTTTTTTAAACTGATACATTTCCTACTCTCATGCCATCATGGGCCAAGACACCAATAAGGGAATTGCTTCCTGACTCAATAAATGCTTGTTAATTGGTGAATAAATTTGTATTCCCCAGCACACAGCACCAGAACCTTGCACATGTCAGGCCTCAATAAATATTTATTGAACTGAATTGTGTACAGAGAACTCTTCAGCACTGGAGAAGACACAATATTTAGATAAACTATGGTTCCTGCCCTCAAGTAGCTTACAGTCCTGTAGGGAGATGTCATCAACACAGATGATAAATAATATGAAATATTCCATGGTCAACACAGTTGAGAGTTAGAAATGAAAGTGCTATGTGAAGTCTGAGGTTAACACATCAGGCTTCTTGGGGGAGGTGGCCTTTTCATTTGGTTTCAAAAGATAGGTAGGAGTTTAGCTAGACAAAAGAAGGAGGGTGAGCAACAGAAACAGGTTAAGTAAGTCCTCTGGCACTGTGAGAGAAAAAGCTTGTTTTCTTCAGGACAACAGTTGTTTAGTTTAGGTAGACAGAAAAATGAGAGGAGAACGGTTGTGAGATAAACCTGGCAAGCTAGGGGTGGCACCATCTCGAAGAGGGCTTTGAATGTAAGTCAGAAGAGTTTGAAGGCCAACTTGAACTACCTCACAATGAATCTCCCTAAAGGCCTGGCATCCTAGCTCTGAATGTTCTTTTTTTTTTTAATTAAATTTGGCTTTTTTTTCAACCCGCAAAAATCTACCTTTTCTCTCTCCTATCCTCCTTCCCTAACAGAAAAACAAACAAACAAACAAACCCAAACCAAACCCATATTATAAACCCATAGTATGGTCAAACCTATATTATAGTCCAGCAAAAATGAATTTCCACAATGGCACGTCCAAAAAGAACAAACAAACAAACAAATGAGCAAATACATGTCATTCTGTACTCTCTGTTAGGAGGGGGGGTAGCATATTTCATCATGAGTCCTCTGGGATTATTGGTTGATCATTATGCTGATCAGAGTTCCTAAGTCTTCCAAAATTGTTTGTCATTATAATGTATTTATTGATAAATTGTTCTGCTTCTGCTGCTTTCATTTTGCATCAGTTCACATAGATCTTCCAGGGTTTCTCTGAAACCATCCTCTTCATCATTTCTCACAGCACAATAGTATTCCATCATATTCATATATCATAACTTGTTCAGCCATTTCTCAATTGATAGGTACTTCTCTTAGATTCCCATTCTGTTACCTCAAAAAGAAGTATAAATATTTTTGTTCATCCTTAGTTTTGCTTAGGACTAATTCCTCCTTTAATTTAACCTCCCTGTAATTCTCTTTCCTTACTTTCTCCCATTTTCCTCCTATTTCCTTGTTGAATGAAATGTGTGTGTGTGTGTATTCTTCCCTCCTTTGACCAGTTCAGATGAAAATTAGGTTCAAGTGCCACTAGCTCCTCCTACCCATTTCTCCTTGTTTGTATAGATTTCTACTTGCACATCCAGATTTTGTGAGATAATTTTCCCTAACCTTCATCTCCCTTAACCCTTCCCCACCCTCCACCAAATCCTTCTTTTCTTTTTCTATTCTCTTAACATAAAAGACAAAACAGAGTCAGGTTCTCTGTCTAATTAGACTCCTTCTATAACCTCCTGATAATGATTGGAGGTTCATCAGGGACATATATATCACCTCCCATATTAGGACATAAACAATTTATGCTTGTATAGTCTCTTATGATTGTTTTTATTTACCTTTTTTATGTTTCTCTTGATTCCGGTATTTGTACTTCAATGTTTCTACACAGCTCTGGTCTTTTAATCAGGAATGCTTGAAAGTCCTCTATTAAAGTCCTTGGAATGCTCGGAAGCTCTTTGTTTAGAGGTCTATTTTTTTTTCCTCTTGTAGGATTATATTCAGTTTTGCTGGGTAAGTTGTTTTTGTCTATAAGCCTATATCTTTTGTCTTGTGGAGTATTATTTTCTAAACTCTCCACTCCTCATAGTGGTAGCTTCTAAATCATGTGTGATATTGACTATGTCTCCTCAGGACTTTAATTCTTTCTTGTTGGTTGCTTGCAGTATTTTTGCTTTGAACTGGAGCTCTGGATTTTGGCATTTTGGGGTTTCATTCAGGAGGTGACCAGAAGATTTTTCCTATTTCCACTTTAACCTCTAGTTCTAAGACATCTGGACAGTTTTTTTTAAGATATTTTGAAATACGATGTCTAGATTATTTTTTATTTTCTTGGTTATGAATTTTGAGTAGTCCAATTATTCTTATAGTATCTCTCCTCATTTTCTTTTCTAGGTCAGTCGTTTTTGCTGTGAGATACCTTATATTTTCTTCTATTTTTCAGCATTTTGGCTTTGTTTGAACATTTCTTTCCCTTTTTTTTTTTGCTAGGTAATGGGGTTAAGTGACTCACTCAGGGTCACACAGCTAGTAAGTGTTATGTGTCTGAGGATGGATTTGAACTCAGGTCCTCCTGACTCCGGGCCTGGGGTCTATCCACTGAGCTACCCAGTTGCCCTTGTTTGAACAATTTCTCATCATCTCATGGAGTTGTTAGTTCCTATTTGGTTCATTTTAATTTTCAGGGGAGCTTATTGTTTGGGTTTTGTATCTCTTATGCCAACTATTAATTCCTTCTTCTATAACTCTTATTTTCTTTTCTATTTTCCCTCCTCTAGTACTCTCATTTCATTTATAAAACCTTTAAAAATTCTTGGATCAGTTCTTTCAATAATTCTGTTGAATTTATGATGAAGATTGTTTTTCTTTTCTTTTTAACTAATTGATTTATTTATTTTTAGTTTTCAATATTTATTTCTACAAGATTTTGAGTTCCAAATTTTCTCTCCATCTCCCCCCTCCCCCCACCTTAAGATGGCATGAATTCTGAATACCACTTCCCCTAATCTGACCTCCCTTCTATCACCCCCCCGTGCCTGGTGCCCCCCCCACCTTATCCCCTTCCCCTTCTATTTTCCTGTAGGGCAAGATAGATTTCTATACCCCATTGCCTGTGTATCTTCTCAGTTGCATGTAAAAACAATTCTTAACATTTGTTTTTAAAGCTTTGGATTCCAAATTCTCTCCCTTCCTCTCTCCCTACCCACCTTCTTTGAGATGGCAAACAACTCAATACAGGTTATACATGTGTAGTCATGTAAAACACTTCCTTAGTAGTCATGTTGTGAAAAACTAACTATATTTCCTTTCATCCTATCAAAATCCCCATTTATTCTATTCTCTCTTCTGACCCTGTCCCTCCTCAGAAGTGTTTGCTTCTGATTACTGCCTCCTCCAATCTGCCCTCATTTTATCATTCCCTCCCTTTTCCCCTTCCCCCCTATTTTCCTATAGGGTAAGATAGATTTCCATACCCTCCTTAAGCGAAATCCGACATTATTCCCTCCTTAAGCCAAATCTGATGGGAATAAGATTCACTCATTCCCTTCCACCTTCCCCCACTTCCCCTCCACTGTGAAAGCTTTTTCTTGTCTGTTTTATATGAGATAATTTACCCCATTCTACTTCTCCCTTTCTCCTTCCCCCAGTATAATCCTCTTTCACTCCTTAATTTTATTTTTTAGATATCACCTCTTCATCTTCAACTCACCCTGTGCCCTCTATCTATCTGTCTGTCTGTCTGTCTGTCCTGTCCGTCTGCCGTCTGTCTGTCTGTCTGTCTATCTATCTATCTATCTATCTATCTATCTATCTCTATCTATCTATCATCTGTCTATTTTTTTTTGCCTCCAACTATCCTAACACTGACAAAGGTCTCATGAGTTACAAATATCACAGGACTGAGGCTTTGCTTGTGGATGTTTGGGAGTTATTCGTTTTTTTCTGTGTTTGTGTCTTGAGCATTCGTGTAACCAAAATAACTTTTTTATAGTGAGATTCTTTTTTTGTTTGCTTATTTTTCCAGTCCACTTTATGACTTCAGACTTTATGTTAAGGCTGAGTGCTGAGCACTTCTGAAGGAAATGTCTGGATTGGTCCTGCTGCTTCTTTCTTGGAACATTTTAACTGTTGTGTCATTCTAGGATTTCAAAAACAGTTCAGGCTGGAGAGCTACAAGCTTTTGGTGTTCTCAAAAGTGATCTGATCCAGAAGAATGTTTAACTGCTGCCCCCTGGTCTGAGCTTTGCAAGTTCCTGACCTCCGTTTGGGTCTTAGCAACATGCCTATAGGCTTGCCCCTTTTGGAGTTCCAGTATACTCCTGCTGAACTCAGCCTCTATCAGGCAGCTGGAAAGCTCTGTTAATTCAGAGTGACAAAACTGTAGATTTCCTATTCCTCTGTGGGCTTTAGATAAATCTAGAAGCTGGAACTAACACCCCATTCTGCTCCCGGGGGTCCAAGCCTCCTAGAAGTTTGCTTCTAAATTTGTTCCTTGCTCAGTATACAACTTGGAGCTCATGCTGTTCTTTACCCTAAAACACCACCCCTGGGTATAAGTACTCTCCTCAGTGTGCCCTGGATTTATGACCTGGAATTGGGTAATGAATGACAGAGCTGCTAGCTGGCAGATGTTCCTGCACCCCTCACAAGTTTAGATCTCTCTATGCTAGTTCTGAGACTTCTTTTTGTCCTGATGCACAACCTCTCCCCACACTGGAATGCTGTGTGAAGCCATTTCTGGCCAGCCTCTCCCCATTGTCTATAGATCTCTCTGTCTGTCTCGTCATGCTGACCTGGCTAGAAAAATGACTCTGTGATTTTTTTCCCCTTGGATTTACCCATCAGGATTCAATTTGATGTGAAAAGTTGTAGAGATGTGGGGGGATCCTGATGGACTTCTTCCTTCTACTCTATACATCTTGGCTCTATTTATTTCTGGTTCTGAGTGTTCTAAGGGATAAAATGATGCCTGAGGAGGTATGAGACTGACTGATAGGGGAGTTGAAAACACACCAAGACAGTCATATGGGAAGTGGATTCTCAGGTCAAGGTCTTGAGTCAGTGCAAACCAAAGAGCCCTCATCCATCAGTCAATGGTCCTGAGAATTCAAGGATAACCCATGGAAGAGGCATGGAGTCCAATGGGAAGAGTTTTACCTTCCAACTTAGCTGCATTCCAAACAACTACTGGGTAGGAATCAGGGAACCTTTCTTCTATTCTTAACTGTGCCCGTTATGGGACTTTGGACAAAGCTTAGACTTCTAAGTCTTCTTTTTCCAATATGGAAAAAGGGAGAATTGGACTGGCTAGTACTTAAGACCCTTATTACTCTATGTTTTTGTTGTGATGTGAGCACTTTGGAGAAGCAGAGCTGCATACAGGGATCATCCATAATCAAGTCAAGTTTAGGTTCCATAAGTATTTGCTCTTTGGCACTATGACCACTGGCAAAGGACAATGTAGTCAGGGGTTCTGTGTTCAAATCTCAGATCTACCACTTAATTAATCTGCAAGTTGCTTAACTTTGGGCAAGTCACTCCAGGTCTGTTAGCCTCCATTTCCTCTTCCATAAGATGATAGGCTTAGATTGGATCACCTCTTAAGGGCCCTTCCAATTCTATGTCTAGATTTCTTTTCTCTTATGGTCAGAGGAAGGGTGAACACAGCCCTTCTCCATAACTCTTTTTTTTTTTGGTGAAAATAGGAGAAATCTTTCACTTCTGGCATCCATGTTTCCTTCTTTTTTGGACCAAGAGATCATTTGAATAGCTCATTTGGGAGACTGAGCTATGGCTAGGACCCTGCAAATAGTGTAAAGGCAACAAAACAGAACTTTGGAAGGGGATGGTGAGGTTTGGCGTTTAACGAAGTTTATCTGCAGCAGTGTCTCACCTGGGCCCAGCTCACCCTAGACACTGCCTGTGTTCTTTTCTTTCCTCCTTCTCCTCTTCCCCACTCCCATCAAAAATAACTTGTCTTATATCCTGTCCCTATTAAAATGTTTCATTAGATTGTAGTGGTGAGATACAAAGAGTACAAGACTGTCTGGAATGCCCTACCTCCTCACTCTGTCTCTAGAATACCTAGTTTCCTTGAATGCTCAACTCAAATGCTTTGTACTACATGAGACCTTCTTTTTTTCATCCCTCAGTTGCTATAATGCCCTTTAGCCCTAAAAAAATCACCCTTTATTTATTTTGTAGAGAGTTAGCATGTCATAGTGGATAGAGAGTTGGTTTCAGCCAGGCAGCCTTAGGTTCAAATTTCACCTCTGCCACGTATTGGCTGTATATTCCTGGGTGAGTCATAACCCCTTTAGACAACCCATTAAGACAATAAGTGTCAAAGAAGGGGCTGACCTGCAGTGGCAAACTGAGTTTCCTCATCCCAGAACATACTATATTGATGAAAGCATAGGTCCGGTCTTATCCTGGTACACTGGGTAGGAGAGCTAGACTTGGAATCAGGAAGATCTGAGTTCAAATCCTGCCTTGGACCCTGGACAAGTCACTTAATCTCTCTGTGCCTCAGCTCCTTCATCTGTAAAATGGGGAATAATAGTCGCACCTACTTCCCAGGGTTGTTGTGAAGATCAAATGAAATGACAGATGTATAATAATTGGCAAACTTTGAAGTGCTACATGAAAGTTGACTACAATTCCCATGCCTATGTATTTTGTAATTATTTATGTACATACGTGTTATATCCTCCATTAGAATGGAAGCATCTGCTTGGCACAAATTAGGGACTTAATAAATTCTTACTGACTGGTTGGCTGATGTGAGGAGATCTGAGTTCTGGTTACTGCTTGATCCGATCCTCACTTGTGACTTTGGACAAATCAATTTAATCTTCCTGAGGCTGTTTCTCCAACAGGGATGAAAACATTTGGCTGCTGTATGGATCAAATAAAATAATGAATATTGAAGTCCTTTAAAACTGCGAAGCACTATACAAATGTAAACTATTATTATTGTTAGCCATTCTGCTAAATTAATAATTAAATTATTACTGATCTGTACCTGCAATTTCATTGATACAGCGAAATCTCCACATTGTAACTACCTTTATTTGGGAGGGCCTTGGAGAGGAAAGAAATATATGTATATATGTGTGGTGCTTAAAGTTTAGATTAGGCCTGTGATCTCACTGGAACAGGGGACTCCTGTTGAAGAAAAGTCCTATATCGACACAAATTGGTTGCTGTTCTGCAGCTGATAGTCTTAGTAAGAGGTAGCAGACAGGTGCTGGGCCTCAAGTAGGGAAGACCTGAGTTCAAACCTCACATAAGGCACTTAATATTTGTGTGATCCTGGGCAAGTAACTTAACTTTTGTCTGCCTTGGTTTTCTTAACTGTAAAGTGGGGAAAATAATGGCACCTACCTTGTTGGGTTGCCGTGAGTCTCAAATGAGATAATATTGGTAAAGTGCTCAGTACAGTGCCTGGCACATAGGAGGCTATCAAAATGTTAGCTATTATTATTATTATTATTATTATCATCATCATCATCAGATTGGAGGTATTGAGAGATGATGTATCATATAGCTGGCATGTGTCAGAGGTAGGATTTGAACTCGGGGCTTTTTGACTTCTAGGCTAGCCATACTGGCTAGAGAGATTCCTGTTGTACCTTTCTTTCTTTCAAATTTAAATTCAATTTTATTTTATTTTCAGTTTTGAATTCTCTTTCTCTTGCCTCCCCCACCTCTACCTATTGAGAAAGGAAGAAAACCAAAATCCATTACAAACACATAGAGTCAAGCAAAACAAATCCCCAAATTAGCCTTGTCCAAAAAAAGATATGGTTCAGTCTGCACTCTGAGTCCATTGTCTCTATCTGGAGGTGGCTAGCATGTTTCGTCATGAGTCCTCTGAAACTGTAGTTGGTTCCATTGTGTTGATCAGATTGCATCCTCTATCATCCTCCCCCTCTCACTGATTTTCAATCTCTCCCTGTCTACTGTCAGCTTCCAGACATACTTGTGTCCCTCTCATCCTTAAGAAACCCTCCCTTAATCCAAACATAAACTACCAGTTACTTACATCTCTCTTCCTTCTCTTTTATGGCTAAATTTGAAAAGGTCACCTTACAATCAGTACTTCCACTTCCTTGTCTCTCATTCTTTTCTAAACCCTCTGGCAAAGTAGCTACTGATTTCTTAATTGTCACATCTAATGGTCTTTTCTTAATCTTCATTCTTGTTGGCATCTCTTCAGTCTTTGACACTGTTGATTACACTTTTCTCTAAGATACTCTCTTCTCCTTAGGTCTCTGACATTCTCTCCTGACTCTTTCCCAATCTCTCTGATTCCTTCTTCTCAGTCTACTTTGCTGATTCTTCATCTGGGTCATGCCCAATAACTGTGGGAGTCCCCCAAGGCTCTGTCTTTGGCCTTCTTCCCACATCTATGTATTGATCCTTAATTTCTCTTCTGACCTCCAGTCTTTTGTCACCAACTGCATCGTGGACATCTCAAACTAGATGTTCCTTAGGTATCTCAAACTCAACAGTTGAAAGATAGAAATCATTGTCTTCCCCCACCCCCTAACCTCTCCTCTTCTCCCAGCTTCCCTGTTACTATCAAGGATGCCACCATCCTCCTAGTCACCCATGCTTGTAACATTAGTGTTATCTTCTACTCTTTACTTATATTCACCCCACATATCAGAGCTGTTGCAAAGCATTGTCATTTCTATCTTCAAAACCTCTCTCATATACATCTCCATCCTCTCTACTCATATAGCCACTACCCTGGTGCAAGACTTGGCCTTCATCACTGAGTGGGCCTTGGCTCAGACAAACTGAGACCTGGAAAACATCTTAGCTTAAAAAGGCCAAGGTCTCCCAAGATCTGTATTTTGCCACTGGGCCCAGATGGCTCCAGAGGAGACAATGAGGCTGGTAACTTTGCACAGCCCTCCCTCACTTAAATCCAATTCACTTGCAAGTCATGACATCACCTTCCTGATGTCATTGATCCTCTTCTAGAACAAAGGACAAGCAATAATCTGCAAGTAGTAGTAGCTACCCCACTGGGGACCCAGCTGGCTAGTTCTAGCTGGGCAATGCTTCTCACTCCTTCCTTCTTTCCTTCCTTCCTTCCTTCCTTCCTTCCTTCCTTCCTTCCTTCCTTCCTTCCTTCCTTCCTTCCTTCCTTCCTCCTCCCTTCCTTCCTCCCTCCCTCTCTCCCTCTGTCCACATAGGGAATCATATCCTTACCTGTAGGTTCTCTGCCCAAAGGAATATAGATTTTGATAGCTGAAACTTCACATGGTATCTGGGGGTTTATGGGCTAGGTTTCTTTTTTTAAGGACCGTGCCTTAAACCCATATCACTCTGGCTCTGACTACTTGGCCAACAATAGGTCCAAGCCCAAGCCTCCCTTGGTAATTGTTGGATTTTGATGGCTAGGAGTGAATGTAAATAGCAATTATTTCTGTTTTGGCCGGAAACCCTAAGGGTCTTCCCTTCCCAGATTTTTTTTTCTCTAGGTAAAAGAGGCCATTTTTGGCCTCATTTATTACCTACCCTTAATTACTGAATGGGAATTGCCTTAGACAAACAGACCTGGGAAAGACTTTAGCTTAAAACGGCCAAGGTCTTCCACTGCATCCAGGACCATCTCCAGTCATTCTGATCTTTATCTTGTCACTGGACCCAGATGGCTCTGGAACAGAGGCTGGTGACTTTGCACAGCCCTGCCTCACTTAAATCAATTCACTTGCAAGGCATGACATCATCTTCCTGATGTCACTGGTCCTGTTCAGGAAGGAAGCAGAAGCAACAACAGTAACAACAACAAACGATAACCCTCATGCACGCCGGTACTATTGCAGTAGACGCTGCTTGGCCTCCTGCCTCAAGTTCTCCTCACATCAGTCCTTCTTCCACTCAGCTGCCAAAATGATTTTCATAAAACAGGTCTGACCATATTACCCCTGCCCCTACTTAATAAACTGCAGTAGCTCCCTAATACCCATAGAACCAAATATAAAATTGTCCATTTGGCTATTAAAACCCTTCACAACCTATTTTCTTCCTACCTTTCCAGTCTTCTTATGCTTATCTTCATTCTTTTTTTTTTTTTTTGCTTTTTAGGCAATTGGGGTTAAGTGACTTGCCCAGGGTCACACAGCTAGTAAGTGTCAAGTGCTTGGTCTGAGGCCGGATTTGAACTCAGGTCCTCCTGACTTTAGGGCCGGTGCTCTATCCACTGCACCACCCGGCTGCCCCTACTTATCATCATTCTTATTGGAACAAAAAGAAATGGAGACCCCCCGCTTTGTTCTATTCCCATTTTTGATGGTCATTTTATACATAACATTATTCCATTTAAACAACAGCTTTTCATTCATTCAAGTAATTATTTATCTCCTACTATGTCTTGGTGTCAGGAAGACCTGAGTTCAAGTCTTGTCTCTGACATATCTGAGCTGTGACAATGGGGAAGCCATTTAATCTCTCAGTGACACAAGCCCCTCTCTGCGAGTCTCTAAGTTACCTCTGAGTTTCTGAAATGCATCAGTGGAGGGAGTTTCCATACTAGGAATGCCCTATACTGCTCTGCTTCTCCAGATCAAAAAGTCCGAAATACATACCACTATGCTAGGTGCTATGCATAGTACAAAGGAGTTAGGAGCCCTAGACCGAGGAGTTCACAGTCTAGTTGAGTGGCTAAGGCACACTATACCTAACAGCTTAATATTGGCTCCAAGGACCTTGAAAAAATGTTTGTGTCTCACTAAGCGGTTCAGTACTAACTTAGGCAATATGTGGAGAAGTTTGCGTCTTCACTGCATCTGCTGCTCTGCCTGGCTTCAACTCCAAGGAACAAGATGCCTCTCCCAGGATCACTCTTCATCTCATCACCGTGCTGCTAACTCAGGCCTTGACTGACACCACCTCCCTCTGCCTCCTCTCACCTCTGATTGGAGGGCTGAAGGACAGAGTACCAAACTCCTCTCAATGCCTTCTTTTACAGAGGGCAGAAACCGGACTCTCCCATCACTACACTTTGCATGCGCTGCCCTGCCTGGTTTGAACTTCACTACCAACATTCCCTCTCCTCCCCCTCCCCGCACACTTTCCTGAGTTCTTTTGGGTGTTGTCTTCTTCCTTATTAGATTGTAGGGCACCTAGGTGGCACAGTGGATACAGTGCTGGGCCTGGAGTCAGGATAGGGAGAGAGCACCATGAGCTGGGCAGGAAAGGTCTAATGGGGAGGGTTAGACTCGAGCAGAACCTTGAAACATAGGTAGAGAATGGAGCAGGTAGAGTCCTTTTACTTGAACAACCTCTGTGAAGACAATCCCCAAATCAGAATCCACTGACCTGTTTGCTGCAGCTTCTTTGTAAGATTGGTGGGATGGGGAGGGAGCTGGGCAGTGAAGGCAGTTAGGCATAGTGGATTGAGTGTTGGGTTTGGAGTCAGAAATATCTGCTTTCAAATCCTGTCTCTGGTATTCACTAGCTGCATGACCCTGGGCAAATTGCTTAAGCGCTCTATGCCTCAGTTTCCTCATTTGTGAAATGAGAGGGCTAGGCTCAGTGACCTCTAAGGTCCTTTCCAGTTCTAAATCTCCGATCCTATAATTCGTCAGAGCCCTTGGTAGGAAAGCCTCTGTTTTATTTATATTCCTTTTGTGAAGGAAGTACACACACACACACACACACACACACACACACACACACACACACACACAAAATGCCCTTGTGCTTACTAAGCATTTTCCCAGCCGAAGCCTCGCCATGGAATTTTAATTATCTCATCCGTTTTGGATGAATTATTGACTTTTCGGAGGCTTGCTATCTTTAATTGCGAGGTGTTCCAGAGTGCTCAGGTTATCGAAAAATGAGTAGCAGGGGAGGCTGCTTTGGAACAGGCCCCAGGACGCCAAAGTGGGGAAAATGTATCCATCATTTGTGCAGTAATGGGGTGAGACTCTGCCAGCCTGCTGATGACTTTTAAAGAGAAGGCAGACTTAAGGGCAGCCTGGTTAAAGCAAGTGGTTGCCCTGCTACATTTCAAAACACGAAACAGGGAAAGCTACTACTTCCTTTCTGCCTTGTTTTGTTTTTAGGATGATCTAGATGATTTGTTTCGGGGTAGGGTTTGGGTGGGGGGATAATAGTTATGGGAGAGACTGCAGGTATCAAGACAGTGAAAAGAGCTATGCCATTACTGTTCAGTTCTAATCCTATTTGCCATGAACTTGTTATGTGATTTTGGGGTCAAGCCCCTTTATCTCTCTTAGGTCTCAGTTTTCCCATCTGTCACATGGGAATAATAACTACTGACCTAATCCAGTTCATACTCAACAATCTCATTGTGAGGATCAGAGGATACAATGAATGTAAAAGGCTTAATGTTCCCTCAAGAGTTAAAGAAATGTCAGTGTCTATTCCATTTCACCAGAGCACCATGGAAGCATATATAATTTTTCCAGAAAGCAAGAGACGGATCCTAAACTTCCACCTTCCACACCACTGCCAAATCAATATTCCTAAAGCACAGGGCTGACTGGGTCACTTCTCTGCTCAAGATGTTTTTGTAGCTCCCTATTGCCTCTGGGATAAAAGTCAAACTCATCTGTTTGACTTTTAAGGCCCTTTTTTGCAATCTGACTTCAGTTGACCTTATTAGGATTATTTTATATTACTCTTTCTCAGACAACATTCCAGCAAAAGCGATCTATCTGCTAACAGTTCTTTATACATGGCTTTCTCCCTTCCACCTTTGTGACTTTGTACAGGTTGTCTCAAGCATGTGGACTGCTCTTCTACCTTACCTCTGCCTTCCTCTTGGAATCCCAATCTGCTTCCCCCCTTTCTTTCACTCTCTCTCCTCATTCCCTGCCCTTTCTCTTTCTCTCATTCTTCTCTTTCCTCAGTCTCTCTCTCTCTCTCTCTCTCTCTCTCTCTCTCTCTCTCTCTCTATATATATATATATATATATATATATATATATATACACACACACATACATATGCACATATGTAGAGATGTAAATATGCATATATATACACACACATATGTACATGTGTGTGTCATGATAACCACTAACATATTCTAAGTACTTAGTAAATTACCCCAAATTTTTTGCTGGAGGGTGGGTCATGAAGCAAGTGCATTGGAGGGCTGGAGAATGCCAAGACAGACTGTGCTGACTCATCCTAAATAAATCTTAATGATTTCTCACCTCAGCCATTGATCTCAGGCAGTGTGGTACAGTGGAAAGAGTATCAGATTTAGAATCAGCCCAATCTGGGTTTGACACTCAGCTGGGCTGGTAACAGGCTGTATGATCTTGGGCAAGCCAGTCTCTGGGCTTCCGTTACATCAATTGTAAAATGAGGCTGATTCTCTCTAAGGGTCCTCCATGCTCTAATACTTTATATTCTAAAGTTAATTCCTGGTCCAAAAATCTGAAGAAAAAATCTCGACTAGAATAATCAAGCAACCTCTTTTGGGGTACAAACTGTTCTGAAAATGTCAAGGAATTCCTTGGTTTTAGCTGTGGCCAAGATGTCAGAAGAGGTTCTATTTGATTTGCATATCCTTGCCCCGGTCATGTACCCAGGACTCAGAGATGATGTTTAAAGAACCTAAAGAATCTATAAAAACCCCAACAAACAGAGGGTTCTATCCTCCCCACCAATGTCTTTTAAGCTCCCAGAAAGGTCCAGATTGCACAGAGAAAGGTCAGGAGTATTTCTGTTTCACCTGAATGAGTTTAGGCATCCTGAAGAGTTATTCTGATAGTGAGTTGTGGGATCTGACAGCAAGAGAGGAAAGAGGCAAGAGTAAGTTTTAGAAATGTCCCCATTTTCCCCAGTGGTAACCATTGCCTTCAAGAAGTATAAATCTCTTGAAATGGTGCAGGGCAGAGTCCCTAGGGTTGCCACTTGCTGAGGTCCACTGGCTATTTTTACAATGGAAGGAAAAGTTAAAGATGAGTTTGAGCAAATTCAAAATGACCAGCTGGAGAGAAAGACAAGCAGGTGAGGGGGCTCACCTGAAGGGGCAGAGACATTCATTTGGACAAAACCTGAGAGTTACAGATTCACTCTGACATAGGCCTAGAAATAATCAAAAGGAGGTGACCTTGAGGGAGGCAAAGGCATTTCTGGGAGAATGAGAATGTCTAGGGAGAGGGAGGATTTCTATAGAAAGACTTTCTCAGGACACCCAAAATTTAAGCTGAAGGCAATGGATTTTGATGGAACAGGCAGAGAGCTCTTAAAACAAAGCTGGTTCATAAATACATTCTATAGGTCCGTCATTGTGCTTGCATAAGATAGGTTTCTCTTGCCCTCAAGATGCTTCCATAAAACAATCCCTACACTAGGCACTGGGGATGCCAATACAAAAGTCAGAGAGAGTCTTTACCATCAAAGGAACTTACAGAAAAGGTAGGTCCACATGAGGGAGTGCCTGCTCTGTGTCAGGCACTGTGCTATACGCTTCACAAATGTTACCTCATTTAATTCTCACGACAGCCCTGTGAGGTGGGTACTGTCATCCTCCTTTTACAACTGGGGAGACCAAGACAAACAGAGGTTAAGCCCAGGGTCACAAGTGTCTAAGGCAGGAATTAAACTCAGGTCTGCTTGACTCTAGGCCCAGCGCCCTATACACTGTGCCACCTAGCTGCCTCTAAAGAAACATGAAACAGCAAGCATATGAGAAGTCTAGGTAAGGAAAAGATAGGTCTTGCAAGTCAACCTCTACCTGTTCTAAAGGTCAGACATGGGAGATTCGTGTAGGGAGGCACATAGTCAAGAGAGGTTTCTTGGAAGAGACATTTGAATGGGGCTTTGGAGGATGAGAAAGATTCAGCTGTTTGTTTCTCCCTGATATTTTATGTATGTAGATTTGGAGCTGGAAGGGTCTTTAAAGGCCATCTAGTCTCACCCCAGGGTCACAGTGGATAGAGTGCTAGGCCTGGAGTCAGGAAGACCTGAATTCAAATCTGGCTTCAGATACTCACTAATTGTGTGACTCTGGGCAAGTCACTTAATTCTTTTTGCCTCAGTTTCTTCATCTGTCGAATGTACTGGAGAAGAAAATGGCAAACCACTCCAATATCTCTGCCAAGAAAACCCCAAATGGGGTCACAAGGAATTGGACAGGACGGAAATGACTGAAAAACAAGAAGTCTCACTCCCTTATTTTGTAGATGAGGAACCTGAAGCACAGAGAGGTTGTGATCTTATCCAGGTAACCAAGGTCTTCTGATTCCAAATCTAATGGTCCTTCTACTGAACCATGCTGCCTCACTTCTAAATCTTAATCATGTCACACTATTAGAGTGTGTCGATACACATACATGTGTGTTTTTGTCTGGACTTAGGACCGACCTTTGATTTCACTGGCGTAGGGAACTCCCTCCAATGATGTAGAGCAGTCCTGCAACTGACAGCCATGCTTAGCTGTCTGAGGTACAGAGAGATAATGAAATCTGCCCCAGGTTGAAGTGGTCCAGGGAAGAATTGAACCCAGGACTTCTTGATGCTAATGTTGGCCTTCTACCCATCATACCATGCTGCCCATATATATTGGAATACCAGTTGATTTAGGCAGTGACCATTTGCTGGATATTTTGGTCAATGCCAGGTTTTGGGACAGGGTAAAGGGGAACAAGGAAAGGAAATAAGCATTTATCAATCACCTACAGGCACTGTGGGAAGTACTTTCCAATATTATCTCATTTCATCCTCACAACAACCCTGACAGGTAGGTACTATCATTCCCCATTTTACAGTTGAGGACCCTGAGGCAGACAAAGCTCTGGTGACATGCCTGGGATTACACACCAGTTGGTAGGTGTCTGAAGCCAAATCTGAACTCAAAATTTCCTGATTCTGGGCCCAGGGCTCTATCCACTGTACTGCCTACCTGCCTCAAGGAAAGGCATTTCTGACACTGGGAAGACCATGAGTAAAGATGGAGAAAGCAAATGCTCACCTCTTGTAATTTCTCCTTTCTGAGTAGAGCCTAAACTTTCTAAAAGTCTCTGCCTCTGTTGGTGACTATGACACCAGTTTTCCTTGAGGAAACACAATTGAGGACATAGAAGCAAAATACTCCAATGACTTCACCAAAAGAAAAACACGAAATTCTAACATGAACTAAAATAAATTCAGCAGATCCAGTCACAGAGGCTGAGGGACAGCTTGTCAGCTAAAGGGAAAGTACAGGCCCTTTCAAAGTATTATACGAAAAAATGCATTTTGGATTAAAACTTTAAAAATAACCTCCTTTGGGTGTGGAAAGAACAGCTCAAATAACAGGGTCAAAAACCAAATGCTTAAGGGGTAAATTTGGGAGGGATAAAGAAATGTCAAATTCTCTAGGCAGGAGAGATGGTGTTGTGGAATCAACACTGGATTAAAAGTCAGAATGGGCAGCTAGGTGGTGCTGTGGACAGAGTGCTGACCTATGGTCAGACTCATCTTCCTGAGTTCAAATCCAGCCTCAGACACTTACTATGTGACTCTGGGCAAGTCACTTCACCCTGTTTGCCTCAGTTTCCTCATCTGTAAAATGAGCTGGAGAGGGAAATGGCAAACCCACTCCAGAATCTCTGTCAAGAAATACCAAAGAGGGTCATGGAAAGTTGGACATGACTGAACTACAATAGAAGTCAGAATTCTATGAGTTTTATTCCTGGCTGCCATTATTTAGCTGTGTGACCTTGAGCAAGTCATTGAACTGTTCTGTAATCTTAGTTTCCTCATCTGTCACATGAAGGGACTAGAGTAGTTAATCTCTCAGGTACCTTCCAGTTCTAACTTCATTGACATGGAGAGAGGGGCAGGCTTGGGGGTGGTGGGGAACTCTAACTGTGCAATGTTAGAGGGGAAGGAATCTTAGAGATCAGTTAACTCCAGCAATATAATATACAAGAAAGAGCACTGTATTTGGAATTTGGTGGAATTTAGATTCAACCCCAGCTCACTCAACCCCTACTTACTCAGTTCAGCACTAACAAATATTTGCATTCTACTTACTACCTGTGTGACCTTGTGCAAGGTTATTTTTTAATTTTTTTGGGACTTACTTGGTTCCTCTGTAATATGAGGGGTTGGATTAGATAATCTCTGTGGTCCCAACTGGGCAGCTAGGTGGCACAGTATTTAGAGTGCCAGGCCTGGAGTTAAGAAGACCTGACTTCAAAGCCAGAATCAGATACTTACTAGCTGCATGACTCTAAGAAGTGACTTAACCCTGTTTGCCTCAGTTTCCACATCTGAAAAATGAGCTGGAGAAGGGAATGGCAAACCATTCCAGTATCTTTGCCAAGAAAACCCAAATAGGATCATGAAGAATCTGAAATGACTGAACAACAAAGAACCCAGGTATGAGTTCTATGATACAAAAAGCAATGTATAATTAATAGAGAATGTAAGCTCCTTGAGGGCAGAAGCTGTTTCATTTTTGCCTTTGAATGTTCCCTAATGCCCAGTGTAGTGGGTGGCATACAATAGGAGCATACTAAATGCTTGGTGATTTTTGATTGATAAAGCATCAAGTGAGTGTTTCAGACAAGTGCTCCAGGAGTTCAGAGGAAGGAGAAGTCATTGCAGGCTAGGGAAAGTTTCATGGGAGTGGGGAGACTTGAGCGCATCCTTAAAGGATAGGGAGGATTTTGAGGAGATAGAGACCGTCGTGGTGGTGGAGACTGGCTAGACAAACACAAACAGCCCAGACCAGCATAGTAGCAATACTTGGCTTTTACTACTCAAACAATAGCAGCAAAGGCCTCCTAAGGACTATAAAGCTTTTGACAAGCCCTATTTAGTCATTCAGAGTGGAGCCTTGGAGAGGTTATATGAATCATTCAGTGTTACTGAACAAGTTATCAGCATGGATTGAAACATAACCACTGACCTATCGCTGGCTCCCCTCTTCCTCTTGCCTAATTAAGCCACACATTCCACCCAAAGGCAGTGCAGTCCTTTGCCTTCTCCCCTTCTCAGAAAGGGCTTTTTGGAGCAAGAATGCCTGAACCCCCACCCCAGTGAATGACAGTGGTCATAGCTCCCTCAACAAACCTTGGCAAGGATACATCTCAGAGGGCAGAGCATCATCAGGAAGATGACAGATAGGTAAGCTGCGTCAGAATTCTTATATAATAACAATGTATAGAAAAGTCCTGCTAGAAACGTCATCTATTTCCAAAGTTCTGCTTTCACTGTAGGTCAAACCACATTGCTTCTATGTATAGAAAAAGGTGCATCTCCTTCATGCTTACAGGGAAAGGCTAGGTCTCTGCTGCGATCCTTATTCCTCAAGAGTTCCAACTCTTTAACAAAATTATAGAGAAGATAACACTTCTCTTTGGCCCTCCTCCTTATCTTCCTTTTTCTTTTTCCTCTTGCCAAGGAAAAGGAGAGAGGTGTGACACAGTCTAATAGAGAAAAGACTGGTTTTTGAACCAGGAAGTCCTGGGTTCAAGTCCTGTGTCTGACACGTTCTAGTTTTGTGACCATCAGCAATTCACTTAATCTCACTGTGTCTCAGTCAGCAATTTAAAGCTGTGAATCATAGAATAGTTGACCTGCTTCAAGAAAGGGCATTTCCATACCGGAAGTTCCCCCATACCAACAGTTCCAGTCAAGACAACGACGATAACATTAGTCTACATTTGTAGTGTTTTACAGTTATAGAAAATTTTCACGGGCTTTATCTCCTTTGGTCCTCACAGCAATTATCCTATGTGAGGTAAGTGGCACAAATATTATTTCTCCATTTTACAGATGAGGAAACTAAGCTCCGAGATGGTAAATGACTCGCCTAAGGTTGTGACTAAATGGTAAACCAAGACTCGAACCCAGATCTACTGATCCAAAGACCAGGGCTTTTTCCACGGACCATCTTACTTCTACTGAAGCTTCCTGGAATCTCTGTTTCTTCATTCTGGCATGCCTTACCTCTAACCAAAAATAATAATTGTAATAATGATCCCGAATGGGGCAGTTTAAGGTTTGCAAAGTGCTTTACATATATTATATCATTTGATCAATCAGTCAACATTGATGAAACACCTACTATGGACACTGTGCTAAGTACTGGGGATACAAAGATAGGTAAAAGTCTCTGTTCTGGAAGAATTTAGAGTCAATTGGGAGAAGACAACATGTAAACAACTATGTTTGTTGAATTGGTTTTTTTTAGTTGTATCTGATTCTTTATGACTCCCTTTGGGGTTTTCCTGGCAAAGATACTGGGGTGGCTTGCCATTTCCTTCTCTAGCTCATTTTACAGATGAGGCAACTGAGGCAAACAGGGTTAAGTGACTTACCCAGGGGCAATTTTTTCTTTTTCAAATATATATTTTATTTTCCCTCCAATTACATGTTAAAACAATTTTTTAAACTTTTTTTAAAGTTTTGATTTTCAAATTCTCTTCCTTCCTCCTTCCCTCTCCTCCCCTCTCCCTGAGATGGTAAGCAATCAGATATAGGTTATACACGTGCAATCATGTAAAACATTTCCATATTAGTCATTTTGTACAAGTAGACTTGAATAAAAGAAAGAGAATGAAAGAAAGTGAAAAATAGAGTGCTTCAGTCTGTATTCAAACGATATCACTTCTTTCTCAGGAAGCAGATAGTATGCTTCATCATTAGTCCTTTGGGATTTTCTTGGGTCATTGTATTGCTGAGAAGAGCTAAATCATTCCCAGTTTTTCAATGAACAATATTGCTGTTGCTGTGTATGAAGTTCTCCTGGTTCTGTTCACTTCACTTTGCATCAGTTCATGTAACTCTTTCCAGGTTTTTCTGAGATCATTCTGCTTGTCCTTTCTTATAGCACAATAGTATTCCATTACAACCATATACTGAGGGCAAATTTGAACTCAGATCTTCCTGACTCCAAAGATAGTGCTTTACCCAATAGACCATCTACACACCTCTTAACGCCCTTTCCCCACCCACAAATGTTCTTATACTGCCTTTAGAATGCCCAGGCTTCACCCCTTCTTGGGCTCTACTATCCTTGGGCAGCACTCTATTCTCCAGATCATTTTCTCTTCCTTTCCCTCCTCAAAACTTAGTCTGATGTCCTATTCCATCAGTGAGATTAGGTGATTTGATTTCACCTTTTGGCAGCTAGATGATATGGTGAACAGAGTGGTGGACCTGGAGTCAGGAAGACCTGACTCCATTTAGTCTCATATACTTACTAGCTCTGTGACCCTGGGTAAGTCTCTTACATAGCTATTTGCTTCAATTTCCTCATCTGTAAAATGGGGATAATAATAGAACCTTCCTTCTGGGGCAGTTGTGAGGATCATATGAAATTATTAATTGTAAAGTACTTAGTACAGCTCCTGACACATAGTAGGTGCTATATATATGTTAGCTATTATTATTATCATTATAAACCATAGTAGGCACACACAAAATATTGGTTGGTTAACAACTGCCTTCATAGCCTTGACCTAATTGAATGATCAATTGGGAGGGAGGGGAGAGTGGTGAGATTTTGAGCCCAAAAGAGGTATTGAAATGTCAATGTCCTTCCTCCTCTCCTTTCCCCCACCAGATCACATCACATAGATAGCCAGTCCCTATACCATACTTATTCCATTAGACACAAAGATTAGGAATATAAATCTAGTGCCAGAAGGAATGATAAGGTCATCTGGTCCAACCCTCTAACTTTACAGGTGAGAAAACTGAGGCCCAGTAAAGTAAACTGATTTGCCCAAAGTAACGAAGGGGTAGAACTTGCATTAGAACTCACATTCTTTGGTTCCTAATTTATCACTCTTTCCAGCATAGTAAGTTGCCTCCTTGGACAACGCAGTCCCAACACTAACCTTATAAAAATAGCCTCTAACGGTACTCATGTGGAAGATTCTTGGTAGAGGCCTCTCCATTGCTTTGTTATAGACAGGCTTGTTTCTTGGGAAAATTAATTTTATTTAAAATTTTAGGATCACAGAATCTGAAGGGACCTTAGAGACCACTTAGTCTATCCCCAATCCCATTTTATACATGAGGAAGCTGAGGCCTGGAGGAGGGAAATGACTTGACCAAAGTCACCCAGATAAACAGTATCATAATCAGGATTCAAAACCAGGACTTCTCTACTCTGCTATATTATCTTCCAACTTTCCAGCACCCTAAGAATCCACAAGTGGAAAAAAACACTGACATTGGAGTCAACAGATCTAGTGCCTAGGCCCAAATTATTGGGTGACTTGAGGTGCTACTTCCTATTCCAGTACTTAAGCTTCCATCATAATTAATCTATACGTTTCTCTCAACTCCTAAAGCAGTATTCTGCACACAGAACATATTTAAGAATATAGATCTTGCTTGCCAGATTAAATGGAAACAAAAATGAAGGAACTGTGCTTAATGATCTCTAATATCTATTCCAGCTCTATTAGTCTCTGTTTCTGACTTGATGGGAATGCATCTTAGACCATAAGCTCCAAGAAGGCAGGGATCTTAGCACAGTTATATGGGCAATTATGTAAAAGTAAGGTTTGGGTGAAGATGATGATAGTGGAGGATTTTGATCTGATTTTATTTTATTTTATTGTTATTTTTATTTTTATTTTTTTGTTTTGGTTTTTTTTTTTGGTTTTTGTCTAGGCAACGGGGTTAAGTGACTTGCCCAGGGTCACACAGCTAAGTAAGTGTTATGTGTCTGAGGCCGGATTTGAACTCAGGTCCTCCTGAATCCAGGGCCGGTGCTCTATCCACTGTGCCACCTAGCTGCCCCTATTTTATTTTTTAAAACGTCTTTGTTGATGCTCTTTTAAAAAAAATTTCATTGTCAACTCTCAGTTGTCTCTCTCCCCAAAAAGCCCTTCCAAATAAACCAACATATTGGCCATGTCTGATTATATATGCCTCATTCCTTACCTATTGTCTATCACCTCTTTGCTGAGAGACAGGAAGCATGCTTTACTGTCAGTTCTCTGAATTTACCCAGTCACTGCATCGATCAGCATTCTGACGCCTCTTAATGTTATTTTTCTTTACATTATTGTGGCAATGGTTCAAATTGTTCTCTTGGTCCTGCTTGCCCTGCTCTGCATCAGTTCGTACAATCAACTTCCTTTTTAAAGGCTTCACATCTCGTGTATCAAATCCCAAAGGACTTGTTCTATTATTTCAAGATGATATTTAGTAAGAGAAGCTAAGGTCACATGAGGTCCCTAACCTTCTGCCATCCTCATCAAGGAAGACAATCTCACTCTCCCATAAAAAAAACCTGTTGGTATCCCTGCCAAGGACAGAATAGCGTTTGATGCCAATAGGGCATGTGCTCACAGAGGCAAACTCACAAAAATGGAAAAGGGCAAGGGTCATTGGACAGATAGAAAAGACAACTATTAGTATCCTTTTCATCTCTAGACTTTAGGACTAGACTTTTTAATTGCCTCAGCCCTTCCTTTAGGTGCAGTGGTTGAAAGTTTGAAGAAGACACTCATCTTGTTTGGATGGTTTTCCAAGGTCTCTCTGGGGGCCTTCTACAAAACACTGCAGTTTCCCTCAAATAGAGGGAACCTAGCAATGTTTTCCAAAACACCACCCGCCCTGAAGCATTCTTGGAACAGCAAGCAGGGACCAGAACAATGAGAAGGAGGGAGGAAGGGAGGGCCAGCCCCTTCGGTGGAGGCAAAAACATGTCTACATCCCCAGAGTGGGGTCAATCCATTCCAGCAGCTGAGCAAGGCAGCTGGGTGAACACATTAAACACCGTACTTAGAGCTGAGAGAAAGAGAGAAGAAAAGGATAAGTGGCATTTTTCTTTGCTGAAGTTTGGAAGTAAACAAGGACAAGTAGTTTTCAGGATGATTACAAAATGATGGAAATTTATTATTCCCTCCTCCCTTCGTGCTCCCCCCGTCCCCCACTTCAAAAGCCCCCAGCTATGTAATGTGGTGCAGCTTCACTCCCAGAGGTTGGAAGACACATTCTCTAAGTCAGAGGCAGAGAGGGTTTACTCCAGGAATCCAGGTTTTCCACCGGTGCTTGGATATGCTGGCATCTGCCTGTGCTGTCTGCAGGTTCAGAGTTTTCCTTTTTCAAAAATGAGAGAATCATCAGGAGAGAAACATGGTCGGAAAACCATGCGTCGAAGATGCCTAGGAGACCAAAATGAAGATCTTTAACATTTGGCTGAAGGTAAATGGAGTATGCAAGGTTGTGGGTTTGGCCCTTTCACAATGAGGCAGGTAGGCATGGAACATGGCTGCATTGCTCCCCTACTCAATAAACTCCATGCTCCCTATTACCTGGGGCCAAATACAAATTCCTCTATTTGGAATTCAAGGCCCTTCACCACCTGGATTCAATCTACCGTTCCATTTTCATTACGCGTCACTACCCTCATGCACTCTCTGGTCTAGACAAATTTGCCTTCTTGTTTTTCCTCCCCATGATACTACTCCCTTAGCTGTGTGCCTTTGCAAGGAGACTGTTTCCTGTATCTGGAATGTGCTTCCTCTTCCACCTCTTACTGTAGAATTCCCTGGTTCCCTTCAAGGCTCAACTCAAGCCCTGCCTTCTACAAGGGGCATTTCTTGAGTACCTTCTTCTCTCCACCAGCTACTAGGGCCTTCTTCTTTTCCTAATTACCTTATATTATATGGTATAGATCTTGTATTTATTAATCTATGTATGATATAAACTCCTAGAGGAAGCCACCAGCTGGGAAACTCTCTCCATAGGTATGAATCAGCAACTCCTAAATGCCATGGTTCTAAAGAGCTCCCTGTGCTACTGAGAAGTAAAATGACTTACCCATGGTCACATAGTCAGGGTGTGTCAGAGGTCATTCACAAACCTAGGTCTTCCTGATTCCAAGGCTGATTCTCTGTACAATATACCATGTTTATTCAGACACCATTATTCCCATTTTATAGATGAAAAAGGGGAAATGATTTCTCTAAGATTGTACAGTTAATTACTGACAGAACTGAGATAAGAAACCAGGTCTGCCTGGTACCTTTTGGTACTTTTATGCTGGCTCCTGTGGGTGGATAGGCATCTACGTTCATCATTGCCTGAATGGGTATGCTTGGGGCGAAGGAATAATAGAGATTGACCTCTCTTCTCCTACCAGGATGTTCCGGTCTGGAAAATACCGCCTCTATATTACAAACCATCACACAAGCATTGCCCAGAAGAGGTTAAAAAGGATATACTATATTTTAAAATCAATGTGTAACCTTCAATTATTTATGTTATTCTTCCTCACCCCTGCTGCCATTATGATTTATAGACAAGAACTAGCTGGAGTTAGTTAATGGCACATCTTGTTACATTCTACACAATGGATTTGATGGAGGGCCCAATATTCGTTTGTAATAAAGTTTGGCTCCCCAAATTATTTGCAATAGCAAAAATGATCTCTAATTGACCACTTTCAGATACTACTTAAGCCTTAATTTGGAGGGCATGAGTGGTCTGCCCAAATGAGCCATTCATTTTGAGCTCCATTTCTCTACCACTTGAGATCCTAAATGGTGGGTACCAAAGGCTAAAGGAGCCCCTGGAGATGTCTTTTGAATGAGTCTCTCTCCTAAGTCAGGGAGTCATGGAGCTCTCCGTTCTAATTGGCTTGCAGCACGGCTTCATGAGGGCAAGAGTATGTGTGTGACATTCTGATCTAATTTTCTTTTTACAGTAGTATTTATGAAGGTGTGTGGGATCAGGATGCAGGGTCTATGCCTTATTCAAAAGCTCAGGAAAGCTGTTGGGAGATTCAGCCTGTTTCAACCCCTCATATTTCCTTCCTTCTTGGGGCTGGAGTGGAGGTAATGCTAAACCACTTCATTTTGCTACTTTTCAGTGGTTAACTGAGATTCACTCCTTGAGACTCCCAAGGACTTCACCATTGATTATATTCACACCTGAGTTCCGGTTCCTTTGGTTTTTCCCCCAGAACCTCTCCAGAGGTGAGTAGGGACCTAGCATTGTGCCAATCAGATAGATAATGGCTCCCAAAATACTTATTCTGACAGAAGGGGCAATACTCAAAAACCTCAATTTAAGACCCCAACTCCACACAGTTGCACCAGCCAGCTAGCAGACAGGTACTGCCATCTTCTACTCACCCTAGAATCCACTCCTTCTGGAATCCATGGGTCACGCCTTACTCTGAACATGGAATAGGCTCCAAGGGTCCATGGCTGAATAACTTCCTCTCACTCACTCTGAACACAGAATCCATTCTAAGAATCCATTCTAAGAATCCATTCTAAGAATCCATACTCCAGTGCTCCCAGACTGTTCCATAAACTTCTCAATATTCAGAGCCCATTGGTTTCATTTATGCAATGACTGTTCCGTGTTCTGTTGTCTGTATCTCTGTTTCTGTCTCCCTCATTCCATTTCATTCATTCAATAACCATCAGCTCAAATGTCATGTACTATACTAAATCTTGGTAGCTAGGTGGTGCAGTAGATAAAGTGCTGGGCCTGGAGCTAGGGTTGGGAACCTGTGGCCTTGAGGCCACACGTGGCCTTGTAGGACCTTGGGTGTGGCCTTCGGACTGAGTCCAAGGTTTACACAACAAATCCTTTTATTAAGGGGATTTGTTCTGTGAAGTTTGGATTCAGTCAAAAGGCTGCAGTGGAGGACCTACAGGGCCACATGTGGTTTCAAGGCAGCAGGTTCCCCACCCATGGCCTGGAGTCTTCCTGAGTTCAAATCTGGCTTCAGACACTTATTAGCTATGTGACCTTGGGCAAGTCACTTTACCCTCTTTGCCTCAGTTTCATTATCCGTAAAGTGAGCTGGAGAAGAAGTAGTAAACCACGCCAGTATTTTTGCCAAGAAAACCCCAAACCTCATGAAGAGTCAGACAAGACTGAAAAACAACATACTAAGCCTTTCCTAATGCCTCCATTGTTAATGGAACTAAATTACTTCATACAGGTTTTATATTTATTTGTGCATATGTTGTTTACCCCAAATTGAATGTGAGCTCCTTGAGAGCAGGGACTGCTTTATTGTTGTCCTTGTATTCCTTAGAATGCAGCACAGTGCCTGACACATCTCATTAGCCCCCATGGATTCAATTAACCTCTCTATGCATATGATTCTCAAATCTATTTGTCCAGCCCTAGCCTCTCTCCTGACCTCTGCTCTCTCATCTTCAACTACCTATTAAACATCTCAAACTGGATGTCCTGGAGATATCTTAAATTCAATATGTCCCATATAATAATAATACTCATTATCTTTACCTCCCTAATCCTTCCACACACTTCCTAACTTTCCTACTACTGTTGAGGATACCACCACCCTCCCAGTCACCCATGCCCAACACCTGGATTAATCCTCAACTCCACTTTCTCACCCCAAATATGCAGTCAGTGATCAAGTTCTATTGTTTCTACCTTCATGATATCCCTTGTATACGTCCCTTTGTATCCCTGCCATTGTCACCATCCTGGTGCAGGCTCTTATGCCTGGACTCTTAATGCATTAACCAGTGGTTGGTTTCCATGCCTCAAGCCTCTCCCCATTCCAGTCCATGCACCTCTAAGCTACCAAACTAATTGTCCTAAAGTGCAGATCTAACCATATCACCTCCTACTTCCACCCCCTCCCAACCTCCTCCCCACCATTTCATACTCAGTAAACTCCAGTGACTCCCTATTACCCACAGGACCAAATATAAAATCTTCCATTTGGCTTTTAAAGTTCTTCACAGCCTGGCCTTTTGTTTTTGTTTTTGCCTTTCTCTGCATCCCCAGTGCTTCACCCAGTGCTTTGCACGCAGCAAGCTCTTAATAAAGACTTGTTGACTTGATTTGACTTCACTTGACTTGGAACATACCTGTAGCGGGTGCTTTATAAAATTTGTTGATTGAATGAATGACTGAATGACTCACTCTTCTGTGACAAACACCTCCGGGGGCTAGATCTCATAGTATTCAACTAACAATAATCCCCAGCATCAAAAGAAAATCTTGAGGCTCTTTTATATAATGAACAATTGTAGGATATTAGCAATTGCAAAGTGCTCCAAATACCTGCTCTTACTGTAAGAATTCTGGCAGAAGCTGGGTTGGGGAAGAGTTTCAGGAAGGCCAAGCTGAGTCTTGGGAATGGTCTATGAGTCTTGATTATTGATACATTATGAACAGTGAGAAGATCTTTGGATTCTGGGAGTTGAGTACTAGTTCTTATACTAGGTCTGCCACTAACTCATTGTGTGACTTTGGGGCAAGTCATTTATTTCGCCATTCTAATCTTGAATAACAGATTCTTATAAAAACCAATGGTAATACCTTAGTTAAACCACTTGGGAAGGATGCACAAGCCAAGGCACAACCTTGACAATGAGGAAGAATTCATTTTTCAATGGTTTCATTTTCTTCCTGGTGGGAATCTGTCCTGATGTAAGGGCCACTGACTGGCCAACCCAGCACACTTCTCAGCAGTGGTAGGCAGATGCTATCATGTCTAAAGTCAGCTATCTTTTATAAGGAGTAAAAATCAGGGAGCAGAAGAAGGTTAAGCACTTGCGGGGGGCAGGTCATGGGCTTCTTTTAGCCATTCGTGAGGACATTTGCAGAGCAACAGCAGCAAATAAGACACTTACAAGGCAGCAGTTCAAACAACAAGCTGAATGACCAACAGCTGTTCGCAGCTGCTCCCCCTCTCTGGTTATACGAGCGCTGCTTTCCCCATTGGAGTTGTCCAGCAGGGACATACAGAGGCCCTCTTCTGTTAGTTAATCAGTCGCTTTCAACAGCTCTTCAGTTCTTCTGTCACTTTCTCTGTGTACAATACATATGGTGTAGCTATATGGCTTACATGTGTGTGCATGCACGTGAGGGGGATGCTCATGAAGGTAATCAAATACCTAGTCCAGAACTCCACTGCAAGAGGCCCCTTCACCTACAGCATATGTAATGGATTAGTGTCTTTAACCTAGAGGGAGCGAGGGATTGACATAGCAACAGATACTCTGTCTCACTCAAATAGACATTGTCTCCCACCCAATCTTGCAAAACCTTGAAAATAATTTGGCTGTTGGTTAAACAAATGGTCTCATGGTTGCATGGCACTTTTGCCTTGCTATGAATGCCTGGCTGCTTCAGGTTTCAGTCAAAAAGGTAGCTTAGTTAAACATGTTAGTTCCTCAGCCCAAACATGTAATAGGTCTCTCCCTTTCTGTGGAGCTTATCATAGGCCACTGGGCTGAGCTATTACCATGGAAACATCTGGCTCTCTTTCCTGAGTAATGCTGCCAACCTTAAGTGAGGGTGGCCATCTGAAGGGGTCAGTGTTTGGACATTCCATGATTTTTAATAAGAGGGGTAGGAAATCAATGAAGTAAGGGTTTTGTTTGTTTGATTTAGCATCTACTACCTATGCAAAGTGCTGTTGGGAAGAGATGGTGGGAGTGGTCATCTTCATCACCATCATCAACATGTAAGGCAAAGAGCTCATATGCTAACTCAGGAGACAAAACTAATATCCATTCTCCAAAAGAGGTCTGGTAAGAGCCAGAGCCAACCACCTGGTGCCCAAGGAGGGAGCCAGTCAAGCATGTGTGGGAAGTCTTCTCTAAGTCTTCCTCAGATCCCATGGTATCTCATCTTCCCAAAAGTTGTGCATATGGGATCCTCCAGGCTCCTGGCTGTGGGGCAAACATAACTGCTCACACTATTTAGATGCAAGGAATCACCAATTACGATACTTCTCATAAGACAAAGGACCAGCAGGCTTTACCACCTCTCCTTCCACCAGGCCCTAAAGACTTAATTAGGCCTTAGAATCTGCCCTGTCACTGTGACCTCTGCACCTCTATATATTGCTGTCTGCCCTATAGCTAATACCCCACGGACCCCTGGGCTTTGAAATCTGCCATGCTACTGTTGATAATACCTTTTTAACTTGGAGTAAAAGATGTTAGCTCCTTCAAATAGACTTTCTCATTTTAAAATTTTTATTCTCAGAACTTAGCACAGAGTTTGACATATAATTAGCACTTAGGTCTTAGCTTCCTTTTCTTTTTGGATACTTGGTTTCCCTATCTTACCCAGGCTAGAAGTGCAGGGGCTATTAATAGGCCCAACCCCACCACTGATTGGAATTGGAAATTTCACCCATTCCTCCTTGAGCAGCCTGGTGCCCCCCTCCCCCACACTCCTAGGGTCCTACTATATTGGTGCCAGACTTAGTACAGAAATCTAATTGACTTTAGCCAACTCTTAGTTCCATTATTCACTAACCTCAGCCTCTTTAGTAAAAAGGATCATAGGTGAGCCAACATGCCAGCCACAGCCAGCAGTTAGCAAATGCATTTTCACGCAATTCCATTACATTCCATCATAAAGCAAAGTCCAGGTTTTCAGGCTATGGAAGCTTGCTCTCAGGACTCAGGAGAGCAAGCTAGATAAGAAACATAGTCGTAACTCACCAGAATTCAAGACTGCATGGATGCTTTCAAGTTTTAAGTGGGGTCCTGTGTCATTTAATATTCAATTTTACTCCCACTCTCCTGCTATACACATCAGCCTCTGAGTAGACTACAACAGCCTGGCTCACTCATACCCTTTCAGCTGGAGTTCTTGACTTGCCACCTCTTTCTTTGTTAACCTTCATGGAATTTACTGGGTGGAAGCCTAGAGAGGTCAGTGTGGGCTGGAACAATTAGACAATACTTCATGGTAGGATCATAGGCTCACAGCTTTAGACCAATAAGAGATCTTACAGACCATCTATTCAGTTCAAACCTGTGCTTTTATTAGATAAGGAAACTAGGGCCCAGAGAGGTCAAGATGGCAGAAGTAGTCAGTGAGGCTTAAACAGGCTGCAAAGAGTGGGCTTGGAACTAGGCATTGAAGAATGAGTGAGATTTACTCAAAAATAGAGGACAAGAGAGGAGAAGGGAATGCATTCTAGACAGAGTGAATGGTGTCTTCCCATGACTACATTTCCCTCCTTAGAACTGTTGTGCCACTTTGTTCAAAAGAAAGAGATGCCAGGACTGGTAGCTCCTGAATTCACTGACCCAGCTCCAGGAAGAGTTAGCTGTGGTTAAGTGAGGTTAGAGGTCACTGCCAGGACCAGGAGGCAGGATAGAGAATATTACCTGCTTAGGAACTTTGGTGTTCTCCTAGATCCACATAAATCAATCCTTTGTGCCAAGAGTGCCAGAGTCAGAGTTCCCCTAAACTTTCTGGTTCTTTGTCTATTGAGTCAGCACCAATATGGCACCCCTTCGTCTTCTGAAAGAGGAGAAGTAGTGGGGAGCAAAATAAATTCAAGCTGTAAATGTCCTAGATCATGGGTCCTGATTAATCTTATGTCTGGATGGGCATCAGGGGTTTAGGAGAAAGTTGGTTTTCAAGATGCTTGGTATATGTATTATCCTTTATTATGCATTGTGTTCTTGAATCCATACATTGTAAATTCACATTGCTCAACTTTAACTAGGCTGTCACTTTAGATTGCTGTCCTTTTCTTCATCCCTAATTGATTCCCGGTCTCATTCCTTGCTGAAGCTATTCCAAATGTTCTCTTTCTCTCCTGAAGCCTCCCACATCTCCCCTTCCCATTTCTCCCTTGGCTGAACATCTTGCCTCTATCCCTACTGAGAAAATTGAGGCCACTCAACTGTTAGCTCCTACCCTTCTCTTCATCTCAAAAGTCCTTGACATCATTCCTACTTTCTCCTTCTTTCTTCCAATCTCTAACAATGAAGTAGCCCTTCTCTAATTTTCAGTCTCTCCCCAATTACTGGTTCCTTTCCTTCTGCCTTCACAAATACCCAGGTTTCCCTCATCCTTAAAAAAAAACCTATCTTCTCAAGCTACCATACTTAAATAAACAACTAAAATAAAATAAAATAAACATCTGCTTCCTTTCTCAGTCAAACTAAAAAAAAATCTATCAATACTTTATGCCTTGGCTTCCTTTTCTTAACCCTTTGAAATCTGGCTTCTAACCTCACCACCTAACTGAAAATACTCTCTCCAAAGTTACCACTGATCTCTTAATTAATAAATCTGATGATCTTTTCATAATCCCCATCCTTCTCAACCTATCTACTATATTTGACACTGCTGATCACTTTCCCCTCCTAGATATTTTTTCCCTCTCTTGGTATTTTGCTTTTGTAACACTATTCCATCCTGGTTCTCCTCCTACCTGTGTAATTGCTCCTTCTCAATCTCCTTAGCTGGCTCATCGCCCATATTATATCACCTAACTATATGTGTTGCCCAGGGCTCTAACCTGAGCCCTCTTGTCTTATCTTGTCTTGTCTTGCCTTCTCTCCAATTGTCTTCTCTCCTCTTCTGTTGTCTTCTCTTCTCTTCTGTTTTCCTTCTCTCCTCTTCTTTCCTCTCCTTTTTTCTCCTCTTCTCTCTACTCTCTCAATAATTTCATCAGCTCCCATGGGTCTAATTATTGTCTCTATGCAAAAGATTCTCAAATCTGTATGTCTAGCCCCATTCTTTCCCCAGAGATTTAGTCCCATATCACCAACTGCTTATTTGACATTTTATTTCATGGATGTCCCAGAGACACCTCAAACTCAAAGAGAACTGATCATTGTCTTCCCCTCCCCCCTAAACCACCCCTCTTCTAAACTTCCCTATTTCTGTCAAAGACATTACCATTTTTCCAGTCACCTTATCAAACTCCTTACTCTGCCTCACCCCACTTATCCAATCAGTTGTCAAATCTTACTGTGTCTACCTCTACAGTATCTCTCATATCCAATCTCATATCTTTGCTCACAGAATTTTCCTTAACTACAGATCTGACCACGTCACTACCCCAACTCAATCAACTCTGATGGCTCCCAGTTGCCTTTAGGATAAAATAAGAATATTTCTGTTTAGCTTTTAAAGCCCTTTGAAATATGGCCCTTTTTCTATCTGATCTTACACATTTTCACTTTATGGTACAGCTATATGGGCCTGGTTACTATTCCTCACACTTGACACTCCTTCTCCTATAACTCTGCCTTTGCACTGGCCATCCTACATGGTTGGAATTCATCCTCTTCTTATCTACACCTCATAGAACTCCTTTTTTTTTTCTTTCAGGATACAGCTCAAGCATTACCTTCAAAATAAAGGTTTTCCTGATCCCCTCAACTACTACAGCCTTCTCTCAAACTACCTTGGATTTAACTACTTCGTATTTATTTTCTTTATACTTGTTTATGTATAATTACATATGTATTTGCTATTTCCCCTCTACTCCTCTAGAATATAAGCTCATTGTGAGTAGAAATTCTTTGATTAATTGTCCTTTTATCCCCAGTGGCTATTACAGTGCTGGAGACATAGAGGGTGCATTACAAGTGCTTCTTGAATTATTATTATTATTATTAAGTTCTACTTATTTCTTTCGGATTTCTCTACCATGTCCCAGGAAACTCATCACTGGGAGATCTCATTATCTTGCAAGATTGAATCAGCCTTGGTACTTCAACTTCACCAGCACTCTTCGCCCCTCTGATTTGAGGGCAGAGTCTAAAACCTCCATCTACAGAGAGATTCCAGGACAGCCATCTCCTTATTTCCCTCCTGGCCGCACTATGTTCCTACCCAGATTATCTCTTGTTTTTCAGTTTTCTTTTGGATATTACCATCCAATATAATATTATAAGCTCATTGAAGGCAGAGATTGTCTTTCTTTTTCATATTTGTATCCCCAGTGCTTAGCATTGTACCTGGTACATAGCTGGTGTTTTATAAATGTATATTGACTGACTGATTGATTTTCCACTAAAAGTAACAACCAACTTTATGCAGAATTGAGTTACAAATATCTAATTCCATGGAAGAGGTAGGTAGGTGGCTCAGTGGATAGAAAGCTGGGCTTGAAGTCAGAAACACCTGAATTCAAATCTGGCCTTAGACACTTACTAGCTGTTGTGACCCTGGGTGAGTCACTTAACCTCTTTTTACCTTAATCTACTGGAGAAAGAAATGGCAAACCATTCCAGTATCTTTGCCAAGAAAAGTCCATGGATAGTATTGGTGTGCTATGGTCCATGGGATCATGAAGAGTACTATATAACTGAACACCTGAACAATAATAACAACAATTCCATGGAGAAAACCAGCTTCATTGCAATAAAGTCACTACACTATTACTTTCTGAGATACAGTAAGCTCAAAAGAGGGAAGTATGGTTTCACCAGTGGTGTGGCCTTGAAACTCATTTTCATTGGGCAGATCCACAAATCTATGCCCTTTTCATTGAGCCAGAAACATTGGATAAAGAGGCAAAGCCAAGGGACAGAAGGTCATTGTCTCTCTTGTTGTCTGGAGAGAGTACGGTTCTCAGTCAGCACTTCTGTATAGCAAATCATCTGTAAGCTTCCATGGTCAGCATCAGACAAGAACAATTCCTTTTTCCACATAGTGGGCGATCACCTAGATGTAAAAGATGGATTTGGAGCATATTAAATGGTAGATCCAAAGAATCATCATTAAAGATTCAGTGTTATCTTTGGAAGGAAGTTTCAAGTGGAACACCCCCAGGGATCTGTACTCAATTCTGCTGTTTAATATTTTTCTCATTGAATTGATAAAGGAAAAGATACCATACTTAACAAATCTGCAGATGACACAGAACTGGGAGGGCTAGTTAACATTTGATCAGCTAGCATTTATTAAGCTCTTACTGTGTTCTAAGTACTGTGCTAAGTGCTACAAATACAAAGAAAAAAAATAAAAATAGTTCCCACCCTTAAGGATGAGAGAGACAACATTTAAATATATAGATACATACAAGCTATACAGAAAATAAATCCAGGGCAGCTAGGTAGCACAGTGGACAGAGCACAGGCTGTGGAGTTAGGAGGACCTGAGTTCAAATTTGACCTCAGACATATAACACTCACTAGCTGTGTGACCCTGGGCAAGTCACTTAACTCCAATTGCTTCACCAAAAAAAAAAAGAAAGAAAGAGAATAGATCCAAGGTAACCTTAAAGAAGATGGTGCTAATAGCTGAGGTAGGGTTTTTGGGTAGGGGGGCAGGACTGAGAAAGGCTTCTTGCAGAAGGCTGCACTTGAGCTGAGTCTTAAAGGAAGTCAGGGATGCACAGAGATGGGGGTGAGAAGTAAGAGCATTCCAGGCATGGAAGACAGGTATTTAAAAAAGGTATTTAAAAAGCTCAAGGACAGACACTGGAATGTCATACAAGTAGACTAGGATAGCAGTGCCCTAGAATGAGGAGAGGAGAACCATGGGCTGGTAATGTAGGAAGGGGCCAGGTTGAGAAGAATTTTAAATACTGAGAAGATTTCATATTTGATCCTAGAGGGAACTGCTAGAGTTTATTGAGTGGTGAGGTGATATGGTTATACCTGTGCTTTAGGAAAATCACTTCGGCAGGCATGTGGAAGATGGATTTAACTGGGGAGAGACTTAAGGCAAGGAAACCAATTAGGAGGCTATTATAACAGACCAAATGAGAGAGAGAGACGATGAAGGCCTGAACTAGGTCATTTACGGGAATGGAGAGAAGGGAAAATATGAGAGATGCTGTGGAATAGAAATGATATAATTTGGGATCTGACTGGATATGTGAGGTGAGTGGGAATGAGGAGTTGAGGATGACACCAAGATTTCTAAAGTGGATTATTAGAAGAATGATAATCCTTTGGCAGTCCTGATGACAGAGGTTTCTAAAAGATCCCCTCAGGCTAGAACACTGGACTAGTTTTAATAAGATCACATTGGATAGTGATAAATACAAGGCCTTATGCTGGGTTTGAAAAAAAAAATCAGCTCTACCAGTACAAAATGGGGGAAGTATGTCTAGACAGCAATTCATCTGAAAAAAAAAAAGCCAGAGGTTTTATTGGTCTGCAATCTCTAAGTGAATCAACAGTGTTCCTTGACAGCCAAGAGAACTAATTTGAACAGCATTAGAAGTACTCTAATGGGGGAGTTGGTTTGTTTTCCCTCAGATCAATTGATATAAACATAGGAGCAGATAACAGAGACAACTTTCAAAGATACATTTGTACTCTGTCATCCATCCAGTGAAAAAGTTTCTGTGGTTGAGTTGGAAAAAAAGGGTGGCATTGTCTGGTAAAAGATTGGCCACACCCCTGTGGCCTCTCTGTCCAGTCTCCTTGCACATGGTTCTCCTTTTCTCACTCTTTGGTCCAGCTATCCTGGCCCACTCAGTGTATTCCTCACACATGACATTGCATTTTCCATCTCGAGGACTTTTTAATATCCCATCTCTGGAATGCTCTTTCTCTTCATCTCCACCTCTTCACATCCCTGGCTTCCTCAAGACTTAGCTCAAGTGCAACCTTCTGCAGGAAACCTTTCTCAGCCCCAGCCCCCTACCTCCAGCTGCTACTGCTAATCCTCTTTAAGGTTACCCTGTGTCTATTTTTTATATTATTTATATATATATATCTATATATGTAAATGTTGTCTCTTCCATCCTTAAGGGTGGAGACAATTCATTTTTTTGTTTGTTTGTTTTTAGGCAATTGAGGTTAAGTGACTTGCCCAGGGTCACACAGCTAGTGAGTGTCAAGTGTTTGGTCTGAGGCCGGATTTGAACTCAGGTCCTCCTGATTTCAAGGCCGGTGCTCTATCCACTGCGCCACCTAGCTGCCCCTGAGACTATTCGTTTTTAATTTGTAATCTCAACACTTAAAAAGCTAAGTCTGCCAAGCTCTGGAAGTAGTCAAGCCAGGCCATACCAGAGTAGGGGTGGGGAGAATACTTTCTCTCTGTCCCTCTCCCATCAGTCATGGTATCTTACAATGGCTCTATAAGTTCAAATAGGAGGTACTGCATCTAGTGGGGAGCAGAAACAGAAATACTATAGGGAGACACAGATGCAGAGAGTTGTCATTTCAAGACAGGACCCTGGCAGCAGAGAAGAGAGTTAATTTTAGAATTAAGGGAAAACTAGCCCAGACAACTCAGAGTTGATCTGTAAAGAGGAGCAGACTCAGGAACCCAGTTGAGTGACTCACCCAGCAGAGACACTGCACCTGGGAAGACTGATACAGATACAAGAAGAAGAAAAAAGCACATCAGAGCTATGCAATATAGGAAGTGTGAGTTGCCTTGGCCATATGTATACTTTGTATATATGTCTCACTACCAGTGTATGCTCACTGTTCTGTTAAACACTGTAGACATTTCTGGGAAAGTGCATTCCAGGTTTATGGAGAGAATGCTGTGTAGTTACTGTTCTTAGCATTCTCATCTTAACTAATATAATCTTGAGATAATTGTGTCTACTTGCTGACTGTAAATGGTAGGAGCACTGTTCAGGAGCTTAGGAACTATAATTTTAGGACTAAGAGTAGCCACCTTCCTGTAGGGTCCAACTTGTAAATGCGCAGTTGGAGAGGTAACCCAGAAGGGATGTTATAGAAGCATTCTAGGGACAAGATGTCAGTCCCTCTACATTCTTTCCTGTTCGGATCATGCTTGGTAGACTGCATTCCATTATTAATGTCTCATTTTAAGAAGGAAATTGATAAATTGCAGAGTATTCAGGGGAGGGCAACCAAAATGGTGAATAGCTTCCTGATCACTGAAGGAACTAGAAATGTTTAGGCTGGAGAAGAGAAGCCTTAGGGGGATCATGATAACTGTCTTTAAGTACTTGAAGGGCTGCCACATAGAAAAGAGATTAGGATTGTTCTGCTTGGTAGAACAAAGAGCAAGGAGAAGAAGTTACAAAGGGAGTACATTCAGGCTTTAAATGAGGAAAGACTTCCTAAAAATTAGAATTATTGAAAAAGTGGGATAGATTAGGTTGGGTGGCAGAGTTTCCCTTTATTGCAAGTCTTCAAGTAAAGCCCATATGACCCTTTTGGGGGTGGGTTGTGAGAAGTTAAGAAATTTGTTTCTTCTACTTCCGAAATTTTGTGACTTTGTGAGTCATCAGCTGGTTGGCCAGAATTAGGGAGGTCTTAACAGTGGTGATGGAAACATTCATGTGAAAGCACTCAAAAGCGTTATACGAGCATAAGCAATTATTTTTCTTATCTGAAAGGGGGTATTATCTGACTTGAGTTATTGAGCTTTCAAACATCTTCAGGTTGTCAGCTAGCCTGGAGGAGATAATTCATTAAGTGGGTCCAAAGGAAACAGAAAGACTTGAAGAGCTGACATCTCTTGGATGAAGCAATTCACTCCTTACTCTCTGGGAGGCATAAGCAACAGCTCTTCCAACTTTCTCGTTTCTTAGTCATGATGTTTTCAAATGTTCCCATTCTTCTAGCTTCTATCCCACAATAATTTAACGATCCTTTGCTTTCATGTTGGGTTTTCCTTTTTGTCCTGATTGGAGGTGGGAGGACCAAGTTGGGAAAGATCCATTTTCCAGTCTCTGTTCTTCTTCAGATTTCCTTAAGAGGAAACATAATGGTATAATCAGCCCATACTATTGGCCTTCCCATTTATAATCAAGTCAAACTGATTGAATGTGGATTGGGCTGTCCCAAGTCCAACTTGGAATAAGTGGATGGTGAGGGAACCTTGGCAATCAGAAAAGCAATCTTCAGGGTGTTTGAAGATGTAGTTCAGGCTCAGATTGGACAAAGAAAGCAAATTCAGTATCAGTTGGAAGGAAAGCCTAAGGATTTTTTATCCACTAAATAAACGACTAGCCCATCAGAGCTTCAAAGTAGGCTTTTGCAGAGAATAGATTTTTCCATCCACAAACAAATGGGATCCATTTTGTTCTTGTGGCTGGAAACCAGGATGTGCTGGGGATGCAGCCAGGCTTGAGGACCAGCCTTGTTGTGGGGCATATCAACGACCATCTACGCTTATTTATTAGTCATAACTTGAAAGGCTTCACCTGCATTAGCCTGCTGTCCTGACTGAAACTCCACCACGAAGGAGAGATTCTTTTGAGTTAAGGCATCAGGATTGCAGAAGTCCCCTTTTAAAATGCAAATCTAACCACACCACAATGGACAAATCAAAGAGATGCTGTGTGTGATGCCCAGGGAAAATGGAGTTTGCTTCCCAATCTGTAAAATGAGATGTTTGGACTAGATGACTTTTAAGGTCTCTTCCACCCAAAATCTAGTGATGCTGTGTTGTCAGCATTAGCCACTAACCCCTCAGCATAAATTGGGTAGCTATTGGGATTAGCACATACAATAATATAAGTAAAGGATTTTGTAGACCTTGAACTATATAACTGTCAAATATTTTTATCATCACTAAGAAAACTAGGCACAAGTAAGTTTTGATGGGGAGAAAGATCTATGAACAAGGATGGAAAGCAGGCTTGGATTGGGTACCCTGTTATTTGTGCTTCATTTCGAAGAAGACCAATGACATCATGGGGTGATATCTTGACTAGAGAGTGAATTGGATTTAAACAAGGCAGAGTTGCACAAAGTCATCAGCCTCATTCTCTCTTTCAGAGTCATCTGAGTTTAGTTGCAAGACAAAAGTCAGGATGACTAGAGATGCCCTGGAATGCAGTGGATAAACTTGGCGCCTTTGACGTCTGACCAAACTCTAAGTGCTCCACAGTACCTGCTTCGGTTGCCTTCGTGGCCATTGGAATAAATTGTTCTTATCTACCCATTTGCAGTCTTCACATGCTTGGGGTGTTTTGTCAAATGCTTTTTATATTATCTATTTCTGTTATCTATTGAGATAATATTATGATTTCTGTTAGTTTTGTTGTTGATATGGTCAATTATGCTGATAGTTTTCCTAATATTAAATCAGCCTTGCATTCTTGGTATAAATTCTACATGGCCATAGTGTATTATCCTCAAGATAATTGCTGTAATCTCTTAGCTAATATTTTATTTAAAATTTTTGCAACTCTATTCATTAGGGAGATTGGTCTATATTTTTCTTTCTCTGTTTTGGCTCTTCCTGGTTTAGGTATCAGCACCATATTTATATCATAAAAAGAATTTGGTAGGACTCCTTCTTCACCTATTTCCCCAACTAGTTTATACAATATTGGAATTAGTTGTTCTCTAAATGTTTGATAGAATTCACTTGTAAATCCAAATGGCCCTAGATATTTTTTTTCTAGGGAGTTCACTGATGGCTTGCTCAATTTCTTTTTCTGAGATGGGGTTATTTAAGTATTTTACTTCTTCTTCTGTTAATCTTGGCAATTTATATTTTTGTAAATATTCATTCATTTCACTAAGATTGTCAAATTTATTGGCATATAGTTGGGCAAAATAGCTCCTAATTATTGTTTTGATTTCCTCTTCATTGGTGGTGAATTTAGTCTTTTCCTTTTTGATGCTGGCAATTTGGTTTTCTTCTTTCTTTTTTTTAAAATCAAATTAACCAAGGGCTTATCTATTTTATTGCTTCCCCCCCCATAAAATCAGCTCTTAGTTTTATTTATTAGTTCAATAGTTTTCTTAATTTCAATTTTACAAATCTCTCCTTTGGTTTTTAGAATTTCTAATTCGGTATGTAATTGGGGATTTTTAATTTGTTCTTTTTCTAGCTTTTTTAGTTGCATACCCAATTCATTCATCTCTTCTTTCTCTATTTTATTCATTTAGAAATATAAAGCTTCCCCTAAGGACCACTTTCACTGCATCCCATAAGTTTTGGTATGTTGTCTCATTATGTCATTTTCTTGGATGAAATTGTTGATTGTTTATGATTTTTTGTTTGACCACTCATTCTTTAGGATTAGATTATTTAGTTTCCAATTAATTTTTGGTCTATCTTTCCATGGCCCTTTATTACATGTAATTTTTATTGCATCATGATCTGAAAAGGATGCATTTAATATTTTTGCCAGTCTGCATTGGATTGTGAGGTTTTTATGCCCTAGTACATGGTCAATTTTTGTGTAGGTGTCATGTATCACTGAAAAAACGGTATATTCCTTTCCTGTCCCCATTCAGTTTTCTCCAAAGGTCAACCATATTTAACTTTTCTAAAATCCTATTTGTCTCCTTAACTTCTTTTTTTTGTTTGTTTATTTTGTGGTTAGATTTACCTAGTTCTGAGAGGGGGAGGTTGAGGTCCCCCACTAGTATCACCCTGCTGTCTATTTCTTCCTGTAACTCCCTTAACTTCTCCTTTGAGAATTTGGATGCTATACCACTTGGTGCATACATGTTTAGTAATAATATTACTTCATTGTCTATGGTATCTTTTAGTTGGATGTAGTTTTCTTCCTTATCTCTTTTAATTAGATCTATTTTTGCTTTTGCTTTGTCGGAAATCAGGATTGCTACCTCTGCTTTTTTTGCTTCAGCTGAAGCATAATATATTCTGCTCCAGCCTTTTACCTTCGCTCTATGTGGATCCCTCTGCTTCAAATGTGTTTCTTGTAAACAACATATTGTAGGATGGTTCTTAATCCACTCTTCTATCCATTTCCGTTTTAAGGGAGAGTTCATCCCATTCGCATTCACAGTTACAATTACTATCTGTGTCTTCTTCTTATCCTATTTCCCCCTGCCCTGTTTATGCTTTTCTCCCTTTTTTCTCCCTTTCACTCCTTACTAGAGTTTTGCTTTCGACCACCACCTCCCTCAGTCCAGCCTCCCTTCTATTAGGCCCCTCCCTTTTCCTCCCCTTTACCCTTTCTACTTCTTCCGTTCCTTCTATTCACCCCCTCCCTTTTTTTTTCCTTTCCCCCCCTACTTCCTACAGGGTATGTTAGATTTCTATGCCTAACTGATTATGTTATGTCCTCTTTGAACCAAATCTGATGTGAGTAAGGTTCAAACATTGCTCTTCTCTCTCCCTTTTTTCCCTCTACTGTATTAGGTTTTTGTGCCTTTTCACATGATATAATTTAGCCTTGTTTGCTTCCTCTTTTCCTCTTCTTTCAGAATAATCCCTTTTCACCACTGAATTAGATTTTTTACCATCACATCAAAATCAACTTATACTCATGCCCTCTGTCTAAGTATACCCCTTTTAAATGTCATAATAACATTACAGTTCTCAAGAGTTACAAGCATCATCTTCCCTTGTAGGGATATAAACAGTTTGCCCTTATTAATAATATGTTGTTGTTGTTTTTTTCTTTCCTGTTTACTTTTTTATGCCTCTCTTGAGTCTTGTATTTGAAGGTCAAATTTTCTGTTGAGTTCTGGTCTTTTCATCAGGAAGGTTTGGAAGTCCCCTATTTTGTTGAATATCCATCTACTCCCCTGAAAGATTATGCTCAGTTTCGATGGGTAGTTGATCCTTCATTGTAATCCAAGGATTTGCCTTATGAAATATCATACTCCATGTCCTCTGATCTTTTAATGTAGAAGCTGCAAGGTCTTGTGTAATCCTGACCGTGGTTCCATGATATTTAAATTGTCTCTTCATGGATGCTTGCCATATTTTCTCCTTGATCTGGTAATTTTGGAATTTGGCTACAATATTCCTTGGTGTTTTCAATTTGGAATCTCTTTCAGGAAGTGATTGGTGAATTCTTTCAATGACTAATTTACCCTCTGGTTCTAGGACCTCAGGGCAGTTTTCTTTGGTGATTTCCTGAAAGACGCTGTCCAGGCTCTTTTTTTCATCATGATTTTCAGGTAGACCGATAATTTTAAAATTGTTTCTCCTGGATCTATTTTCTAGTTCAGTTGTTTTATCAGTGGGGTATTTTATATTTTCTTCTATTTGTTTCTGTTTGACTGATTCTTGCTCTTTCATAGAGTCATTGGCTTCCACTTGCCCCATTCCAACTTTTAACAAGTCATTTTCTTCTATTACATTTTGTTCCTCCTTTTCCATTTGGCCCATTTTACTTTTTAAGGAATTCTTCTCTTCATTGAGTTTTTGTGCCTCCTTTTCCATTTGGCCAATTCTACTTTTTAAGGCTTTGTTTTCTGCAGTTAATTTTTGTCCTTCCTTTTCCAAGCTATTGACTCACTCTGGTGTACCTCTCATTTCTTTTCCCAATTTTTCTTCTGCCTCTCTTATTTGACTTTTAAAATCCTTCTTGAGCTCTTCCACGAAGGCCTTTTGGGCTTGAGACCAGTTCATATTCCCTTTGAGTTCAGATGGGTATATTATAAAGTTGTCCTTTTCTGTATTTGTGCCTTGATCTTCTCTTTCCCCATAATAAGAATCTATGGTCATTGTCCATTTCTGCCTTTTGTGGATGGTATTTGCCTGATTAAAAAAAAAAGTTGAACTTTCCCACTGCAGCAAAGGGGGCACTTACCCAAGCTTCTTTTCCTGCTCACCTGGGCCTTGAACTTGAATGTCTGGCTTTTGCTCACCCAGGCCTTGAACAAGGATGTTTCTCTGCTGGTGGATGTCTGTCAGCTTAGAGTTTCGTCTCCTGGAGTTGTGCTTCCCAGAGTTCTGTTGAGGCACTGGATGATTTGGCTGTTGGAGAATGTTGTGGTTTTCTGAGCTGTTGTCTACTGCTTCCCCTGTCTGTACGGAGGCTCCAGGGAGTCCTGGAGTTGGCACTTACCTGCTCCACCAACCTGGGTCTCAGGATCTCCCCCTGGTATGCTGAGGTAGGGCTTGCTGCTGGCTTGAGGTGACGCCTCCCCTTCTGTATTGCTTCCCCTCCCCTACAGCAAGAGGGCCTTTCCTGTTAATCCTCCAAGCTTCCTGGGCTACAGGACTGCATTGGCCTGTCTTTTTGCTGGCTCAGGATTTTTCCTGGATTGATATTTTCTGGGCTTTCAGAGGTCAATAAGGGAAGGTTCATAGGACCAGATGTGGATGGTACCCTGACTCCCAACATGGGTGACAACCACTCTTCCCTCAAAGTCCAGACAGAATGGCCGGGAGTTACTTCTGGCCGCACAACTTAGCCTGAATTTGGCTTTGAAAGCAATTAGAGAATTTTTTTTCTCTTCTGTTGTTTACTTCTTGTTCTTTGAGGATGGAACTTTGGAGGCTTCATCAATTCTTATCTTGTAATTAGAAAGGGGAGAGAAGGAAGGAAAGCATGGGAACAGAAAGAAGAAAGAAAGAGTGTCAACTAAAAAATTGGAAGAGAGAAGGAAGAAGGAATGTGGGGTGAAGGTGAAGAAAGGCATGAAGGGGTGTTGAAGAGGAAACAGATTAGGAGATCAGAGACATGAAGGCAAAGCCAATGAGAGAGAAATGGAAAGGAAAAAAATGTCCTTGGAGGATCCAAGACCTAGGCAGGGTGGGGAAACCGCCGCCTGGAGGCCACATGTGGCCCTCTAGGGTCAGCCCTTCTACTGAATCCAAACTTCATAGGACAAGATTCCTCCCTGGGAACTCTCTACCTTAGAAGCTATCAAACTGAAATAGAAATGGGGAAGGAGGCATGACTCCATATATAAAGATCCCCATGGGTTGCATATTTATCCATTTAAAAATAACCTCTAGGTTATATTGTATTTTTATCTTGTTAATATTTCTTAATTGCATTTTAATTTCATTGGGGCTACACTCAGAAGTGTGGCAGGCCTTGTGTTTGACACTTCTGCTTTAGACCAATGAAATCACAGGTCTAGCCTCAGTCATATTCCTATGGTATCCCCTCTTTAGCCTACTGCCTTCCCAAATCACTGCTAAGTTTCCCCCTAAGGTATGAGCTGGTGGGGTGGGGCAATAATTGTCCTCATTAATTTTATTCTGAAGAGGGTTCTGGGAAAAGGGAATAAAAGAAAGAGCAAGGAGAGGAAGGAGACAGAATTTCATTGATGGAAAGCATGGTGGATAAGATTCAAGGGCAAGGTGGGGAGAGAAGGGTAATAGGTGAAGAGAAAAAGGGCTAGTTAAGCCTCAGGCTCCCTGTTTGGTCCTTGGTTTCCTGAGCTGCCTGGAACAAGTCACATAATCTTTTTGGGTCAGACACTATCCTCATCAGTAAAAAGTCCTACCAACTGTCACATCATCAAATAAGGAACTTTCCACAGGGCTGCTCTGAGATTAAATCAAATTGAGATTCTTAAAGGAATTAATCAAAGGCCTCTCTTCACCCCATCCCACTTATATTAGCTTTCCTGGCTGATTGGTTTAATATTTATTGAGCCAAGATATGCATTAACATACAAAGGATACCATATCTCTCTTTTTCCTGCTCATATTAATCTTTCGAAAGAAGGGGGATGTATTTGACACAAGAGTTTTTATTTTATTTTGAAGCTTTATTAGAATCTGAAGGACATCAATAAAAGCTTATTTAACCGTGTCAACAAATCTCATTTCTTTCACCCCAAGTGTGTGCTGTTAAATGTTTAACAACCAGCTCTCCAAACACATGTGTGTATACGCATACATATATGATGTGTGTATATGTATACAAATAAACATACACATATATGTATACACACATATATAGTATGTGTATGTGTATAAATACATATGCGCATACACACATGGGTGTATATATATATACATATGTATATGTATATATATATATATATATATATATATATATATATAAAGATTAAGGCATAAGACACTTTTAAATTTAATCTGGATAATTGACATTTTCTTCATTACCTTCTTAAATCCAACAGAAAAAATAAAACAAGCCCTAATGTGTAGCATTTGCCAATTGAGGTGTAAATGTTAATACTGAAAATTTCATAATCAGTTGAGCTGGCTTCAGTGTACCTCTGCTTGCACCCCAGTACTGTTGGTTTTGAACAACACCAGAAAACCATCATATTTCCAGAAAGCATTCTCTTATTACAGAAATTTAAGGGATAAAAAAGTTGCTTTTTTCAACATTCTGTAAGGATTCACTTTAAAGACTTTTCTTCCTAATCCTCTTGATTATAGGCAGTTTGACCAGTGAAAATATGGAATACCGTAAAAGAAATTCATTTTTATTACTTTCAAATACATACAGCAAATGGAAGCAGTCTAAGGAAATGTTGTCTGAGGGACCTGCTTTCATGAATAAGCAAGATTTTTTTTTTGTAATTAGTGCACTACTGTATATAAAGGTATTTCCAAAATCTATCTGTGAAGAGTTTGCTCTCTTTATCTCCACTTTGAAATTTTGTTTGTAAATTACTTAGAAACCACAAAGTCTATATAATCACTTTTCTTATAATTACTACTGAACTGATTGTGGAAGGGGGACAAGGATTTTGCCTGGATTTAGGAATGAGTGAAGTGGGACTTCTAGTTCTAAGCCTCTGGGTCCAGTGTTTTTACTACTTTCTTGGGGTTTATTGTAGCTTCCAGGTAAATTGCATGACTGAAGTGAGTGTGTGTGTGTGTGTGTGTGTGTGTGTGTGTGTGTGTGTGTGTGTGTTTGAAAGGCATGGTGGGGACTGAAAGGATTAAGAGAAAAGGGTGTGTCTACTCCCAACCTCAGAGAGACTGGGCAAATGCTTCCCATTATTCAAGACAAGAGAACCAGTGAAAGCTGAAGGAATTCACATACTTAGGAGATTTTCCACTGGTACCAGGGAAGTCAGAAATCTTTGCTGTCTAAGCCTCAATGAGGTGGAGGTTCTGAGGCTGTTTATCCAATATATCAGAGTGAAGAGTGACTACCCTGAGGTGGGCAACAAAAAAAGTGATAACACTTTCTAGACATTCAGTGGATGGCAGCTGAGAAACCTGAAAAACTGGCCAAGTGATGATGAAGAGTGGAGAATAGCAGAAGAGGTCAGAGTTTCATTTAGCAGACGACCCCTGTCTAGGAGGAGACAAATCAGTGGAGGATGGAGCTTGTGCCCCAAGGCGACAGAGGGGTGCAGGCATGGGAGCTTCAGAACCCCAGGCAGAACTGCAGGGGATGGAGCTGCCCCGACCAGGGAGAAGACACAACCATTAACCTGGAGACGGAGCTAAGAGAACTAGGGGCGGATGTTTTCCCTTCCCCGACACAAGTCAAAATGAGAGAAACCCTCAGAGCATATGTTTTCCAGGGATATGTTTCCTCCCCACATGGGCACATGAATCTGTAGTCGGATTGTACCTATTGATGTGTGGAGGCTGAGAATGAGTCTGTTGATGATTTCTCCTTGATCTTTAGATAACTTGCATTTCCATATTGGTTTATTGCTAAATAAAGCATATTGAACCCAAGTAACTACAGGATTCCAGCATTCATGAATCCTTAAAAAAAGTTATTATATGTATTATGTATGCATGTATTACACAGAATATATAATATATGCTATACATGCATCCATCATGCATAACACATGCATATATTACACACAACATAGTATGGGTCATATGTGCATTATATTATATGCATATTTTATACATAATATATGTATATGTTGTATGTATTATATACTATATACATTATTATATGTAGTGTCCTTGGTCTCAATTTCAAGGTCAAAGAATCATAGATTTAGAGTTGGTCAAGTTCAACACCTTAACTCTAAAGGTGAGGAAACTGAGCCCAGAGAGTTTAATGAGCTGTTGGGGGTCACACAGTGGTGACAATGCCAAGGATCAGATGGAGGTCTTACAACTTCAGATCCAACACTTTTCCCTGAACCTCATTTCACCATCTGTAAAAATGAATCTGCTGGTGCCCATCTCTTGGGGATGTTATGAAGCATAATATTTTATAACTGTGACAGGGACAGGCACTGGACCGATTATTTCTTTTTTTATAAATATCATCCCAAATAAGGAAACATCTTCTATCAATACTCATTGGCACCTTCTGGCTCAGAGGTGTCAAACTCACTGCTCACAAAACTTCCCAGTGGGCCTGAACCAGTTTAAAATGTAATTGGGAAATGTTAAATAAAATAAATAAAAATACAACACAGATAATGTTAATTTGTGGGTTTCTAAGTCAGTATGCAAGAAGCAAGGATCCATTTCTATTTAAGTTTAATACCACTGGCCTAGAGTTGTCTTCCCCAGGGCCACACATCTAGTACAGGTCAGAGGCAGAACTTCAACCCAGGTGCTCCTGGCTCCAAGACAGGCCTTTCTATCCACTCTGGCACATTAATTAAATTAATAAAAACAAGACCATCATCATAAACAGGCCACTTCTGGGCTCCTCAAAAGTCCTTGCATTTTCTAAACCTCGTATGTCCTTTTGTTTTCACCTGTTCTCTCTCCTCTCCCTCTCCTGCACCACCTCCATCACCATCATAGACCTTTTAATAAATTGGAAGCAGCAGGCAGAGCCCTCCTAGGATCCCAGCACTGGCATTGTTCTTGTCTGAACCTTCTCATTGTTCCCAGATCATCTAGGAACACAAGTAAGGGCAGTGACTGGACTGCTCCAAACAGCACCTGACACCAGGAATTCAGTCCCCGATATACCTGCCTGCATGTAGGTCATCGAGGATACTTGTTCCATTCTGAAACAAGATCCACAGCATCTGTCACTGAGTAGAGCAGCCAACCGTATCAGGAAGGCTCCACTCTGTAGTCCTGACCTCAAGTGCAGGAGAGGAAACTTGTTTTGGCCAAAACTAGGGGCAAAATGTTAAGACCTCGCATTCCATTCTCTGGATATTGTTCAAGCTGGGGTGAGGGATAGAGAACAAAAGTTTATGCAGCCAGTTTGCAACCAGGCTGTTTTTTGTAGTGGAACAAATGTTTGGGTCTCTGGCATCTGGACCCCTAACATATGCATTGGGGCAGCTAGTGCAGTGGACAGAGCACTAGGCCTGGAGTCAGAAAAAGACTCCTCTTCCTGAGTTCAAATCTAGCCTCCGACACTTAATAGCTGTGTGATCCTGAGCAAGTCAGTTAACCCTGTTTGTCTCAGTTCCTTGTCTGTAAAATAAGCTGGAGAAGGAAATGGCAAACCAGTCTAGTGGTTTTGCCAAGAAAACCCCAAATGGGGTTATGAAGAGTCAGATAGGACTGAACAGTAAGGACGACAATAATAACAACAACAACCACAAACATGTGTATTCATTTTGGTGTATTTGAATGGGGTGTCATCCTGTGTGCCTAAGGGAATAGAGATGAGAAGTGGGGGAACATCTCATTCTCTGTTATTATAGCTGAGGAGATGTGTCCCTGGGTGACTAATCCCAAAGCATTCGTACCATTTTTCTCCAGTGAAATTCCAAAGGGTACATATGGAACCCAAAGGAAAGGAAACGGACAGTGAGCTGGTCAGGCGTGTCCTTGCAGGCTGGATGTCTACTAAACTGAAATGTCTATTAGACACTCTATGGACCTTAAGGGACATGGCTAACCACACACCACATCAAGACTCTGGGATTACAAGGGTACAACTGGTCACTGTCTGACAGAGAAGTAACCAGTTATTTTTGTACCTAAGTCAAGGATCACCAGATGTACCAAAGAGAAGCAGTAGAAAGCATGCCTGCAAATAAACTTTTTTTCTTCATCGACACAAAGCGTTATTTTCTTTAAAAAATATTTATTAATTATTTTATTTTCCCCCAATAACATATAACACAATTTTAAACATCAAATAAGCTTTTAAAGACAACTTTGGTTGATGGAGGAAGCGGGGGAGAGTCAGGCCAAGGAGCAGCTCACCTGGGTTGTAACCAATATAGCAATAATATGTGGGACATAAGGGATGAAAAAGGGAGAAAAAAAGAGATAGTAGTGTCTTATAGTTGAAAAGGACCTTCTAGATCTCTTGTAAATCCAAAATAGAATTCTTTTATGTAATATCCCTGATAAATGTTCATCTCTTTTCTGTTTAAACATGTCTAGTGACAGGGAGCTCACTATCTCACAAAGCAACTCAATATCCCCAAAGATAATACTTTCTACTCTTAGGCAGATCTAGTGGTTAGAAAGTTCTTCCTTTGAATTGAAATATATCCCTTTAAAATATTTCCCCATCAGTCCTGCCCTTTACAGCCATACAGTACTAGTCTACTTCTTTTATTCAGCCATCTTCTAGATATTTAAAGTAACTCTCATGGTGACCCTAAGTCTCAACTTTATACTTAATGAGAAAACAGTCTAAAAGTCACCTATAAATTATGAGCCAAATTGTAACTTTACAGAAGTGACTTAGATAATGTGACTTGATAGACAGAGAGATATCCTCGGAGTCAGGAAGACCTGGGTTCAAGTCCTATCTCTGACACATAATTGTATGACTGACCAAGACAACTCAATCTCTCATTGCCTTAGGCATGGATTGTCTATGACTTAATGCTACTGGACAGTCGCTGATCTGTATCGGTAGAGGAAATCTGCACACTGGGAGTTCTCCATGCAGATGAAGTCACAGGCCAGCAACCACAACAACAACACACAAATCCTAACCTCCCACCTCCACACAAGTCATCCGGGCAATACGTTCCCTTCTGAAACAAGATCCACAGCATCTGTTGCTGAGTATAAGTTATTATTATCATGAGGTTAATAATAACTCACATTTACATAGCTATTTAGGGACTATAAAGCATTTCCCTCGTAACAATCCCATGAGGTATTATCTGCACCTTATTGATGGAGAAGATATGTTAAATGGTAAATATCAATGCTAGGATTCAAACTCGGGTCTCCCATATCTTAGTTCTCTGCACTTCCAATTAAGTCACATTGCTTTGAGTAGGATTCAGGATTAGAAGAAACCAAGGAAAATATAAGCATTGAACCTGAAACCACAGAATCTGAGTTCAAACCTCAGCTCTGCTTATTTACTTACCTGTGAGGCATTGAATAAATGACTTTACCATTCTGGTCCTCAGTTTCCTCATCTGTAAAATGGGATTGATGGTGTCCAGTTAGAAGAATAGAACTACAATCCCTCCCTAAATGGAGCAAAAGAAAGGGAACAATAGTTACTTAATGATACAGAATTGAAAGGAGTTGAGTTTCCATTCTTCAGGGACTTGAACTGAACCTACAACCTGAATTCACCATGCTAATTTCTGAAATGATTGAACCGGAACAAAACCGTCATGTCCAAATAGTCTCCCAAATGATCCTGAACTACCCTAATGTTTTATTTGGTTTGAGTTCCTGCTCTTTTCTGCCCTAGAGATATCAAACTAATTTAGCGGGCAGCACGTCCTTGCACCAAGAGCCTCCAGAAACAGAAAGGGGACTAACACGCATCACTTTCTTTACAAAGTCTCCATTTTCAAAGTTGTGAAACATTGCAGTCAGGTTCTTTACTTCCTCAGTGTTTGGCAAAACATGATTTCATGGGCTTTGGGGAGTTTCTAAGGCTGTTGTTATTTTGGTTAGAAAAATCAGCCCAGCTGCTGAGGACTCTTTCGTACAATAAGCCAAGTTGGTTCCTGTCAGTTGAGTTCCCAGATAAAAGAAAAACAAAATGAGTGCGTGGCGGTTTATCTTTTTTGAAATAAGATACATTTTTCCCATGTTCGAATCTTAAAATACCCAGCTGTAATTGAATCTACCTTTATTAGATTACCCAGCTATGTCCACGAAATTGTGGAAACCGTCTTAAATTAGTAAGGTCAGTGTGGGAGTGGGCTGGATGTGAGAACTCTCAATGCTGAGGCCTAAAATGACTTCCGGTGGAAACCCAAGCTGCCACTGACAGGTTGGAATTTAGGGCTCCCTCTGTAAGTGGCAGGAAGTTCTTATATCACCAACCGGGGAACTTTAGGGAATCATTAAGGCATAGAATTTGAGATTTGGAAGAGATAAACCATTTTCTTTTTTTTCTTTGTCTCTTTAGTACCTTGCACAGTGACTGGCATTTGTTAGACGGCCAATTAATGGTTATTCATTTTAATTTAATTAACTCCCCTAACAGGACTTAGGAAGACATGGGTTAAAATCCTACCACTGACTCTTGCTACTTGTGTGGCCCTGGGAAAGTCATTGAACCTCTCCAAAACTCAGTTTCCTCAAATATATTCTTTAAATGAAGGGGTTGGATTGGAATTCAGTGCTCCTTAAACTGTGGGTCACGGTGCCACATAGGATCGTGACCCACATTTTAAGAAGTGCTGAAGAAGTATTAAAGAGTGAAAAAAGTTTAAGAAGCCTTGGATTAGATGATCTCTAAGGTTCTTTCCAACTCTATGGTCTTATGATACAGGAATCATTTCTATAACATATTTAATGCACTACTCAAATACCTCTCATCCAACTCCCTTCACATGCCATCCTCCAGGAAACCAGCTCTGACTGGACCACATGAAAATCATTTTTCCCTTCCTCAAATCCCTTTACCACAAATAGACTGTGCCACACAATTTCATACTTGGTTATATTTGTTTTTATGTTAGTTTCTTAAGGGGAGGAATAGTTCTCTTATATATCTTTGTGTCTCCAATACTAAGCTTGTTTCTCCATACGTAGTGGTCACCCAGTGATGTTTGTGCATCATCATAAGTTGCATTTCAATGTCCCCTAGTGGGCAAATATACAAGACGTGACTATGAAGCTTATTGGGGCCCATTTTTAGTAAATAGGCTACTTCGCAATAACCATAACTATGTAAGGGCTTCAGGAAATTGAAAAACTTTAGAACTTTGATCAATGCAGTAGTCAGTCATGCCTGCAGAAGATTGATAGCGAAGGCTGTTTCCCATCTTTGACAGAGATGTGGGGACTAGAGGGACAAAATGTAGCGTATATTTTCACACAAGGCAAATGTGTTGATTTATTTTGCTTCAGTAAAGTTATTTATTATAAGCAGAAGGAAGGATGCTATTGGCAGACACGGGCGCCAAAAAGAAGGAGGCAATGAGAAGTGACGGAACGTGAAACAATAAAAGAGCATTAATAGAACATAAAAACATACAAACTTATTCATCCCAATGAGTATTGTCCCCTTCAAAAGAATCACCACCAAAGTTGTTGTTCAGTCCTTTTGCTTGTGTCTAACTCTTTATGACCCAATTTGGGGCTTTCTTTTTTTTTTTTTTTTTTGGCTAGGCAATGGGGTTAAGTGACTTGCCCAGGGTCACACAGCTAGTAAGTGTTATGTATCTGAGGCTGGATTTGAACTCAGGTCCTCCTGAATCCAGGGGTGGTGCTCTATCCACTGCGCCACCTAGCTGCCCCCTGTTTTGGGGCTTTCTTGACAAAGACACTGGAATGGTTTACCATTTTCTTCCCCAGCTTATTTTACAGAGGAGGAAACTGAAGCAAAAGGGGTTAAGTGACTTGCCCAGAGTCACACAGCTAATAAATGTCTGAGGCCAGATTTGAATTTAGGAAGATGAGTCTTCCTGACTCCAGGCCCAGCACTCTATCCACCATCACCTAGGTTGTTTACTTAATCCAGGGTTGCTGGCATTGCTCCAAATACATTTGGAAGGCCTTAAGTACAGATTCTGTCCTTAAGGAAACTAAGTTTCTTGAAACAAGACCTGGTATTGCATCTCTTTAGTATCTCACTAATTGCTTAGCATGAGTGCAGGCATGTGATGTGATATGTACTCAAGAAATACTTATTGAATGAATGATCTAAGGGTCTGTACTAAAAGATTTCTGAGGTCTTTTATCACTCTCCAGTTCTAAGCTGTAACTGCACACAGTGTTGTCAAATGGAGATCCTCCCAAATGCGATTTAATGGGAAAAAAGGCCTTTTTCAGCAACATCTATCCATGCCCAAACAATGAACACACTAATTAAAATTGTTGTTAGGTATCTGAAAACAACTTGATTTATTGGATGAGGTAAACATTTCCCCTGCAATCTTTTAAGACTATTGGTTCAATTAGAAAATCACTCACTTTCCATTCCCCAAACCTTTTTGCCTCTTCACCTTGCTACTACCAGGATATTGCCAGATATTGCATAGAATAACATAGCTCCAATCTCAATCATGGATTTCAAAATACTTGGCTTAAATTAGAGGTTTTTTTGAATATCACGAATTAATGTTGCAATTCAAGTCAGTAACCATGTATAAAGTGCCCACTATGTGCAAACATACTACGTACTGTGATAATGATGATATTTATATAGTACTTTATAATTACAAATTGCTTTCATAGATACTGTTTCATTTGATCCTTACCACAAACCTCTAGTGGTATATTAGATTGCTACTTTCTGGATCAGAAAATTGATGATCAGGGTTTGAATGACCTGTCCATTGTCACATGAATAGTCAGTATTATATTCTATTGCATATTTTCTTATATTCTACTTCTTTGAAAATTAGGTGTCCATATATGTATGAGAATTTTCAATAAATCAGAGATGCCCAATTCCCAACTGTTTTAAATAATAGAATATGCTTCAATGAATATTCATGACATACAAAGCACACGCACATGAATATGTAATACTTATGGTGTCTCAGAAGTCTTAGATTAGTGTTAAGCTTTAACGCTATTAAACCTAAAACTACGCTAAGACTTTTGAGATACCCTGTGCATGTATACATATGCACACACATTTACACATGAATATAGGTCTTCCTGACTCCCAGGCCAGATCTTGAATACACGCACATGCACACATTTACATATATATGCACACACATAAATAAACGTGTATTAATATATGCGTGTATGTGTATAGAATTCACACACCCATACATGAGTTCTATAATTGTTATATTTGTGAGGTATAACTATAAAAATTATCAGTGCCCATTTTTTAACAGACAGGCTAGAATTTTGAAGAACTATTGTTACCAGATTAAGACTATAAATTTCAGAGCATATTCCGATCTACACTGGTAGAGGGAGTTTTCTCTCGAGGAGTGTCCTGCCAGTGAGGTAGCAGGTTCAAATCAAATGCATACAGATGTCCTGAATGGAGCTAACATGTATATGTTCTCTTCCATATTAGAATGGAAACTCCTTGAAGGCAGTCACTGTCTCCCTTTTTCCTTTGTACCCTAATGCTCAGCACAGTGCCTAACACATAGTCAGAGCTTAATAAACTAAATAATAATTGTCATTAATATTAATATTATCAGTTAATAAATCAATAAACTTAATAATGAATAATAATGAATAATAAATAACGTATTGATTGATACTGTTAGTTTTGCTATAATGACATAACATGGCCATGAACATTGAATATAGCTCTAATTATTTAAGCCTTTCTTAGTTTTATAAAACTTATCTCCATAAAACAACTTGGAGGGCAATACCACATACACAAAAATATATGTATACATGCAGATTTTCATATGTGCATATACACACATATATATCTATGTAGATTTAAGTATGTGCATGTACATATATACCGGCAATTCTAGAATTCTGGTAGAACAGTTACTGATCTGAATTAGAAGAGAGAGTTTCCTCATCAGGAGTTACTTATGCCAATGAACAATAGATCTAGACTTAATACACACACAAAAATGTATGTTGAATGTATAAATCATGAACACCCATATATATTATATGAAGTACCATTCTAAAAGACATTTTATGGGTTTAAGTTTTATAAAAATAAAATCTATAAATAAAGAAGTAGTCAGTGTTCATGGTTGAGCCATGTCATTATTCATGAATGACAATATTGATCAAATTAATCTACAGGTTTAATGTAATGGCAATGAAATTATCAAAGCGATACTTCAAAGAATTAGGCAAAATAGTAATAAAATTAGTATGAAGGCACAAAAAGTTAAGAATATGCAATAATGGAAACAAAGTAAGAAAGACAATGGCATCACAGGACCAGATATCAAATTATATTAGAAAGTAATAATTATAATTTTGAGGTATATGGTACCTAATAGTCACATATTCAGATTTGCAATCACATTAATTGGGAGGTTCTCTCCAGTAATGTAGATCACTAGCCAGCCATGATGGCCCATCCTGTGTAAGTCTTGTCCATGTTCTCTCAAAAGCTCACCCCCGGAGACCAGCCCAACTTGCTGGCTACCTGCCTTAGCTTCTCTTGACATCACAACGTTACCAGGGGAATGAATGAAACTTGTCCAACAGTGATCCTTCACTCACTCTGGTCATATTTTTTGATCATACATTTTCCTGATGGTATCCTTTACTCTTCTTTTTTCAAAGTTCCTGATTTGCTAGTTATCATCATTGTCATCATTTGTCCTTACTGTTGTTATATGAATGCAATTATTAAAAAGGCATCGGGCAAGTTAGAAATGGTGGTGGCTGATTGCAGAAGATGGTTCAGTTGAATCAGGGACAGGATCCTGAGGTGTTCATTGAATGTAATTCTAGATATCTTTTAAGGGCTTTTCCAAGGCTACCTAAGAATGTTGTTGTTGTTGTTGTTGTTTTTTGCCATCAGCCAAAATTGAAATTTCTCTTCTCTTCTGTCCACTTGCATTTTAGGTTCAAAAGCAAATGGGGCATAAAGATCTCTATAGGCACCATCTACTGCTGTGCCACATGGGGGAGGGGGATTTTATATGACTACATTTTGCTTTTACTGCTTTGTTCCTTCTCCTTTTGGCTATTTACATAGTGGTGTGGGAACAATGTTAATAGGAGATGAAAAGTTAAAATTAAAATGACTTTTTCCACTGTGAGAGCCTTCTTCCCTTACCTTCACCCTCTCGGGGCCTTTTTTGGATAAGTTCAGTAGCATAAAGGTAACTCCATAAGCAATGAAAGACACTGTAGTTCTATATTCCAGATCCACCCCAAAAAGGCAGTGCTTCCAGCTTGGGAACAGTGCCTGTGATGAATGGAGATCTGTCTTGAAGACAGAGCCTAAACCATGTGGCCTCATGGAAGAACGGAGAGAGAGAGCTGGATTTAACAGTGCCTTGTACACAGAAGGTACTTAATAAATGTTTAAATAAATTTGAAGCCAGAGGACCTGACTTTGACTTCCATTTCTTCAACTTACTACCATTGGGATCTCAGGCTTTGATTTCTTCATCTATAAAATGAAGGTGTTAAACTAGATTGCAGAAGATGGCTTGATTTAACTACAGATCAGTTCTTAAAGTGGAGAGAAAGTGTGATTCTAGGTGTATTTAAAGGTCCACTCCCACTCAAGATCTATGTTTCTATTATACCTGCAGGACCCACTTTGTAGCTTTCATTGGCAGTGCTGACTTTGGTCCCTGTCACCAAACCATCCGAGGAGACAAGAAGCTCTCAGCCTTCTGCTACCACTGAGGATGCTCATGGGAAGGGGCCAGTTAGGTGGCCGTGGGTGATCACATGGGGAGGGAGAACCTCTTCAGCCTCATTCCTGCTGTTAGTGCCTAGGAAACCACTGGGTGCACAGGTAGGTAGAAGCCACTGCTGACAACCAGGCTTCAATCTCATCTCCTATTTTTCCCTTTATCATCATTGGGCTTAGGAGAGTGGGGCTTCCCTCTCAGGACCTCAGTCTGAAAGCTTTGTCCTAAAACATATTGCCACGCATGGAAACAATAAATGCTCTGCTGAGATTTACCAGACTATTTTTTAAGAAAAAAATCTCAACTTTACCTCAGTTTTCTATTACCATTGAGATCCTAACACCTCTCCCTATTAGGACCCCAGCCAATGTCAGGACCTAAGACACCAGGTCTAACCACAAACCAAGTACATATTTTCATAGCTTAATTCTGGGTGTGTATCACCATAGCCATCTTGGAATAAGGCAAAGGAATTGACACTGTGTGAATTCAGCTGGGAACTGGGAGCCCTATTACCAGGTATTTACTGATCCAGGTGCCTGACCTGAAGTACTATGTCACTACAGGACAACATCTCTTGCATTCTTTCCCTAATCTCTACTCAAATGGCCATCACCCTGGTCCAGGCCCCAATCACCTCTCACCTAGACTATTTCAATGACCTTATTATAATTGGTCTCCCTGACTCAAGCCTCTCTTCACTCTAATCCATCCTCTCATTGGCTGCCAAAGTGATTTTACTGCAGGTCTGATCATGCCATACTTTAACTTAATAAACTCCCGTGCTTTCCTATTACTTCTAAGATCAGACACAAATTGCTCTATTTGGTGCGTAAAGCCATTTACAACCTACCTCATTCTCCTCATTGTATTCCCTGTGGCCCAGACCAATTGGTCTTCTTTCTCACCCTGACACATGACACTCTACTTCCTATCTCTCTTTTATTCACTGGGTGTTCTCCAAGCCTGGAGTGAACTCCCTCTTCATTTCCTTTCATCCCCGTAGAATCCCTGGTTTCCTTAATTACTCAAATCAAACCTCCACATGAGATCTTTCTTCATCCTCTCAGCTTTCATACTTCCTCCTGCCAAATGACTTTGTATAAGAGGGCATGCTCAAAAAACCAGCAAAAACTGAAGACTGTGGGGTTAGGGATGAGGAATAAAAGTCAGAGACATTGAAATGCAAATTGAAGGCCTTTAGATACAAAATACACAATCGCTATCCTAGAAAGAAAGGGTCTGAGGCTGAAACAGATTGGGAAGAAAATGAAGAGACCAAAAAAAAAAAAAAAAGAATTGGTCTCCATAGCATAGACTACATTCATAACTTAGTCCCTCATTACTTGCATATATGAGATCCTCAAAGACTGAAGTGGAAACTGAGCAGCCTACACCAAGATGGAATACTTTACTGAGTAAAGCAGCTTTTGAGCCGACAACTTTCCATTACCTTTCCTGGAGGTGATAAGCAGCCTCAGGGTTGAGACTGTGAGTGAGTCAAAGCTTGTTGCTCTAACACAGACCTGCAGAACTTGGCAGTACGTGGGGGCCAAAATTAAAATAAGCTAAACTTTTTCAGGCTTCAGATAGGTTTTCAGCAGCCCACTTCCCAAGTAAAGTTATGATTAATGATTTGACTATTTTGCAAATAAACCATGTTAAAAAAGGGAAATTTCAATTAATATCAATTAATTACACTTATTATTTAAGATTTTTATTTACCATGAAATCACATTAATGTTAAAAAACTACTTTGCTAAGCGGTGCAAGTTTTTATTATTATTATTTTTTTAGGTTTTCTTACTGTTTATATTTAGTTAATGGGACATATACACTTCTTGTCGGCAATCAATTTATCATACTTTGGAATCGTGTTTGAAATAAATTTCTTTAGAAATCTGAAAACTAACCTTAGTAGCTGCCTCATTTTCTGAGTTTCCTTTCTTGAAAAACCATTATTCCCCACTGAGATTTTTCAACAATTTGGATGCTTTAATTTGTTTTGCACTGGTGTCCAATTTGCTTAAGTCAGGGTGTTTTGATTTGAAACGGCGAGGAAGGTTGTATTCCTTCAGAATGGCTATCGTTTCTTGGCAACTAAGGCACAATATTTTGTCTGTTGTGTGAGTAAACAAGTATCTATTTATCCCACTCTGGATTTAACACTCTATGTTTTGATTCAATCATCTGTTTCTTTTTATCACCTATTTTACAAAGTCACTCCCAAACTTTAATGTTAGAACCAAAAAACCTCCACAACGATTGTTCACATACAAAGAAATACTGAATTGAGTGTCCGACCTTGGAGAGAGCGTCAGACGCTTGTAACTCAGAGGGTGGCCATGCAGTGAGGGAGGGGCAGGAGCCCTCGAGTCGTCGCTGCTCGGGGCAGAGCAGGCATCAGCTGCGGCGGCGCATGGCTGCACTCACTTTGGCCCTGTTCAACACTAGTAATGACCAAAAGCACAGTGAAAGGATACGACTCTCGCTCCTCTCAGACTAGAGACAGACTAATGATGACTGGTTGTCACGGGTCGTGTGACGAACAGGAGAGAGCGTGCAGTGGCAATCCACCTGCCAAGTTACACGACAGGTACAATATTGACCAGTGGAAGGTGGGTTAAGTGGGCACGGACTACATTTTTCTCAGGCTGCTCGAAAACCTCTGGTGGCCTGTGGGCCGAATGTTGTATAGGTCTGCTCTAACAAAAAATGGATTGTAAAACTCTGGCTAAAAGAGCACTGTACCACCTAACCAACACGGTGGCTAAAGGTAGCTGGAAGCAACAAGCATTTATTAGGCACTTACTATGTGCCAGATACTGCGCAAAGCTTATTACATGCCAGGCATTGTGTTAAGACGTAAAAAGACCACAGCTGCCCGTTAAAGAGCAAGCCCAGAGAATCCATCCACCAGAGATCCCATGACCTAAGAAGAGCAGAGTAGCTAAGGGATTTGTTTGGCCCGGCCTGGAAGCCACAGGCCAGCAGCAGTGGCCTGCCCGGCCCAACCCAGCCAGAGCCAAGCTTGGTTAGGAGACAGCAAGCTGCCGAGGGCTTGACTCATCTCAGCAGTGGTTTGGCTCATCCAGCCAAGAAACCGTGTGGTACGAGGAATGAACCTAACTGCGCCTCAAATGCCACGCCCAGTAGTAAACACTACAGCAAATCGCCTTAGGACCCTCTGCAGAGAGAAAGGCTATTAAGCCCTGAATTGATAATGAGCTTCCTTGGCTGTGCATGCACGATTCACTATCACTGTCTTTTAAGCTCCTGTCCACACTTCCCCCAAAGTTCACTCCCCTCCCCCGTGGACTCGGTGTGTATTTGTGGGAAAGTGCATTCGTAATGTTGCGGGAAACGCATTGTCACAACTGTCCTTGCCGTCTTTTCTGAGTAAATGCCTTTGCTTAAGAACTGAGTCTACCAGATGATTGTTAATGGGCAACAGACTGGTAGGGGCTTGTTGGAACGTGTTAGGTTTTGTTGTTCTAGCTGCCCCCATTAAGAAGATAACCATCGACATAGTTACCCCTAGAATCCTGAAAGCAGCAGCAGCCATCCTTCTGGGGACTCAGCCTTATGGTTCCAGTTTGTGTTGGGCAAATGAGCCCCGAGGAAGGGGAAGGTTGCATTTGTATTTATTTTGGATATATTTGGTATATACTCATGTGTGTAAATGTTGTCTAGAGACAGCCATGTTGCACAGTGGATGGAGCACTGGGTCTGGAATTAGGAAGATCTGACTTGAAATCTGGCCTCAGACAGTTAGTAGCTGTGTGACCCTGGACAAGTTGTTTAACCTCTGTCTACCTTAGTTTCCTCAACTATAAAACAGGGATCATTAAAACACCTACCACCCAGGGTTGTTTGAGGATTAAATGAGATGCACTTAGTATAGTGCCTGACGTGTAGGAGATGCTTAAAAATGCTTATTCCTTTCCTTCTCCCCCAACAAAATGGAAGCACCTTGAAGAAAGAAGCTGTTTCCTTTTTTGTCTTTCTATCCCTATAATTAGCATAGTTTCTGGCACACATAAGGCAAAATAAACATTTTTTAATTCATTAATTGACACTGGACAGTAAAAGCCATAGTCAACTGGTACATCTTCTACCTCATGGCTAGAAAACTCTCACTTTAACTTCCCCTGATCTCTGTGATTCAGTCATCTGCTAAAGAGAAAACGTTCTTGTCCTACTACCACTCCACATTGTAATGCTCCCATTTCCCAGACTCAATATCTCTCCTCCTCTTCCCTGGCTGTCCTCCACGCTTGCAGTTCTCTCCATGCTCATTGTCATCTCCTGCCCTCCTTGGCTTCCTTCACATCTTAGCAAAAATCCCACCCTCCTCTTTCAAGAAGGGAAAAAATGCTTTTCTCAATTCTCCTTAATGCTAATACCTTCCCTCTATTGATCATCTCCACTTTGTACATCACTGTTTTCAGGTTCTCTCCACTATTAGACTGTGAGGTCTTTGACGGCAGGGATCTTTTTGTTTTCTTTTGTTTTGTTTTTTTGCCTTTCTTTGTGCCCTTGGAACTTAGCATTGCACCTGCCACACAGTAGGTGCTTAGTAAATGTTTGTTGATTGACTGCGGTCCTATTTTATTGTGCCCTCCCAAAGCCCCGCTCTATCATTAATCAAGCTATCATTAACAAGCTTCTCTTCTTTCTAGACCTTATTTGTTTCCATTTTTTCAAATTCGCTAACCCTGAAGTCAGGAAGACCTTAGTTCAAATTCAGTGTCGGACGTTCATTAGCTGTAGGATGTTGGGCAAAACATTTAAGCACTCTCAGCCTCAGTTTCCTTATCTGTAAAATAATAGCACCTACCTCACAGGGTGAATGTAAGATTATAAGGTTCACAAACCTTAAAGTGCTGTATAAATGCTAGTTCTTATTAGAGAAAATTGAGGTTATCTTCTTTGTTCTCTTCTCCACACCTCAAAAATTACCCACAAAATCTTACATTTTCCCTACTACTCTGATTCAGTTTTTGAGGAAGTTGTGGGTTTTGCCAAGGCCAACCTCTTGATCCCATCCTCTCTTATCCCTTACGGAACTTATAACTTTGATCACTTCTTCTCTGTCTCTCTCTCTATCTCTCTATCTTTGTCTCTCTGTCAGTCTCCATCTCTGTCTCTGTGTCTGTGTCTATTTGTGTCTCTGCTTCTCTCTCTGTCTCTGTCTCTCTCATCTTCAATCTATTTTTAGACACTGCCTTCTTCCCTCCTTCCTACAAAAATGCCCGATCTATCTCATATTTGAAAAGAAATATCACCCACATGTACAGAAATATTTTTAGCAGCTCTTTCTGTGGTGGCAAAGAATTGGAAATTGAGGGGATGCCCATCAATTGGAAAATGGCTGAACAAGTTGTGGTATATGAATATAATGGAATACTATTGTGCTGTAAGAAATGATGAACAAGTGGACTTCAGAAAAACCTGGAAAGACTTGTATGGAGTGGTGCTGAGTGAAGTGAGCAGAACCAGGAGAATGCTGCACACAGTAACAGCCATGTTGTATGATGACCAACTTTGAAAGACTTAGTTCTTCTCAGCAATGCAAGGATCTAAGACATCTCCAAAAGTCTCATAATGGAAAATGCTATCCACGTCCAGAGAAAGAACTAGAGCTTGAATGCAGATCAAAGCATATTGTTTGCTTTTTTCCCCTTCTGTTTTGTTTTGTTTTGTTTATACTTTCTTGTAGTTCCTCCTGTTGGTTCCAATTCTTCTTTACAAGATGACTAATGTGAAAATATGTTTAATATGAGTGTGTATAAGTAGAGCCTATATCAGATTGTTTGCTGTCTTGGGGAAGCAGGGGAAATGGAGGGGGAAAAATTTAAAACTCAAAAACTTATGGAAGTGATTGTTGAAAACTAAAAATAAATTAATTAAATAAAAAAAGAAAAAAATAGAAAACCCCAAAAATCAATCTTCACTTGACCCTCCTGTGTCCAGGCCAGGGCCCAGAACACTTCAGTAGTCTCCCCTCTCTCTACTCTCCTGGTTGACACCCCTGCTTTGGGGATCTGACAGTTGGACAGTTCTGGATCTACCTAACTGGACAATCTTCTACCCCACATTTCTCCATCTTGTCCTTAAAGAGGACATGAGAGATGTTGCCAAATGCTTCACTAAAATCCGCTGTCTTGTGAGGCAGCTCATTGCATTTTCAATCCATTTTAATTGTTAGAAGCTTCCTTCTTAAATTGAGCCCAGATCTTCTCGTAATTGTTTGAAAAGAAAGAAATCCAAAACCCATCTGGGGCTGCCCCAAAGCTCAGCTTCTTCCATCCACAACACATCATTAAGGGCCCCTGGGCATTTGCAGAACAGAGGCACAGATTGCTTGCTCTTCCTGCTTTGGAAAAAGTTGGCACCTGTGCCCCTGAACAGCTGTCACTTAGCCATGCTGAAACCTAATGGAATTTCCATACCTTAACAAGGCTAACGGGGAACCTGGTGTATACACCACCCTAGGATCATCTCTCAGGGATGTTTCCAAGGGGAAGGGGCATGGAGGGGAGCTTGTGATTGAGTTGTGACTCGATGGCCATTTATCAGTATTATTTCATGCACTGAAACTCTGGGTCCACCTCACTCCAAGAATTCACAGTGTCAGGAAGGAAGTTATCACTTTCTCCTTTTAAAGTGACCTCCACTATTGTAGAGTTTGTTCAAGGATCAAATCAGACCTTTGTTGTTAGACCTTTCTGGTCTCTCCTTCCTCAGCAACATAATTTACCCAGTAAATATCCCAGATTATGGGAGCCTGTTCTTTGAGGTCTAAACCAGTCTGCAGTCTGGTCAAATATTAAAAGGATCATTAGTGTCTAATGAAAATTTAGTGAGAGGGATTGCTGATGTGTTGGCAATGTTACTTTTTACAACTGTGCCATAACAGTCACATTACAAGAGAAGCAATTCTGAAGAGTACCTTTTAATATCCAAGCAAAAGAGAATATGTCCATGAATAACATTAATGGTGTGTGATTTGACTTGGAGGCATCCAGAAAAATGTGTGCAACTTTGCCAAAAGCTCCAGAGAGATAAATCCCCATAGTACCGTAAGGGGATGTAGCTAGCAAGAGAAAACAGTTTTGTGCAGTGGAAAGAATTTTGGCTTAGGAGTCAGAGAACTAGGGTTCAAATCCTGACTTTGCCACTGACTAGGTGTGTGACTTTGGGCAGATCATTTTATTTTCCTGGACTTCCTTATCGGTAAAAAGGGGGGCTGTTTGGACTAAATTGATTCTAAGTTCCCTTCCAGCTCTATATCTGTGATCATATTTTCTTCTGGAAAATGGAATGGCATTTGCAAGGCTGTTGTGCATCATTTTCAAGGTTATTAGCAAGTATGGAAAAAGGTAAACTTGTGACATTTTGTGGTTGTAACCTTGAAACATGGTAGTTGTGTCATTTATAGAGACTAGAGTTGCTCTCCTGCCCCAAAACATACAAACTACACACATGCAATTATTGTATGAACTGAATGAACTGTGAGGTCTTACAGTTGCATGGCACCATCATCACCCTCTTATACACCCCACATCCCTCAAATGCATTGTACATTAATCATGTTGTAGAGTACGTCTCCCCTATAGAATGTTTCCTTTTTGTCTTTGGATCTTACATTGTCAATAGGATATTGCAGGCCATTAATAAATGCTTGTCAATTGTCTGATTAATTACAGAGAGGGATCTCTAGGTACCTGACAGAGCCCAGTGAGGGGAAGGCCTGAACAGTTACCTACCTGATCTGCCATGTTAATATAGGGAGTGACCTTTAATCTGATTGCTCAGGCTCAGAAATAACAATCTCAAAACTTATCTCCTCTACTAGCTATGTGATTCCTCAAGTTACAGAATTAGGTTTATTTATCTGGCTTAAAGTTCCTGTGCTCTATTAAAATATAAGTGACCCTGAACAGGTTATTATGTTAGGCCTTATTTGTCAGAAGCACTTTAGTATGGATTTTAAAAATCACATAATTTCCAGAGATTAGGTTGTGGTAGGGGAAAGTAGAGAGCATGGGTTTCCTGGGTGCCTGAGATTTGGGGGTATTAAAGGGGCAGAATGTAACGGAGAATGGAAACACTAAAAACCAAATGCCCATAATTCATAATTCTGTTGTTCTTGGGTTCTGAGTCAACGACCCGAGGAAATAATGTGTTATTGTCAGTCAGTCAATAAACATTTATTAAGTACCTCTAATGTGCCTGTGCTGGCTATTTCTCCATGGGTAATTGAGTTGGGTACAGTGCCCTCTTGAGAAATTAAGTGACATGGGCTAACAGTGTCAGAGGGAGAATTTGAACTAGGTTTTCCTGGAGCTATGTCCTGCACTCTGTACACTAAGACCTATATCACATTGCTTCCTCTTTTCTTTAAGGGGGAATCTGAGGACCTGCCTTATTTCACACTGACTAGTGTCAATTTTCTTGTTAGTCGTCTAACTGTAAAAAATCTGAACATGTGTATTGAAAGGAGATTAATCATTCAAATACCATAATTAGTTCAAGAACTGTGTCTTTTCAAGATGGAATAAGCTAATTAATTTCTCCTCCTTCCCAGGGAACCTGTTCTCAGATTTGAGCTAATTAGTGAACTGCACGTGAAAAGGAGTGAAGAAGATCTTGTAAATAGGATTTCATTTAAAAAGATCAAATGAAGATTTACTGAAATTCCCCCTCCCTCCACACCTTATTTCTTTATTATTTGAGGTGAAGGTGAATAGGGAAATAAGAATCAGAAAAGTAGCAAATAGGATAGTGAATATTACCTACACATACTTGAGGACTTAAATTCAAATTAAATGAGACAATTAAAAGTGATTTGTTTGAGAGCAGAATTTTAAGTTTAAGAATCTTTTCCATTTGAGTTTCTATTATAGAAGATCAGGGCTATCTATATTGGTGGTGTAGAAAGATGAAGAGCCATACCTAGGGCAGGACTGCTGGGGCTTTGGTTCAAGTCACTGATATAAGGAGGGAGAATTCCTTTCCCAGAAGACATTTGGGGAAAGCAAATTTCCTCCCTATAGTGTTTACATGGTGAAGCATAGATACCATGGTAAGAATCCAAGTCATGAAGAGCTGCAATGAGAATAAAGCTCTGCCTTCTTAAGCTCTCAGGGTGTACCTTCCCCCATTGCCATGAAGCATTGCTATACCAGACTGCCTATGATCTGCAGACCACACCAGGCAGGACACTTGGAGTCTGTGGCAGGATTGAAGTAATGGTGATGGGACTTGGAAGCCCCCAAAGTCTCTGTTTTACAACATTCATCACCCTACTTCCACTGCACTCAACCAGAGTGGACCATCTGGACCAAAGCATTTGGTTTGGGGCCACATGCTGCCTAGTTCCTGGAATCAGCGGTAATGGTGGTATGTGCTAGCCTTCAGGAAACTTAGGGCCTTTGTCTGGCTACTCCAAATGTATTTGTTCCAGGTGTGAGAATTAGCTGTTAAAGATCTAGATCCCTAACCCCTTCCTACCCATTGAGAAAAAACAAAACAGAATAAAACTCATTGAAACAAATATGCACAGTCAAGCAAAGCAAATTCTTGCATTGGCCATGTCCAAAAACGATGGCTCATTCTATACCTGGAGTCTATTATCTCTCCGTCAGGAGGCAGGTAGCATGTTTCATCATCAAACCTCTGAAATGATGGTTGGTTATTGCACTGATCAGAGTTCTATAAGCTAGATGGTGTAGTGGATAGACCACTGGTCCTGTATTCAGGAAGACCCGAGTTCAAGCCTGGCCTTAGACACTTACTTAGATGTGTAACCCTGGGCAAGTCACTTAATCTCAGCTGGCTTCAGTTCCCTGATCTGTAAAACGAGGACAATAGTAGTAGCTATTTCTCAGGATTGTTGAGGATCAAATGTGAGTCATATTTCTAAAGCACTTGGCACATCATAGGCACTTAATAAACGCTTGTTTTCTTCCTTCCTAAAGTCTCTCAAAGTCATTTGTTTTAATATTGCTATTGCATCAAGAGACTTACTTTCAAGTAGATATAGATAGACTGATGGATAGATAGATCCATCCATCAGTTAGATTAATTAAGCACTTAGGTTGTGTCAGGCACTTTGCTAAGCTTTGGGCAAACAAAAGCCAGTAAGACTGATGTCTGCTATACAAAGCTTATATTCTAAGCTCTAGAAATGGGAAAGATAAAAGGGGAGACAATACATAATGACTTGAGATGTTCAAGAAACAGAGATAGAAGACTAAAACTAAGCCAGATGAAGCCAAAACTGGTCCATCAAAGACTTGGGGACGGAGTCCCATTCTTAAGTAGGGTGAGAGTGGGGATGATGGCTCCAGTAGGGTGTGGTTTGCATAGTTGGAGATGTCCAGAAAAAGTTCTATCAAGTATTACCAGTGGTTGTATGATGTTAGACATGTCACCTAACCTTCATGGGCATTTCTTTTTTTTCTAAAATACGGTTCTTTACCCTTTTTCCCAGGATATTTGTGAGGATTAAATTAAATAACAAATAGGACAGCACTTTGAAAAAGTATACAGTGCTACACAGGTATAAGGCATTTGGGGTATAATTGACTATATCTCCATAGTCAAAGTAGAATTTTAAATGGAGGTAAGTTTCCAAATAATTCTTGCAAAAGTACCTGTTCCTGAGGATAAGTTGTCTAAACAGGCTATCTGTACATCTGATTCATTGCCTAATCAGCCCTTTCTTCCACTTTGTGTGTGTAGATACAGCCAGCGATTATTTTCAAAGAATTATAGAATATCTGAATAATAGAATATTAGTGTAATTGAGTGTTAGAAACGTAGGATGTCAGAATTAGAGAACAATGAAATTCTATAGTGATCCTCAGAGGATCTTCTAGTCTAGCTTCTTCACTTGACAGACGAAGAACTCCAACTGAGCAAGGTAATGAAAACATCTTGCTTTGAAACCCCAGGCTTCCAAATGGAATCAGCTCTATGAAAACTATAGCAATTGCTTAGGGAACATTTTTACTTCTATCTTCAGCGTACTTGGAAGGTGAGTAAGTTTATGGCAGTCAATGATTAATAAATCAATCCATCCATCAACATGAATTTATTAAGCACTTATTGAGAATAAAGTATTACTTATATTTGTTATCTTTTTTCTAATTATTGAAAGCTGAGGATTTCTAATTTGGAGGGAAAGGGATAGAGTGAGCAGTTGCCTAAAGAAAAGACACCTATAGAAAGCCAGTTGAGAGTTACTGCCCATGATTTTTAGATAGCAGAATTGGGAAAATCTCCTTGGGTCCCTTGTGCTTTGGGGAATTTCTTGCTGTGGGTGGTTGAGCAAGGACTCAGAGACACAGGCGGTGAGTGAGAAGAAGGTAACTTTGCTAACTGGAGCTAAAAAATGATCAGTTTCTCACATATAATGATTCCAAAATTTGAGCTTCCTGCTTCAGACACCCACCCCCAATTCTGACCATTACCACAAGAGTCCAGGTTTATAATCACTTTTCATTCAAAGTGTTACAGTAAAAAACGACTTATTTTTTAAAGTTTAGATACAAATTGGTGTAAAAAACGAAACAACAAAGCCTGATAATAACTACAAATCATGGCTTGGAGAGAGAGGTAAATTGAATGAGAGCTTTCTTCTGTCATCCAAATAAACTTTCTTCTCTGTTCTGACACACTAGAATATATAGGCTAACCAGAGATAATATTGGTGAAGTGCTTAGCACAGTGCCTGGAACATAGTAAGCATGAAATGAATGCTTATTCGCTCTCCCAATTCCCCCTTTCCAAAATTCCCTATTATTGTTACCGTCCTCCCAGTTATCCATGCTTACAACCTAGGCATCATCCTTAACTCCCCACTTTCCCTCAGCTCTCGTATCTGGTTTGTTCCCAAGGCCTATCAGTTTTCTTTCTTTTTCAGAGGCAACTGGGATGAAGTGACTTGCCCAGGGTCACACAGCTAGTAAGTGTCAAGTGTCTGAGGCTGGATTTCAACTCAGGTCCTCCTGGCCACCTAGCTGCCCCTAAACCTATCAATTTTAATTTTGTAACATCTCTCAAATATGCTCTCTTCTGTCCTCTGACACTGCCCCCATCCTGGTGTAGGCCTTCATCATTTGACGCCTGGATAATTTTCAATAGCCTGCTGGCTTATATAAGTGCCATACCCCTCTCCCCACTGGAGTCCATCCTTCACTCAGCTGTGAAAGCCATCTTCCCAAAATGCAAGTCTGACCATGTCACTCCATCTCTCCCACCCCCATAAACTCCAGTGCCTTGCTGTCACCTCCAGGATCAGATATGAAATCCTCTTTCAATTCCCTTTGTAGCCTGCCTCTTCTCATTACTTTTCCAGTCTTCTTACATACTACTCTCCTCCCGTGTACCTGGAGACCCAGTGACACTGGCCTCCTTACATAGGCCTCCATCTCCTGTCTCTGGCTATTTTCATTGGCCATTCCTCATACCTGGAATGCTCTTTCTCCTTATCTCTGACTCCTAGCTTCCCTACCTTCCTTTAAGTACCAGCTAAAAGCCGACCTTCTTTAAGAAGCCTTTCCTAACCCCTTGGATGCTAATTCATGTTATCTCCTATTTATCCTGTATGCAGTTTTGTTTGTACACAGTTATTTGCATGTTTTCTCCTCCATTAGACTGAGATACTTGACAGTCAGGACTTTCTTTTTTATATATCAATCACATATATGTGTATATATACACATATATGTGTGTGTATATATATATGTATATATATATAAATTTATATATCAATTATACATGTGAAGTGATGCAAAATACATTTTCATATTAACCATGTTACAAAAAAAGCAAAAAAAAATAAAGAAAGCAAAAAAAAAGTATTCTTCAATCAGCACTCAGAGTTCATCAGCTCTCTCTGGAGGTGAATAGCATTGTTCATCACGAGTCCTTTGGAATTGTGGATCATTGTATTCATCGGAGTGGCTAAGTCTTTCACAGTTGATCATAGTTACAGTATTGCTGTTACTGTATACAACGTTCTCCTGGTTCTGTTCGATTTACTTTGTATCATTTTGTACAAGCCTTCCTGGATTTTTCTGAAGTCCACCTGTTCATCATTTCTTATAGCACAATGGTATTCCATCACAATCATATACAACAACTTGTTCAGCCATTCCCTAATTGATTGGCATCCCCTTAATTTCCAAATCTTTGCCACCAAAAACCAAGAGCCACTGTAAGTATTTTTGTCCATACAGGTCTTTTTCCCTTTTCAGAGCAAGAACTTTCTTTTACTTCTCTTTGTATCCCCAGAACTTAGTACAGTACCTGGCTTATTGACTGATTTACTCTGACCAGTTTGCATGTTATCTCCGCAGTTAATCAGGGCTGAAGAGGTTTGTTTTTTTTTTTTAAATTGTGGATGCACTAGGGAGCCATTGGAGATTTCTGAGTAGGGGATGACATAGTCAGATTTGTAGTTTAGGAATATTAATTTAGTAGCATAAATGATGAATTGGGGAAAGAAGAAATAAGAAACACAGAAAATAGGTAGAAGGTATTTGTAATAGTCCATATGAGAGGGAACAAAAGCCCAAACATAGGTAGAGATTCAAAGTATGAGTGGAAAGTAGCAGACAGTTGCAAGAGATATTGCTGAAGCACGATCAATAATATTTGGCTACTGCAGACTGAGGATATGTAGACTGAGGAAGGTGGTACCATTAACAGAAATAGGAAAGCTTGGAAGAGAGATGGATTTGGGAGAAAATGAGTTCTCTTTTCAACATATGAAGTTTAAGATGACTGCTGGACACGCAGGTGGTGTTGACCCAACAGGTAGTTTGATACACAGAACAATAGGTAATGTGGGAGAAAGATTAGACTGGTTATGTAGCTTTGAGATAATCTGCATAGAAATGATAATAAAGCCCATGGAAGCTTATAAGATTTTCAAGGGAGAGAGAAGAAATTACCCAGTCTATCTGAATGCCCATGCTGAGCAGGTAGGAAGAGGACAATAATCAATGGAGAAAAATTGAGAAAGAATGGTTAGCTAGGAAGAGAGTCAAGAGGATATAAAAGGTCATCTACTCCAACCCCCAACCCCATTTAAAAATTTCCCCTACAACATAACTGACAGTTGGTCATCCAGACCAAAGCTATGTCACAGGCATCAAAGAAGGAGAGAGTGTTCAGGAGGAAGGGGTGGTTGACACAGTCATGGAAGAGAGAGGGAGGTGAGGACTTAGAGGCTGTGATTGTACTGTAGGGAATTAGTGAAAGTGAGAAGAGCTCCCAGAAGATAAAAAGCTTGAGGGAATAGGAAGGTCAAGTGAAAGGTTTTTTTTGTTTTGTTTTGTTTTTTAAGGATGGGAGAGATGGGAATATTTACAGGTAGTAGGGAAAGAGAGGAGAGAAAGTGAGGGAGGGATTGAAGGGGACAAACTCCCCAAAGGATGTGGGAGGGGAAAGGGTCAAGATCACAAACAAAGGGGTTGACCTTAGCAAGGAGAGGCCTGCTTCTGCATGAGCGACTGCAGCAAACAAAGGAGGAGAGAATGACCGATGGTAAAGAGTGGTTTGAAGAATTGTCGTAAGGGAGAAAAGGGGTTTATTGTAGATGGCCTTTACGTTCTCATTAAAGTAGGAAGTGAAGTTTTTTGCTGAGAGGGAATGGGGAGAAAGTGGAATAGAACATCTGAAGAGAAAGAAGAAAATCTGGAATCATCCCTTAAAGAATGTGAGAGTCAAGGAAAATAAAAGGACTGCTGTGTATCACAAAAGGCTTACAGGTCTCTTCAAGGGGTCTGCCATTTGTCGATTCACAGAGCTAATAGAATTCATTCACAGGACCAATGATTGCTTCCATTTGTGTTCGAAATGACCTTACTCAGTTAACATTCTAAAATCAGGCTCTGTGAGGAGTCTCTGGCAACATAACTAACTCAAGTTGCCCATTAGCTGCCCATATTAAGCAAGGAGAGGCAGGTTTTCGAAGCCAGGGATGCACCCTTATTAAGATGTAATTTTTTCCCTCTGAATGTTTATATTTCCATTTAGCAGTTACATACTTGTCTCAGTATGTGTGATCTATCGCAAATTGTTTTTGCATCAAATCCAGAATGGATTTTATTATATTGAACTCATTTTTTATTCCTGCTTCTCCCAGGGAAATTGTATCCATGGGCACTAGGGCTCACAGCAGTTCACTATTCTGAGGGAAGAAAAATATTGACATTGGAAACATGATGGGCTTAGACAAGGCAAAAATCTTTTTCCCCTCTTGGGAAAACTGTCATTTTGGAAATAAGAATATTTGAAACTTGTCTCTGATACTGATTTGATAGAATGTCACAGTGAGACTCCTCCATTTGAGTATGTTACAATTGATGCTCAACAACTGATTAGCGGTCAATGTCATTAAACTGATGGGATTATGGTCACTGTCCGTATAAGCTGAAACATCATCCTGTTCCCCATTTTCCAGTATTAATCATTTAACTTCAGCCAATTGCTCAAAAATACAACCATGGAATGAAAAATTCATTAACATTTCAACTTTTTAATTTTAATTTGGACTAAGATTTGAACATTGATGCACTGTAGAATAGGGCACTGAGGTAGTGCAGGGGATGGAGTGCCAGGCCTGGAGTCAGGAAGACTCATTCAAAACTGGTCTCAGACATGTTAGCTATGTGACCCTGGAAAAGTCACTTAACCCTGTTTGCCTCAGTTTTCTCATCTGAAAATAAACTGGAGAAGGAAATGACAAATCACTCCATTATCTTTGTCCAGAAAACCCCATGCACAATGACCATCTGGTTCTTCTCATTTTACTTTGTACCACTTCATATAGATCTTGCCATGTTTTTTTCTGAAACTACCTCCCTGGTCATTTCTTATAGCACATATGCCACAGTTTGTTTAGCCAAATGCCCAATCGAGCATTCCCTTGATTTCTAATTCTTTGCCACCACAAAAACAGCTGCTATAAATGTTTTTGTACAAATACGTATTTTTCCTTTTTCTTTAATCTCTTTGGGATTCAGACCTACACAGTTTTATAGCCATTTGGTCATAGCTCCAAATTGTTCTCTAGAATGCTTGGATCAGTTCACAACTCCACCAACAGTTCATTAGTGTACCAATTTTCCCTTCCTCCCCTCCAGTATTTGTCATTTCTGATAGGTGTGAGATGACCTCAGACTTGTTTTGATTTGCATTTCTCTAATCAATAGTGATTTAGAGCAGTTTTTTATATGATTGTAGATAGTTTGGATATCTTCTTCTGAAAACTGCCTGTTTATATCCTTTGACTTTTTATCAATTGGGCAATGGCTCTTATTTTTTATAAATGATTCAGTTCTATATTCACTCGGTTCTATACTTGAGAAATGAGGCCATTATCAGAAAAACTCGCTATAAATTTTTTGGATATTACTTCATTGGTACCTTTTAGCAAAATTTAGTTTCCCTGATTATCTCCTTTAATTAGGTCTATTTTTGCTTTTGCTTTGTCTAAGATCATAATTGCTACTCCTGTCTTTTTAATCTCTACAGAAGCATATCAGATTCTGCTACAGCACTTTATTTTAGCTGTGTGTGTTACTCTGTTTCAAGTTTGTCTCTGTAGACAACATATTGTTGGATTCCAGTTTCTGATGCATCACTGTACTGTGTATTTTTCTCTATCTCATTTTCTTTGTTTCTTCTCTATCTTGTCCCTTCTCAAAAGTCAACTTAGTTTCTAACCACAACCTCCCTTAAGCTGCCCTCCCTTTTATCATTCTACCCCTCCTTTCTTTTATCTCCTTCTCCTCTTATTTCGTTATTGGGTAAGTTGCATTTTTATATACAATTGAGTGCGTGAGTGCGTGAGTGTGTGTGTGTGTGTGTGTGTGTGTGTGTACCTGTGTATTCTTCCCTCTTGGAAACAATTATTTTTTTTCTTTTTTTAATATAAATTTATTTCTTTTTAGTTTTCAATATTCACTTCCACAAGTTTTTGAGTTCCAAATTTCTCACCCCTCCCCCCACCCCAAGATGGCATGCATTCTGAATACCCCTTCCCCTGGTCTGCCTTCTCTTCTATCTCTCCCCCCTCCCTTCTCTTATCCCCTTCCCCTTCTATTTTCCTGTAGAGCAGGATAGACTTCTGTATCCCATTTCCTGTATTTCTTATTTCCCAGTTGCATGTGAAAACATTTTTTTTAAAACATGTGTTTTTAAAACTTTGAGTTCCAAATTTTCTCCCTTCCTCCCTCCCCACCCACCCTCATTGAAAAGGCAAGCAACTCAATATAGGTTGTACATGTGCAGTTATGCAAAACACTTCCTAGTAGACATGTTGTGAAAAACTAACTCTATTTCCCTTAATCCTATCCTGCCCTCCCATTTATTCTATTCTTTCTTTTGACCCTGTCCCTCCTCAGAAGTATTTGCTTCTGATTACCCTCTTTCCCAATCTGCCCTCCTCTCTATCACCCCCTGCTCTCTTGTCCCCTTCTCCCCCTATTTTCCTGTAGGGTAAGACAGATTTCCATACCCAATTGAATGTGTATTATTCTCTCCTTAAGCCAAATCCTATGAGAATAAGATTCCTCATTCCCTCTCACCTTCCCCTGTTTCCCCTCCACTGGAGAGACTTTTCTTTTCTGTTTTTTTTTGTGAGATAATTTACCCCATTCTACCTCTCCCTTTCTTCTTCTCCGAGTACATCCTCTCTCATCCCTTAATTTTATTCTCCAGATATGACCCCTTAATCTTCAACTCACCCTGTGCCCTCTATCTATCTATCTATCTATACATACATACAATTTTTTCCTTCAACTACCCTAATACTGACAAAGGTCTCATGAGTTACAAATATTTTCTTTCCATGCAGGAATGTAAACAGTTCAATTTTAATAAGTCTCTTATGATTTCTCTTTCCTGTTTACCTCTTCATGTTCCACTGGAGTCCTGTATTTGAAAGTCAAATTTTCTATTCAGCTCTGGTCTTTTCATCAGGAATGCTTGAAAGTCCTCTATTTCACTGAATGACCATTTTTCCCCTGAAGGATTATACTCAGTTTTGCTGGGTAGGTGATTCTTGGTTGTAATCCTATCTCCTTTGCCCTCCGGAATATTATATTCCATGCCCTGTGGTCCTTTAATGTAGAAGCTGCTAAATCTTGTGTTATCCTGATTGTGTTTCCACAGTACTTGAATTGTTTCCTTCTGGCAGCTTGTAAATTTTCTCCTTGACCTGGGAACTCTGGAATTTGGCTACAATATTCCTAGGAGTTTTCCTTTGGGGATCTCTTTCAGGAGGAGATCTGTGGATTCTTTCAATTTCTATTTTGCCCTCTGGTTCTAAATATCAGGGCAGTTTTCCTTGATAATTTCTTGAAAGATGATGTCTAGGCTCTTTTTTTGATCATGGCTTTCAGATAGTCCAATAATTTTTAAATTCTCTCCTGGATCTATTTTCCAGGTCAGTTGTTTTTCCAATGAGATATTTCACATTTTTTCTAATTTTTCATTCTTTTGGATTTGTTTTACAGTGTCTTGATTTCTCATAAAGTCACTGTCTTCCAATTGCTCTATTCTAATTTTTAAGGAAGTATTTTCTTCAGTAATCTTTTGGACTTCCTTTTCCATTTGGCCAATTTTCTTTTTAGGGCATTTTCTCCTCATTGGCTTTTTGGACCTCTTTTGCCATTTGGGTTAGGCTGTTTTTTAAGGTGTTATTTTCTTCAGTATTTTTTTGGGTCTCCTTTAGCAAGCTGTTGACTTGTTTTTCATGATTTTCTTGCATCACTCTCATTACTCTTCCCAGTTTTTCCTCTACTTCCCTTACTTGCTTCTCAAAATCCCTTTTGAGCTCTTCCGAGGCCTGGGACTGATTCATATTTTCTTGGAAGCTTTGGATGTAGGAGCTTTGATTTTGTTGTCTTCTTCTGGTTGTATATTTTGATCTTCTTTTTCACCAAAGTAAGATAATATAGTCTGACCCTTTTTGCGCTGCTTACTCATGATCCCAGCCAATTACTTGAGTTTTAAATGCCTTGTTAAGGTAAGAGTCTGCTTCCAATGTGGAGAGTGTACTGTCCCAAGCTTCAGGGGTTTGTGTAGCTGTTTTCAGAGATACTTGTAGGACCCTGCAAATTTTCAGTTCTACCAAGGTGGTATGATAAGGGACGAGGTATTTACTCCTTTCCTGGCCTGTAACCACAAGTATTCCTTTCTGTCTCATAACTGTGAGGAGGGGTTTCTCTCCACAGCCACTACAAGCTCCACCACACCAACGTTCCTCCTCACCCCAGCACTGCCACCCAGAACTGTGACCCAGATGCACACATGGGCAAAGCAAGAGATTCCTGCCTCAGCACTGGCAAAGAGATCCCTGCAGTCCCTCTCTGATCAGCCACTGGATTTCCCCTCAGTCTGTGGGCCAGAAGCTCAGGAAGCAGCTGCCCCTCACCAGGGCCACGCTCTTGGGGAATGGAGCTGAAACCCTGCCTTCCTCTCTGAGCACCAACAGAAATAGACTTTTCCCACTGCCCTTCTAAATTGTCTTTGGCATTGGTGGATTGAGGAGTCTGGAAACCTCCACAGCTGCCCACGATTCAGTCCTCTGAGGCCTGCTCCAGGTTTGCTGTGGCCTGCGCGCCCATGCTGCACTTCCAGCCCAGGGCGATACACCTTTCTGATCAATCATCCAGGTTGTCTTGGGCTGGAAATTTGTTTCACTCTGTCTTTTTGTGGGTTCTGCTGCTTCAGAATTTGTGTAGAGCCATTTTTTATGAGTATTTGGAGGGGTTTGGGGGAGAGCTCAAGCAAGTCACTGCTTTCACTCCGCCATCTTGGCTCTGCCCCCCTGGAAACAATTCTAATGAGAGTAAGGTTGAAGTACTGCTTGCCACCTCCTTGTTTTCCTCTTTATTGAATAAGTTTTTCCTTGTATACCTCTTTTATGTGAGAAAATGTTCCCTGTTCTACCTCTCCCTTTCCCTTTTTCCAAGTTCATCCCTCTCCCTCACCCCTTCTTTTTTTGGGAGAGCATTCCAACATAATTGACTGTCATCATGCTCCCTATCTATGCAAACTCTTTTTAACTGCCCTAATAATCATAATGTTTTTAGTAGTTATATGTATCATCTTCCCATGTAGGAATGTAAACTGTTTAACTTTATTGAGTCCCTTATGATTGCTCTTTAATATTTACCTTTTTATGCTTCTCTTGAATTTTGTCTTTGAATATCACATTTTCTATTCAGCTTGATCTTTTCATCAGGAATGCTTGAAAGTCCTCTATTTCATTAAATTTCCATTTTTTCCCCTGAAGGATTATACTCAGTTTTGCTGGTAGATTATTCTTGGTTGTAATCTAGCTCCTTTGCCTTCCAGAATATCATATTCCAAGCCTTCAGATCCCTTAATGTAGAAGTTGCTAAATCTCGGGTTGTCCTGGCCTGTGGCTTCACCATACTTCAATTGTTTCTTTCTGGCTACTTTCAATATTTTCTCCTTAACCTGGGAACTCCGGAATTTGACTATAATATTTCTGGGAGTTTTCATTTTGGGATCTCTTTAAGGAGGTGATCAATGGATTCTTTCAATTTCTATTTTACCATCTGGATCTAAGATATTAGGGCAGTTTTCCTTGCTAGTTTCTTGGAATATGCTGTCTAGGCTCTTTCATTGATCATGGCTTTTAGGTAGTCCAATAATTCTTAAATTATCTCTTTTTGATTTATTTTCCAGGTCAGTTGTTTTTCTGATATGATATTTCATATTTTCTTCTATTTTTTTCATTGTTTTGACTTTGTTTTATTGTTTCTTGATGTCTGATAGAATCATTAGTTTCCACTTGCCCAGTTCTAATTTTTAAGGAATTATTTTCTTCAGTGAGATTTTGTACCTCTTTTTCTATTTGGCCAATTCTGCTTTTTAAGGAGTTCTTTTCTTCTGTGAATTTTTGTGCCTCTTTTACCAGCAGGCCAATTCTGGTTTTCAAGGTATTATTTTCTTCAGTATTTTTTGTGCCTTTTTTGCCAAGATAGTAATCTCTTTTCATAATTTTCTTGCATCACTCTCATTTTCCCCCAATTTTCCTTCTCTTTATTTATCTTTCTATCTCTTTCCAACCTTATTTCTTTCATTGGTTCTTCCAGGAATTCTTATTGGGCTTTTGCCCAATTAGCATTTTACTTTGAGACATATTTGTAGCTGTTTTTACATTGTTGTCTTCTTCTGAATTTATGTCTTGGTCTTCCCTGCCATAATACTAACTTTTTATGGTCAAGTTCTTTGTTGTTGTTATTGTTGTTTCCTCATTTTCCAGCTTATTTATTGACTTTCAACTTTATGTTAAAACTGAGGTCTGTTCATCTTAGAGTGAGGAGACACTGTCCCAAGCTTCATGCTTTTTCGTGCTGCTATTTGAGTGCTAGTTCTGAGAGTCTGCAAGTCTTTGGTGCTTCCAAGTTGGTGTGATCCAGGGAGTGGTGTGGTCACTGCTCTTTTGATCTGTGCTCTGGTCACCCAGCAAGGGCTCCTGGTCCCTTGTAGACATAAGCCCTAGCACTCCTCTTGGTCCTGGAACTGTGACCAGGTCCCTGCTCCCTTGTGACCAACCACTGTGCTCATCTTTGCCGTGGAACTACAACCCAGAACTGCTTATGGGCAATAGAATTTGGAAACAGAGCCTGGTCCTGTGCCCACTGACAACACAGCGATCCCCTGTCATCTCTTCTGACCAGTGGCCCAATCCCCTTAGTGCCTTTGGGCTGAGAGTTCCTGAAGCTGCTGCTTCTGTCATTGTTGTGGCTGTCTCCAGGGCCCATAGCTGGTGCTACTGCCATGCTCTATATCTGTGTTCACTCTGGCGTCACAGAGCTCTCTTGCTGACCTCTTAAGTTTGGAAAACTGTCCCGTCCTGACCTTCTGTTGGCTGTGCCACTCCAAAATTTGATTTGAGGTGTTATTTTAAAGTTGTTTCGAGGGGAAAGTTGAGAGAGTTCAATTGGGTTGCTGCCTCTAATCTGCAATCTTGGCTCTCAGACTTATTTTGAGTTTCAACTTCCTGCTAACCATTTTTGTCTAGCTTTTCCAGTCTAAAGATCATCCTCTTATCATGTTCCCATCTACTCTGAGCAGCAGTCCTAATCCTTTTTCAGTCTCCTCTTGCCTTCAATTATATATCTATATATATCTATATGCTCCAACTTAGCATATATACATATCTATCTATCATGTGTCTATCTACCTACTTATATTTCCCTGCTTTCCTTCCCTCCCTTCCTTTCTTCCTTCCTTCTTCCCTTTTTTTCTTTCTTTCTTCCTCAGCAGTCATTGCCAGTCTCAATTCATTTTGAACTTGTTATCCTGGCACAGTTCTTACAGGACTCTACCACTGTTTTGTATTCCACCTACCTTACCTGCCCTTTTCTCCATCTTCTAAACCTGTCATTTAAAAATCTAGGTTGGTCGATGAGTTCCCTGTGGAGCCACACTGATGTGTTTAGACAGCTTCTAGAGTCAGAGCTGGGAGGAAACTTTGAGGTCTTTCAGTTTAACTTCTTTATTTTACAAATGGGGAAACTGAGGTCTAGAAAAGGTCAAGTGACTTGCCCAAAGCCATATAGGTAGTATCACAGACAGGATTTAAAGCCCATGATTTAATGTGACTCTTAGTGTAATACTAACTGCCATTGTATCAGGCTATCTTTGCTTGTTTTTCTATCTTTAGAATTTGATTCTTCCCATGCTTTTGGGACTGGTCTCCTCTAGGATTTTAGATCGTGGAATTTTACCCATAATTTTTCTGAATCCTTTGAAATCTTTCCTTTCTAAATCTAGAGGGAAAATCAAACTAAGTCTGAAAGCGATAAGAACTTTGAAACAAAGTGACCGTGCCATCTTATAATTCTTAAAAATGAGGGAGGGGATTAATGGGCATAGGAAGACATGGAACCCAAGTTTTTAGGAAAAAAAGATTTCAAAAATGTTTAGAGAACACATAGGTTCCCTTCAACAAAAGCTCTCTGTGAAAAGATGTCATAAAAAGGTAAGAGGTATTTAAGAATGAGAATCTTTTCATACAATCCCACATGAGTCTGAGGAGGAACAATAATAATAACCCAAAGTTATGTACGTAATAGGATCTACAGCAAGTCCAGATCTGCTGAGATGGCATTTTTCCATGTGGAAGATGCTAGGGAGCTAATTTCAGAAGAACAGTGATGTGATATGAGGGAAATGCCTTGGAGAGATATATTGTGGAGCATGCATAGACATTCTGTAACTAATTCTAGCTGGTAAATTGTAGATCTAGGAGGAGGATATTTGATTGGCTGTGGAGGCATTCAAAAAGTCTCATTAGCTTCAGTTAATGGCCTCTTGGCCTCGATGCTCTTGTTGAAAATTGACATCCAGTGAAGGAAGTAGAATCATGACCTTGTGAATTTGAGAGGTCCAGAGCGCTCTTTGACATAGTCTTTCCAAAGTTCAAGTTTGAAGTAGAATAGCATTGATGCCCTGGGGAGCAAGCAATGGCTCTTGGGAGAGACCTTTGGAAATCCCAATAGTAGCTGAGATCCAGTCTGATCTGGAAATGAACTTGGTGGGACTAACATGCTATTGAAACTGAGCTAAGTTTTGAGTCTAATCTCCACCCCACCCCCACACGCTAACAGCAGTGGTGTAAAGCAGGGATTATGCCCCCAAGGTGTTAAGGAAAATGTTTGTACATTTATTCTTGCTCTGTCTATGGCGTTAATATTCCTTTGTAAAGGCTACCTAGTGTTAAGTGGTTAAACGGAAATGAAGTGCTAGTCATTAACCCCTAAAATGGAAGGACATGGCTGATGGGGGCTCAAGCTGATGGCAATAGAGAAGAGGTGTTACACAGGCTGAAAACCCAAATTCTGGAAGGATGAGATGCCGAGGAGCATCCTCTCTATCTGACCACTCTTTCTCAATCTCCTTTGCAGGACTGTCATTCTTAACTTCTCTCTCCCCCCAACTGTGAGTATACCCCCAAATCTGGGCGGAGTCCTCTTTTCTTCTCTCTTTACACTCTTTCAGTGACCTCATCTGCTCACATTGACTTAATCATCCCCTCTATGCTGATGACTCCTATATTTATATTTCCAGCCTTAATCTTACTCTTGAACTCCAGTCCTATACCACTTATTAATTGATATTCAAAACAGATATCCCAAATACGCATTCAAACTCAACATGTACAAAATGAAAGGTATTACTTTTAACCTCTAACCTCACCCCGCTTCTAAATATCCATCTCTATTGCTGTTTTGAGGGTGCCATCATCCTTCCAGTTATCTTAGTTCACATCCATGCTGTCATCCTTGGCTCCTCATCTCATTTAGCTCTCACATCCATTCAGTTGCCAAACTGAGTTGTTTCTACCTTCACTATACCTCTCTCACCCATCCCCTTCTCTCCATTTACACGAATGCAACCTTAGTTCAGGGCCTCATCAATTTTTCACTGTCACAATTGCCTAATTGGTCTCTCTGACTCCAATTTCTCCCTTCTCTAATCTATCCTTCACATAACTTCCTAGATCCTAAAAGCATGGATTTGACCGTGTCGCTCCCCTTTCAGCAAAGTCCAAGGGCTCCCTATGACCTTTGGGATCAAATATATCACTTTTTCTATTTGCCAATTAAAGCCATTGCTTCCCCCCATACGCATCGGCCAAATTAGCTTTATTTTTGTTCCTCTACCTTTTACATGCCTTTGTATTGGCTATTTCTCACGTCTGGATGTATTCTCTCCTTACCTCAACCTCTCGTAACCCTTAGTTTCCATGAAACCTCGGTTCAAGAGCCACCATTCCCATAAGGCCTTTCCTAACACCCCTGGCTGTGAGTGCCTTCCTTTAAAAGTAGGGTGTGTTGGCAAATGTTGAACAACTGACTTTAAAGTTTAATCTGAATCATTAACATTTTATCCATCACTTTCTTAAGTCTAGACAATCAACAAAATAATAAACCTAGCCTCTAGTTGGTAGAGTTTGATGGTGTCTGAGGGATAAATGCACACACTGAAATTTTAACAACCAGCTTTTCTCTCTCTAGCCAGTTTGACCTGGCTCCATTATACTCCTGCCTGCATCTATTTTGTTTATACCAGTATTTGTACACATAGCTTCCCCTAGCTAGACTGTAAGCTCTTTGAAGGCAGGGGTTGTTTCATTTTGCTTAACTCATAGTTTGGTCCAGTTCCCTCATTTTACACCCTGTGATGTAAATCAAATGCATCCAAGGATCCAAGACTCTAGAGTGGACTTCTGCAGCAGTTGGAAAGGGATGAAACTGAAAATTTTTGGTCTCTGTCTCTCTAGCCATGCGAGTATGTGAGTAGTTGAAAGTATACCTTGTTTTCTTTAAAGGCATAATGATGGTTCATCATCTTTGTGTTTACTGAACTGTTCTTTAAATTGCCTTACTCTTTTACAGAAATCCAAATTCTAGCCTTACTATTTTTATTTTAGACACCTAGAGTAAAGGCAGAGGTGTGCAGTGTAAGATAATTAAGGCATATATTATTTAATTTTGTTAGTAGACACCATATCACATTTCATTTATGCATATGTGAATGTTGTTTTGTTGTCCATTCTACTCACTATCCAAATCTTACCAAATGAACCTAGTAGTCCATCTACAAAAATTGGACATTTCTATGTATTTATTAGCTACTCTAGAGCATAGAAAATGCAAGTAATTATTATTCATTTGAAAGGATATGGTCTATCATTATGAACAATGAAATACGAATAAACATCTTTCTTTCATTTCCTATCTTATTTATAATTTGTTTAAATTTTTATTTTTAGCAAAGAGAAACAACAAAATTATTAGAATTCACATTTTTAATACATGTGGCTTAATTTATCAAATTGAATGGAGAAATATATATGTATACTTTTTTTGTTGCTATTTTTTTGAAAATTTGGACTCTGATATTATAAGATACTTAAGAAGAACAAGATAGACCTTACTTTATATTTCTATTTATGTACTGATTGAATAAAAAAGGAAGAAAGAAAGCAAGGTAGAAAGAGAGAAAGAAAGCTAGAGGAAATCTTTTTTGTTCAAAAACAGCAAACAAAATATTTCTCACACTTTTATGTAGTTTTCACCTCAAAGGGAAAAAAATAAGTTTGAATCAATGAAATGAAAGTATTTAAGTACCTACCATGTGTTAGGCACCATATTAGGGATACAGAGAAAAAATAGAAATAATCCCTGCCTACAAGAAGCTTACATTCTACTGGGAGGAAACAACAGATACACAGAGCACAACGTCTGCCACGTAGTAAACACTTAAATGCTTAAGTGATGTCTATTTCATTCATTTATTCATCTATTCTCTCTCTCTCTCTCTCTCTCTCTCTCTCTCTCTCTCTCTCTCTCTATCTCTCTCTCTCTCTCTCTATGTTATCACTGATGAGTACAGGAGATTTGTTTGACCTGCTTTCTTTCAGACCTGGGTCAGGTCACTCCTCCTTAGGCAGCATAGTGGATCCCATTTCTGAGGGACTCACCATAATTGTTACCACACTTAATATGGAAACCCAATTGGCTTGGCCCACCACAGCTTAGAACTACTGAGCTCAAGTGATCCACTGGCCTCAGCCTCCCCAGGAGCAGGGATTACAGGTGTGCGCCACCACATTGACTTGGGTTGATTTATAATTACATATGAAATATATACAAAGCAAAAAAGCTCAGTCCTCTGAGTTTCTAAAAACTTCTTCTCTGAGAAGACCTCCCATCTACTTTGTATATATTCTTTATGTCTGCAGAGACAGACAGAGAGTATAGGCTTGAGATCAATTCTAGGATTATGGGGCTATTTGCACTACCCCAACTGTATACTCAACATCTTTATATCGATCACTCAAGATGCAACAAAAACTGGCTTACCTTTACCTGGAGACAAAACTCATTATAAAAATATGGATAGAAAATATACCAGATCTAAGGGTAAGCATTATTGGTTTGCCAGGTGGCAATGAGGCAAAGGAGAAGGAGGAAGTAGAGAGGGGATAAATTCATCAGACCCTAATAGTACTGACAATCAGGAAAACAACAAAATTCTGTTCTGGCAGATTCCTTCACAAACATGTCAGTGAGTCAGAAAATGCTTCAGCTGCTCATGATTATGCTCATTTTAGGGTAGCAGTGGCCTTCACCTGCAAGCAGGTCTCCTATCAACCTTCACCCTTCCTTTCAGGTAGGAAAACTATGTTTCTCATCAGTCCCCTTGACAAGGTAATACATGCACACCTATGTTGTCTTTCCCATTAGAATGTGAACTCCTTGACAGAATGAACTGTTTCTAACTTTTTTTAATCTCTAAAACAGCACAGTGCCAGGCAAATAGTAAGTGTGTATGTGTGTATGTGTGTGTGTGTGTGTGTGTGTGTATGTATGTATGTGTGTGTATAATTAATACATATTAATAAATGCTTTTAAATGGATAGACTGATTTCCCTTCAATGTTATTGTTTGTAGAGAAAGAAAATGGGTCCCTGTGTAAAAAGAACCATGTAGCTTCATAGGAAATTCTTCTATCAACTCTTATTTTAAAGGGAAGAGGAAGGAATGCAAACCAGGGTAAAAACAAAACAGTGATACACATATAAAAAGGAAGGCAATGGTGACCAAGTTCTCTCTCTGTATAATTTATGTATATATGTAATTTATGCTTTAGTCATTTTATTTTTGGCCTTAATGTAATTAATTTGTTATTAAATTTTAAATTTATTATTAAATATTAAGTTGAAAATATATTAGCTTTTCCAAATTAAATATAATTTGTTTCTATGTAACATGTAATATAGAAATATAGTACATATATGTATATTTACATGTTATCTCTCCCATTAGAATGTGACCTCCTTGAGAGCAAGGACAGTGTTTTTGCCCTTCTTTCCAGTACCAGTGCTTAGTACAGTGTCTGGAACAGACTGTGTGCCTAAAAAAATGTGTGGCGGCTGGCTAGTTGGCTGTCAAAATGAATTCCAACTTGGGGAAAATGCTAAGAAAAATGAAAAAGACTTGTTTAGCTCTGTTTAGATCAAGAACAAGGACAAGACGGGCCCATTGCTTGAGGCAGGTAGTATAGTGCTAACGGATGATTGGGAAAAAGCAGAACCATTTAACATGTTTTGTTTGTTTCTTTTTTTTAATCAGGGAGAATGATCTTTGGATTAGACAATTCTCTTTGATAGAAGATGGTTAAAGAGAGGAGTGAAGCCTTAGATATTTGCAGGTAGTAGATGGTATGAAAGCAACTACTGTAAATGCTTTGAATGAGTTCAAGTCTCCAGGACTTGATCGATGATATTCCAGGGTACTGAAACAATTTGCAGATGTGACCTTTGAGAAATTATAGGCCACAAGAAAGGTGCCCAAAAGACTAGAAGTCAGTAAATATCCTGATTTTCAAAAGTGGGGGAAAGTGCACACTGCAACATACAAGTCAGTGAGCATGACTTCTCATCAAAATTCTGGAACAATTTATTAAACAAATGGTTTGTGAGCACTTTGGGTTGGTCGGATGGAGGGAATTGAGCAATGGGCACCTTGAGTGGCAGTACCTTTTCTGCCTTTTCTTTACATTTTACATTTTTCCCATTTAGTTGATAACTTGCTCAAGAAGAGGCAGTGTTGTGCAGTGGATAGCTGCCTCTGGAGCTAGGAAGACCTGAGTTCAAATCCTATCTCTGACACATACTGGCTGTGTAACTGTGTGCAAGTCAATTCACTTCTTAGTGCTGTAGGTGATTCTTTAATACTATAAATTACAAAGAAGGTGTAGACCTGCTTTGGTAGAGGGAATTTTGTCATCTGGGAGTTCTCTATATCAATTAACTCATAGGTCCAGTCTTCATCCCTTAGTTGATAATATCATGTTACATCTGTAAAACATACTACCCCATTTAGAGCCCTTTCATATATGTGAACTCATCTGATCCTCACAATAGACCTGTGAGGTAGACAAAGCCTAGATTTAGACCTCGAAGGGACCTAGGAGGCCTTCTAGGCCAGATCGAGGTCTGGCAGGCCTATAAGCCACTACTCAGTAGACACACTCAAAGGAAGGCATTTTAGTAAATTCAGTCAATGAGTTCCTGGCCCCTAAGAAGATGAGTAATGATCCTTTAATCCTTTGCATTTGTATTATAATTTAATATTTAATTTTTATCAATATTATATTTTATATGTCATATTTGTATATTATATTAGTATGTTATAGCCTGCATTATAAAGCATTTTCATGACCATTCTCTCATCTGATCTTCCCAGGTGAACCCCTAGGCAGGAAGGACAGGTACAGTATTGGGTCTAGGTTATATATGGAGTTTATGGCTGAGTTAGGACCAGAACCCAAGCCTCCTGACTCTTATTCTAAAGCATTATTAGGAAACTTTCTAGGAGTAAGTTAACAGGGCAATCATGTCCTGGAGGTCCCTGACTTCAGGCAGGCAGACAGTCAATAAGCATTTCTTTTAACACTTACTATGCACTATGTATTTTGTTAAATGTTAGGGATATGAAGCAAGGCAAAACATGGTTCCTGCCCTCAAGGGGCTCATATTCTAATGGAGGAGACAATATCCAAATAACTAAGTGTATGTAAGGTACATACAGAGTAGATGGAAGGTAATCTCAGAGGGGGAAGCACTAGTAACTGGGGGGGAAGGGTGGAAAAGGAAAGCATAAGGGTCAAGGCTTCTGCAGAAGGTGGGTCTTGAGCTGAATCTGGGAGGAAGTCAAGGAAACTAAAAGGTGGAGGTGAGGGGGGCAGAGCATTTTGGGTGTGGGAGACAGCTACCACAAATGCACGTAGTGACATAGCATGTCAGGAAGTGTTCGTTTTGAGCATGGCCATTCTAAAGTTAGGGCAGCTAGGTGACAATGGGTAGAGTGAGGGCCTGGAGTCCAGAAGATGTGAATTCAAATCTGGCCTCAGACACTATCTGTGAGACCCTGGACAAGTCATTTGACCCATATTTGCCTCAGTTTCTCATCTCTAAAATGGGACACAGTAGAGAAGGAAATGGTAAACCACCCAAGTATCTTTGCCAGAAAAACTCCATGGACAATGTCCACGGGGCCACATAGAGCTGGACATGACTGAACAACTTCTAAAATTAAGTGAAGGCCAGTTCCACCGCCACTCACTGGCTGAACAGTCTCTCACACCCCCCACATTTTATTTTTTCAAATTACATGTAAAGATAGTTTTCAACATTCATTTTTGTAAGATTTTCAGTTCCAAATTTTTCTCCCTCCCTTCCTTCCCTCCCCCCCTCCCCAAGACAGCAAGCAATCTCATATAGGTTTTAAATGTGCCATCTTGTTAAACATATTTCCACATGAGTAATGTTGTGAAAGAAGAAGCAGAAGAAAAGGGAAAGCCATAAGAAAGAAAAAAAAAAACAAAAAAGGTGAAAATGGTATACTCCGATCTGCAATCAGACTCCATAGTTCTTTCTCTGGGTGTGCATAACATTTTCCATCATGAGTCTTTTGGAATTGTCTTGGATCATTATGTTGATAAGAAGAACTAAGTCTATCATAAGTAATTGATCCTTGCACAATGTTACTGTTACTGTGTACAGTGTTCTCCTAGTTCTACTCACTTCATTCAGCATCAGTTCATGTAAATTTTTCCAGGTTTTTGTGAAATCTGCCTGCTCATTTTTTTTATAGCACAACAGTATTTTATCACATTCATATATGACAACTTGTTCAGCCATTCCCCAATCGATGGGCATCCCCTCAATTTCCAATTTGTTGCCACCAAAAAAAGAGCTACTTTCAACATTTTTGTATGTATGGTTCCTTTTCCCTCATTTATGATTTCTTTGGGATACAGACCTGATGGTGGTGTTGCTGGATCAAAGGGTATGCACAGTTTAATTGCCCTTTGGGCTTAGTTACAAATTGCTCTCCAGAGTGGTTGGATCAGTTTATAACTCCATCAATAATGCTTTAGTGTCCCAATTTTCTCACATCTTCTCCAACATTTATCATTTTCCTTTTCTGTCATATTAGCCAATCTGATAGGTGTGAGGTGGTACCTCAGAGTTGTTTTAATTTGTATTTCTCTGATCAATAGAGATTTGGAGCATTTTTCATACGACTATAGATAGCTTTAATTTCTTCATCTGAAAACCACCTGCTTATATCCTTTGACCACTTGTCAATTGGAGGATGACTTGTATTCTTATAAATTTGACTTGGTTCTCTATATACTTGAGAAATTAAGGCCTTTATCAGAAACATTTGTGGTAAAAATTGTTTCCCAGCTTTCTGCTTTCCTTCTAATCTTGGTCACATTGGTTTTGTTTGTGCAAACCTTTTTAATTTAATATAATAAAAATTAACCATTTTGCATTTCATAATGTTCTCCATCTCCTGTTTGGTCATAAATTCTTCCCTTCTCCATAGATCTGACAGATAAACTATTCCTTGCTCTCCTAATTTGCTTATGGCATCACCCTTTATGTCTTAATCAGAGACCCATTTTGCCCTTGGCTTGGCATATGATGTGAGATGTTGGTCTATGCCTCGTTTCTGTCATACTCTTTTCCAGTTTTCCCAGCAATTTTTGTCAAATAGTGAGTTCTTATCCCAGAAGATAGAGTCTTTGGGTTTATCAAACAGTAGATTACTATAATCATTGATTACTGTGTCTTGTGTACCTAACCTATTCCACCGATCCATCACTCTATTTCTTAGCCAGTACCAAATAGTTTTGATGATTGCTACTTTATAATATAGTTTTAGATCTGGCATAACTATGCCACCTTCCTTTGCATTTCCCCTCCATTAATTCCCTTGATATTCTTGACCTTTTGTTCTTCCAGATGAATTTTGTTATTATTTTTTTCTAGCTCTATAAAATAATTTTTGGTAGTTTGATTGGTAAGGCACTGAATTACTATTTTTTTTAAATAGTAATAACCCCATTTTGGAAAAAGAAATTGAACTAGCCATCAATGAACTACCTAAGAAAAAATCTCTAGTGCCAGATGGATTCACAAGTGAATTCTGCCAAACATTTGGAGAACAACTAATTCCAATACTATATGAACTATTTGGAAAAACAGGCAAAGGAGAAGTCCTATCAAATTCCTTTTATGACATAAATATGGCACTGACACTTAAACCAGGAAGAGCCAAAAGAGGGAAAGAAAATTATAGACCAATTTCTCTAATGAATATTGATGCAAAAATTTTAAATAAAATATTAGCAAAGAGATTACAGCAATTTATCATGAGGATAATACACTAAGACCAGGCAGGATTTATACCAAGAACGCAGGAAAATTATCATCATAATTGACCATATCAATAACAAAACCAACAGAAATCATATGATTATCTTAATAGATGCAGAAAAAGCTTTTGACAAAATACAGCACCCATTCCTGTTCTAAAAAGCATAAGAATAAATGGAGTTTTCCTTAAAATGATAAGCATTGTCTATCTAAAACCATCAGTAAACATATGAAAAAGAAGTGAGCTAAAAACTTTCCCAATAAGATTAGGGGTGAAACAAGGATACCCACTATCATTACTGTTATTTAATATTATACAAGAAATGTTAGCTTTAGCAGTAAGAGAAGAAAAAGAAATGGAAGGAATTAGACTAGGCAATGAGAAAACAAAACTATCATTCTTTGCAGATGATATGATGGTATACTTAGAGAATCATAGAGAATCAACTAAAAAACTTCCTGAAACAATTAACAACTTTAGCAAAGTTGCAGTATATAAAATAAGTCCACATAAATCATCAGCAGTTCTATATATTACCAACAAAGTTTACAGCAAGAGACAGAAGGAGAAATTCCATTTAAAATAACTGCAGATAATATAAAATATTTGGGAGTCGACCTGCCAAGACTATATGCACACAATTACAAAACAGTTTTTACACAAAGAAAGTCAGATTTAAACAATTGGAAAAATATCAATTCCTCTTGGGTAGGCCGAGCTATTATAATAAAAATGACAATTCTAAATCAATTTATTTATTTACTAATGATTTTCAAAAGGGAGGGGGGAAGTGCACTCCACAGAGTACAAGTTGAGCTGATTTCAGAAAAACCTGGAAAAACTTACATGAACCGATGCCGAGTGAAGTGAGCAGAACCAAGAGAACATTGTATACAGCCACAGCAACATTGTGTGATGATCAACTATGATTGACTTAGCTATTCTCAGCAATACAATGATCCAAGTTAATTCCGAAAGACTCATGCTGGAAAATGCTATCCACATCCAGAGAAAGAATTATGGAGTTTGAATGCAGATTGAAGCATATCATTTTCACTTTTTTGTGGCTTTTCCCTTTTGTTCTGTTTCTTCTTTCACAATATGGCTAATGTGGAAATATGTTTACATGACTGCACATGTATAACCTGTATCAGATTGCTTATCGTCTTGGGGAGGGGGGTTCGGGTGGAGGGAGGGAGAAAAAATTTGAAACTCAAAATCTTATAAAAAATAAATGTTGAAAACTATCTTTACATGTAATTGGTAAAAATAAAATACTATCTACACAAAAAATTAAAATAAGGTTATTTATTTTATTTCCTCTTCTGTTAATTTGGGCAATTTATATTTTTTGTAAGCATTCATCCATTTTACTTAGATTATCAGATTTATTGGCATAAAGTTGTGCAAAATAGCTCCTAATTAGTGCTTTAATTTCCTCTTCATTGGTAGTGAATTCACCCTTTTCATTTTTGATACTGGCAATTTGGATTTCTTTTTTTTTTTTAAATCAAATTAACCAAGGGCTTGCCAATTTTATTGTTTGTCCCCATAAAATCAGCTCTTGGTTTTATTTATTAGTTCAATAGTTATCTTACTTTCAATTTTATTAATCTCTCCTTTGATTTTCAGAATTTTTAATTGAGTATTTAATTGGGAGTTTTTAATTTGTTCTTTTTCTAGCTTTTTTAGTTGCATGCTCAATTCATTGATCTCCTCTTTCTTTATTTTATTCATGTATGCATTTGGAGATATAAAATAGTACCTAAGAACTGATTCGGCTGCATCCCATAAATTTGGGTATGTTGTCTCATCATTGTCATTCTCTTTGGTGAAATTATTGATTGTTTCTATGATTTGTTGTTTTACCCACTCATTCTTTAGGATTAGATTATTTCATTTCCAATTAATTTTTAGTCTATTTTTCCGTGGCCTTTTATTACACGTGATTTTTATTGCATCAAGATCTAAAAGAGAAGCATTTAATATTTCTGCCTTTCTGCATTTGATTGTGAGGTTTTTATGCCCTGATACGTGGTCAGTTTTTGTGTAGATGCCAGATACATTCCTTTCTATCCCTATACAGTTTATCTAACTTTTCTAAAATTCTGTTCACCTTCTTAACTTCTTTCTTGTTTATTTTGTGGTTCGATTTACCTAGTTCTGAGAGAGGGAGGTTGAGATCTACCACTAGTATAGTTTTGCTGTCTATTCTTTCCTGTAACTCACTTAACTTCTTTTCTGACAATTTGGATCCTATACCACTCTGTGCATATATGCTCAGTATTGATATTACTTCATTGTCTGTGGTGCCTTTCAGCAAGATGTAGTTTCCTTCCTTATCTTTTTGAATTAGATCTAGTTTTGCTTTTGCTTTGTCTGAGATCAGGATTGCTAACTCTGCTTTTTTTTTTTAACTTCAGCTGTAGAGAAATATATTCTGTGCCAGCCTTTTACCTTTACTCTGTGTGTATCTCCCTGCTTCAAATGTGTTTCTTGTAAACAACATATTGTAGGATTATGTTTTTTAATTCATTCTGCTGTTCACTTCTGTTTTGTGGGAGAGTTCATCCTATTCACATTCACAGTTATGATTATTAACTATGTATTTCCCTCCATCCTATTTTCCCCTCTGTTTTACTTTTCTCTCTTCTTTCAATCTGTCCCTGCTCAAGAGTGTTTTGCTTCTGACCACTGCCTCCCTCAGTCTGCCTTCCCTTCTATCAACTTCTCCACTTCCCTTTTCTTTCCCCTTTCCCCTCCTACTTCCCTATAGGTTAGGTAAATTTCTATACCCAACTGAGTGTGTATATTATTCCTTCTTTGAGCCAAATCTGATAAGAATAAGGTTCAAATGCTCACCCCCTCCCTTCTTTCCTTCTACTGTAATAGATCTTTCATGCCTCTTCTTTTGATGTAATTTAACCTATTCTACCTCTGCCTTTCCTCTTCTCCCAGTATAATCCATTTTTAACCTCTTGATTTTTTTATATTATCACATCCAAGTCAACTTATACCCATGCCCTCTATCTACACTCTTTCTAACTGCCCTAATGGAGATACAGTTCTGAAAGTTACAAGTATCATCTTCCTTTGTAGGAATGTAAACAGTTTAGCCTCATGAATAATTTTTTTTTCTTTCCTGTTTGCCTCTAATGCTTACCTTGTGTCTTGCATTTGAAGACTGAATTTCTGTTCAGCTCTGGTTTTTTCATCAGGAAAGTTTGAAAGTCCCCTCTTTCATTGAATATCCATCTTTTCCCCTGAAAGATTATGCTCGATTTTTCTGGGTAGTTGACTTGTGGTTGTAATCCAAGGTCCTTTGCCTTCTGGAAATATCATATTCTAAGCCCTCTTCAATATAGAAGCTGCTAAGTCCTGTGTAATCCTGACTCTGGCTCCTTGATATTTGAATTGTTTCTTTCTGATTCCTTTCTGTATTTTCTCCTTGACCTGATAATTCTGGAATTTGGATACCATATTACTTGGTGTTTTCATTTTGGGTTCTCTTTCAGGTAGTGATTAATGGATTCTTTCAAAGACTATTTTACCCTCTGGATCTAGGATATCAGGGAAGTTTTCCTTGATGGTTTCTTGAAAGAATTTGTCTGGGCTCTTTTTTTTTTTTGTCATGGCTTTCAGGTAGTCCAGTAATTCTGAAATTATCTCTCCTGGATCTATTTGCCAAGTGAATTGTTTTTCTTCTTTTCATTTTGTTTGACTGATTCTTGATGTCTCATAGAGTCATTAATTTCTACTTGCCTAATTCTAATTTTTAAGGAGTTATTTTCTTCAGTTAGCTTTTCAACCTACTTTTCCATTTGGCCAATTTTACTATTTTCTTCAGCAGATTTTTTTTTTCCATTTAGGCAATTCCACTTTTTAAGGAGCTATTTTATCTGGTAAATTTTTGTCCTTCCTTTTCCAAGCTGTTGACTCTCTCTTGCATAACTCTCATTTTCTTTTCCCAATTTCTCTTCTACTTCTCTTATTTGATTTTTAAAATCCTTTTTGAGCTCTTCCAAGAAGGCTTTTCAGGTTTGAGGCCAATTCATATTCCCCTTTGAAGCATTGCATGTAGGTATTTTCACACTGTTGTCCTCTTCTGCGTTTGTTTTTTTAATTTCCCTTTTGCCATAGTAGCTTTCTATGGTCAGGGCTCTTTTCTGGTTTTTGCTTATTTTTACACCTATTTCATGACTTTTAAAGTTGATCTCTGCTCCTGGGAAATAGGGGGCACTGTCCCAAGCTTCTTTTCCTGGAGGCCAGGGGCCTGGTTACTGGCTTTGTGCATCAGAGCCTCTGTAGTTCGCACCTTGTCTCTCTGCTGAGATGGCATGGCCTAGTGGCACCTGTTTTACTGGGGTTCCAGAGCTGGCAGTTTGCTTTCTGCACTAGGGCTGGAAGCCTCACAGCTGGCCTGCTGTGCCAGGACCAAGGGGCCTTGGTTGCTGATCTGCACTGTGACTAAGAGCTTCCCCCTGGCTTGACCCGATGCTGTCTGTGCTCCCCTTTTACCCAAGTGAGACAGACCTTTCCTGAAGTCCTCCTAAGTTCTTTTATCCTGGAAAATTGTTTCACTCTTTTTGTGGGTTCTGTTGCTCCAAAATCTCTTTAAAGGCTTGATTTGATGTTGTTTCTGAGGAAAGCTGGGGAAAGATCAAGCAACTTCCGGGCTTCTCTCTGCCATCTTGGCTCTGCCCCCTGCACAGTCTTTAAAAGACTTGTTTTGAGGTCATTTCACTATAACAGCAACTTGCTTCATTTACAAGCAAATGAAACTTTTAAAATTGATACATTTTGTTTTGACCCAATGGACACTTCTCAACAAATACCCCAAATAAGTCCACCTCCATCCCCAAAATCCACGCTTCAGGAAAAGAATAGAGTAAAACTGCCTACAAGAATGATAGCCAATGATTGTAGATGTCAGTTTCCACTTTTGTAGTTTATTGATTGTGAATGAAAAAGAGGCATACGTGCTTTAACTTTAATAGTTTGGTATCAGCTGTGCCTCTTGGATCTGACCTGGGTTTATTATGCTTTTTAGCATGGTCTTTACTTAACAATGTTGCAGTCATTGTGTATTTTTTTTTCTTTTTTGGCTCTATATCAATTCATGCAAGATTTCTCTGTTCTGATAAATTCTTCATAGTCATCTTTCCTTCTATTACAGTCCCTTGTCACCATTAGTTCAGACATCTCCCAATCATTGGACACATCTTTTGTTTACAGGTTTTTGTGATTAGAAATAAATAATAACAGCAATTTACTTTATTCTGTACTATTGACAAACATTGAAGCATGAGATGCTTCTTTCTAATTTTTAGTATATTTCAATTCCGTCAAACTCAATAAACATTTATTAAGCATTCACTATCAACAACACCCTGTGCTAGTTATAAGGATAAATAGATATAAAAGATAAATAAGACAAATTCCCTACACTCAAGGAGTTTACAGTCTAAAGGGGAGAAAAAAACATTTGTTGTTCAGTTGTGTCCAACTCTCTTGTGACCCCATTTGGGGTTTTCTTGGCAAAGATACTGGAGTGGTTTGCCATTTCCTTTTCCAGCTCATTTACAGATGAGGAAACTGAGGCAAACAGGTTTAAGTGACTTGCCCAGGGTCATGCACCTAGTAAGTATCTGAGGCCAGATCTGATGAATCAGGAAGATGACTTTTCCTGACTTGAAGCTCTGTGCTCTATCCACTGTGTCACCTAGCTTCCCCAATACATACACCACGGCTATGATACAAAGTAGAATAAAAATGCCTAGAAAAAGTGCAAATAAAGTCCTCTGACTAGTCTTCAGAGGGAGACATTGATTTCAGGTGGAAGGATTAGAACAACTTCTTGGAGGAGATGGCATCAGAGCTAGACCTTGAAAGATGGGTAAGGCAAACATGGCAGAAAGACATTGCAGGCACATGTGAGCAAAAAAGAAGATGGCAGAAGAGGCTAAAGTAAGCTACAGATCAAAGATCATTAAAACTGGAAGAGAATTTTAACCCAATCATTTTAAAGTTGGGGAAACTGAGGTCCAAAGAGGTGAACTAATTTGCTCAAAGGCATGCAGTGAGTTAGTTAATAGTTGACTGAATTGATTGTTTGATTTTTTGTTTTTTGGGGTTCTTTTGGGTTTTTTTTGCTTTTTGGTGAGGCAATGGGGTTAAGTGGCTTGTCCAGGGTCACACAGCTAGTGAGTGTCACGTGTCTGAGGCCAGATTTGAATTCAGGGCCTCCTGACTTCAGGGCCAGCGCTCTATCCACTGTATCACCTAGCTGCCCTGCTTTTTTTGTCTGTTTTTTTTTGCTAGACTGAATTGAAAAACTCATATCTCCATATTCCTAGTGTTACTCTTTCCTTTAATTTTGTTTAAAATTGAAATAACCAACTGTCCTGCATTTTAAAATGAATTAACCATATTTCAGATTATTTGCAATCTGATATTTAGTCCTGCATTAGCTTCCATCTTCAGGCTCCTTATGATCTGCAGTATTGGAAGGACAATATGTTTTTGGAAAGGCATTGACAAGCTGGAAAATGTCCAGGGTACATTCTGTTTATAGGTGTCCAGGTACACAATTAGGATGGGAAAAAGATCTGAGACTATAATGTCTAAGGATTGGTTGAGAAAACTAGGGATATTAAGCCTGAAGGAGTAGAAGGTAGGTTGTATAGCACATAGATTATATATGACAAGCATCTCAATGCTCATCACATACAATCTTTTCCTACGATGCTTGTAGTATTTAGATATCCAACTTGGTCATCTGGGGAACTCTACCCCTTGGCTTGTCCCCCACCTCTGCCTCCGCCTCCCTTACCCCCAACTGATTGGCCAAGGCTTACTACCAAAATTTAGCGAGTGGCCTGACTAGCAGTCACCCCATAAGGAACAGGAAGAAAGAGTGAGGCTGACACCTTTGCACACCTTGGCCTCGCTTAAATCCAATTCACATACAAGTCATGACATCACCCTTGATATCATTCGTGCTCTTGGAAATGAAGAATGAGAAACAATAACAAAAATGGACTGTGTCAATCACTGTAAAACATGTTTGAAAGGATCAGCTAAGCTAGAGGAAGGCTATAAGATTTAGTTCCAAAGTACCTGGGGAAGTTGTTCAGACGGTAATCACTGACTTGTGTGATGCTGATCTAACAAGCTTTGGCTAGGTCCTGTTGTTACCACAGCTAAATAGCCATTGCTTATATAAAATCATGATAAGTGAGTACCCTAGGGCAGTAGCACAATAAAAAAATGAACTGGGAGAAGGAAGGGAGACATAAAATAGGGGAGAGGAGGAATCCAGAGACAATAAGCCCCCAAGTCACACAGATCCTGTTTTGTCAGTGGAATAACTTCTAGGTGGAAGTAGATCCTGTTTGTGGGAATAAAAGCATCAGATGAGGGAGGGGATCATCACTCCTTTGCCCTGGCTAGACCCTCACTGTTTATGGATGGCTGCCACTGGAACTGAGGATGAGGGATTAGGAGAGCACAGGAGGCTAAGTCTGCTGATAACATGGCTGACTATACCTGTTGTCAGGTCCAACTTTTGATCATGGATCCATAATGTTCTTGTATCCATGGATGATCTCAGTAAAGGTAAAATTATTACTGTTGTAGTCTGAGGTTTGTCATTCAAACTGAATCTGGAACTTGAGGCCCCTCATGGTGAATTCATCTAGCCTTGAATTCTTTTTTTTTTTTTTGGTGAGGCAGTTGGGGTTAAGTGACTTGCCCAGAGTCACACAGCTAGTGAGTGTTATGTGGCTGAGGCCAGATTTGAACTCAGGTCCTCCTGACTCCAGGGCCAGTGCTCTATCCACTGTGTCACCTAGCTGTCCCTGGCCTTGAATTCTAAGCCATCACAGAGTAAATCTCCTGGGATGTCTCTGCATAAATCCCCAGCTACCCCAAAACTTTTTTTAAATAAAATTTTATTAATATGTTCTCTTTTTACATCATTTAAATTTTCCCTCTCACCCTTCACCCCCCTCTGCCAAAGAGAGCCATTCCTTATGTTTTTTTTTCCTTCTATCAATCTGTCTCTTCCCCCAGCATGTTTCCCAACAAGCAAAAACAAACTAAATAGAAGGTCCTCTAGTCACAGATACACAGTCCAGCAAAACAAGTTCCTACGTTCATATCTAAAATTTCATGTCTCTTACTGCATTTTACATTCATCATCTCTCTGACAGGAAGGAAGCGGCAGGTTTCATCTTCATACTTTCAGACTCAAGGTAAATCATTACATTAGTCAGCTCTAAAGTCTTTCAAAGTGTTTTTTCTCTATAATGCTATTATTATGCTTTGTTCTCCTAGTTCTGTTTATTTTGGTCTGCATCAGTTTATAAAGTTATTCCCAGTTTCCTCTGAAATAGTCCATTTCATCATTTCTTATGGTACAATAATATAATATTCCATTATGTTCATATACCACAATTTGTTTAGCCATTTGCTAATGGCAGGACAGCTGGAGGCAGCTGGGTGGGTCAGTGGATAGAGTGCTGGGACTAAAGTCAGGAAGACCCGAGTTAAAATCCTACCTCAGACATGCTCTAGCTGTGTGACCCTGGACAAGTCACTTAACCTGTTTGCCTTAATCCACTGGAGAAGGAAATGGAAAACCCTTCCATTGTCTTTGCCAAGAAAACCATACGGACATATTGGCATACTGTGGTCCATGGCATCACAAAGAGTTGGACTCAAATGAACAACTCCTTAATTTCTGGTTTGGGAAAACCATGAAAAAAGCTGCTATAAAAGTCCATTTCCTATTTGTTTGATCTCTTTGGGGTATAGACCTAATAGTGGTACAGCTAGATGGAAGAATATGTACGGTTTTGTGACTTTTAGAGCACGGTTCCAAATTGCTTTCCAGAATGGTTTGAACCAGTTCACGGCTCCACCACCAGTACACTGGTATGCCTGTTTTCCCAACAGCTTCTTCTTTTACATTCTTCAGATAAGAATGATTGGGGGTGCGGAAGAGGGGAGAGGGGAGAGAGGGAGAGCAAGACAGAGACAGAATGACAATGAGAAACAGAGAGATGGGGAAGAGAGAAAGAGAGACACATACACAAAGAGACAATGAGAAACAGTGACAAAGAGGTGGGAAGGGGGGGAGAGGGAGAGAGAGAGAGAGATTATCCATCAACACAGATACAAATGCACTCACTTTTACAGTACTTCATGACTCACGTTCCTGTAATACTGCATAGGCTGCTGTAGACCTCTGTATTGATAGCTTCTCAGTATCACAGAGGTCACAAACGCTATGGAGTTGATTTGCTATTGGGTCCTTTTTAGTTGCTTCTTCCCAACATCACACACATGTATGCTAATCCTATGTATACAATTATTTTTCCAGGCCCCTAATAAATACTCTTGGGATTTGAAGGTGAGTCAAAAAGCATTATGAAGCACCTACCACGTGCCAGACAGTGTGCTAAATCCCAAGGATTCCAAAGAGATGGGAAATGGTTTTTGCCTTCAAGAAGCTTTTATTCCAACGGGGGAGACATGTACATAAATAAGCATCTCCAGAATCTATAAATAAATACATATATATATAGATAGATAGATAGATAGATTAGATAGATAGATAGATAGATTGATAGATAGTTAGATATAGATATAGATATATACATATATAGGTGGATATATATATATAAATGTATGCATATATAAAAAATGAATACAAGGGAATCTTGTGAGGGAGTGCACAAGCAGCTGTGGAGGATAAGGAAAAGCATCAGAGTTTACTCTTTGCTTTCACTACCAGTAACCTAAATAAGAGCTAACAAACCCAGACAGTTGCAGAGAGTGAGATATTGACCTTATATAAATACAAAAGTTGCTTACAATTAGAACTGTCTAAAAGTGGAATGTGCTGCTTTTGGAAGCACTATATTGCCCTCCATCACATCTCCATAAAATTTTTCAAGGGAAGAATGAATGAGCACTTCTAAGGGTGTCATAGAAGGGATTTCTATACTGGTCCAGTTTGGAGTAGATGACCATTGAGGGTCCTTTCAATTCAGGTTATATGATTTGCCCTTCTTGTTTCTGCTCTGTATTTCATTCAGCTTTTCCAACTATTTCCTTGGAATTAACCCATTGCCAAATTGTGACCTCTGGCTTCTGTTTGCTCCCTTGTTCCTAACCGCTGGCCTTATTCTGTTCTGCTCTTCACCTTGGCTCTCCTGATTCTGACTTGCCTATCCATTGCTGACAACAGCATGGTATAACACTCAGAGATTTGCTAGGAAAAAAGCTACATCTGTATTGTCTGCCACCGTGTCTGTTTTATTGTTTCTTTTGTAGCTTCCCATCTGCACTTAACGCTAAAGGCTACTGTTCTTTACCCAGTAATAATGGCAGAGGATGGGAGAAGAAGGAGAGTGGAAGAGTCAATCTGATATTTCAAGACCATTTTCTCAGTATAGTTCATGCAGTTTTTTCCACCAGTGGGTTCCATATCTTAGTCCAGCATCCAACACACTGTCAGCCAAATAAATATCGATGTGTTGAGTTGAAAAAGTAGGAACAAGGTGTTTCTGACTATGCTAACCAACAACTCCACCTTGTCTCAGAATAAATCTAGTCAAGAGCTACCAAGCTATTTTCCTTGTGTTGTTTTTTTTTTTTATTCCGGGATGAGAGATTCTGACCTCTTCCCAAGAGCCACCTCTCTGGTTGCAGAGGTTTCCCTAAGGTTAGAGAAAGAACTATAATTGGTAAACCTGTGTTCAAATTGTGGCCTTTTGGATAGCCATATGCTTGTTGTCTCTCATTCTGAGGTATGGGGCACAGTAAAAGCCAAGGCAGAGGTCAAGAATGCAAGACAAAGGCAAGGTTCTGGATGAGGAAGAGTAAAAAAGCTAAGGGTCAAAGATGAAACTGAAGATAAAACCAAGTGAACAGGCTGGATCCAGAGGTCAAAAGGGAGGGGGGGGGGCAGTTCAGCATCCCAAAGCCAGGCCGGCCACAGAGAAAAAGCATGTAGTATTAGCCAGAGATAGGACTTCAAATGGTGGAAAATAATGAATAAGCAGGGTACAAGGGGCCTACTGACCGCTGTGCCACCAGAGACAGGTATTTATCATAATTACTTCCTCGGAAAAGAGTTTATGATAGCATCTCCCATCCCTTCTTCAGGATATGTTTGTAGATGTTTTACTCAAAAAATATTAATTGAGCCCCAGCACTAACAGATTCTATTGGTTAACTGCAAAGATTGAAAATGAGAGCTTTTTTTCAAACCTGCTTATTCTTGCTCTAATGGAGATGTTTGATTATTTCTTAAAATACAGTTGCATGCCCTTGAGTCAGAGGTAAAGACACTAGGATTCATAAGGCATTTGTGATATTTTCAAGACAAGCAGAAGGCGTGTGTTGTGTGTCCTAATGATCGTTATTCTTAGTTCAAACAACTCATCTGTCATTGAGCAAGGAGTGTAAATTAACCCTTGGGTCTATTTTCTATTATCTGCATAGGTTAGCAAAAATTATTTTCTTTTATATTTAATCCATTTGGCTGCAAAAGATTGTTTTTTATGGTGATTTGTATACCAAATTCCAGACTTATGGAATTTCTAAGAAATGAATAGCTTTCTCACCCCACATTGGTTTAGATCTTGAAACAGTGAGTGAAGAAATCTATTATGATTGATTGTTGGTTTGAAGTTTCTAAAGAGGATTTGAGAGTGTGAACTTTGGTGAGTGACATTGTCTGTAATCTTTCAGGTCCCCAGGGTTTTCTTAGATACTAAGTGGCAAGTTGGATGTATATATGTATATGTGTGTGTGTGTGTGTGTATTTGTATATATATGTGTGTATGTGTATGTATATGTACGTATGTGTGTATATACATATATCTATGTATCTATGTATATAAATATATATACATATATATTTATATACATATATCTATGTATATATGTATATATATATATATACATATACACATATATATCTCTATATATATTTATGTCTGGCTATATAGAACTCTATATGCCCGACTATATAATGTATAGAGATATCTAATGCTCTCTCTGTTTCTTTCTGTTTGACTCTGTCTATTATCTATTTATCTATCACCTTGTTCATTGTGTCATTGTTATCTTTTCAGCACTCTTCCAGATCCTCAAAAAGGAATCCACAGTGAATAAGGAGAGTGTTTATGGTGTTTAAACACAACCTCATAAATTCAGATTTTTAAAAACTATGGCCAGACTGGTTTGCTTTTACATTATGGGGGGGTGGGGAGAGCAAGTGAGTTATATAAAGGAACTTGGGGAAGAGCAGAAATGTTTAACTACTTACACTGTTTAAGCACTTTAAAACTACCTATTTACATATAAACAAGACAGTGTGGTATGGGGAGCAGGCTGTAACACATACAAAACCCTAGATAAGTCACTCCTCTTCTTAGGGCCATCCTCCCATCTAAAACTATTTACCAGCTGCAGAACAGCCGTTGCTCAGCATCGGTGGAGGGAATGTCCTTGACAAGAGTTCTCTGTACCAAGGGAATCACAGATCTGAACTAATAATTATAATTTCCTGATGTAATAACAAAGCATACTGATTTGTTGATTAGATCAGACTTCTTAGAAACCTCCAACTGGTTAGTTTTTCAAGCCTTCCTTGAATTACTTTTGATATCTGAAAGTCATATAACTACATTTCTTCAATATACATATAAATACATATATCTTAATTAATTTTACTAATTTAATTCCAAGTTGACATTTTGATAAAGAGCAATGAGCGACATGTCAGATACCTGCTTAGCTATTTACAAATTAACATCCTCCATTTGGGAATCTAAATTCAGGTCTCTTCGGCATGCAGACCATGGTCTGGCTCTACCACACTTCCACCCCCCCCCCACCCAGACAGCTCTAGGACTCTACCAACTTACTTTGAGCCCCTCCTAAATGTCTTTTCCAGAAGACTTCACTTCTTGCCCATCAATGGGAGGTTGAAAGCAAAACAGCAGATTTCATCACCTACAACAGTTGAGTTGAAAGGCAAGAAGCAATTAGCAGAAGAAACACAATTAAGATGCCTCTCTGCTAGTTGGGAGCCTAACCCACACTTTTGCGCTCATTATTTTAAGGACCCAGAGGATCACTGTTGACTCTTTTTACTTTGGCAGGTGTTGAGAAAATAGCTGGGCACTGCCCATCCCCTCCCACCCCAAAACTTAGTACTCTTTAAAACAGAAAACTTCCACACATATACCAAACCCGTGTGGGGCACACATACACATTCACACACACGCTCATGTGTACCTTCCTACCCCATTCCAATTTCTAAAGCTGGCATTAGCACCCAGCTATGAATCTGAGAGCCAGGCAAGTCATTAAAGATCATCAGACACTATGCTGGATTACATTTAATAGACAGCAGGAGTATTCCTGCCAGCTCCCCTTAACTTTCATCAAAATTGTGCCTAATTAAAATCTTCAATTTAATTATGCTCTTCTGCATTACAAATTTTGATCAAATTGGTTTAATTTGGTGCAGGGACAGACTCTGCTTTCATATGCAAGATGTGGTGGTTTGTCCCTGTGGCTCAGTCAAATGAGCTCCCTCCAAGGTAGAAGGGCTCCTTCTCCACTCCTGTGCCTGTTTGACTCTTCAGAGACAAATACCCATCTCTTTTGAACAGACTCCTTGTCTCTCCTCCTTCCCTCTGCACCCCCAGTGAAATAATAGTAATTTTCCCCACATCTGCAAGATCACTGAAGCTGACAGCTGTCCCCCACGCCCACCTCTCATTCAAAGCTCTGTTTCTTCTTCTGGTTTTGAAATACCTCTGTTTACAAAAAATCACACCCAATCTGTCATTGAAATATACACCCATACTGAAGAAAGTGCTAACAGCCTGTCCCCACCAGGAGAAAGGGCCCTGTTACTTGGGCCTGCTTTCAAATGCCTTCAAAACTCCTAGGGACTTGAAAAGACTACCCAGGCCTAAGACAAACCATTAGTACCCCCAATCCCATCCCCATAACCCAAAACACTCTCCAGATCTCTCCTTTTCCCAACCTTAGTCATTCCCACTTACTTCTTTCCAGTGTTATCAGAAATAGACTCTGGACAAAATTATGAGCAGCTTAGTGGCCAAGTGGACAGAATGCTGGGTCTGGAATCAGGAAGACTTCTCTTCCAGAGATCAAATCTGGCCTCAAATACTTACTGGCTGTGATGGAATCCTAATAAAGCTGCCCTCACCCCCAATATTTTAACTTCCTTATAGGTCCCACTGAACAGCAGGCCAGCTGGCCCTACCTAGCCACTGCCTCCCCCAACTCAATATCCTAACTTCTTCATATATGCCTCACTCCTCACCAGAACAACAGGTGTGTCCATGAACTCATGTTTCTCACAGAAACAGCAGGTGTGTCCGTGTGATGGGATCCTAGCCACTGCCTCTAACTGGCCACTGCCCTCAGACCCATTCCTCAAATTTCCCACAGGAACAGCCGGTGTGTCCATGCACTCAACCACAACCACATCCATCTAGTCTCAGACAGGACCACGGTACTCAGCCAATCAGAAAGCAGCACCACCGGGATGCCCAAGCAGGATGTGGACCCCAAAATAAGAGAAGGGACACCCCCTAAGTAGGCACCTGTGCAGTAATGGCAAAAGTTGTCTTTTAGGTGAACTGATGTTGTAGAGAGGCTTATTATAATACCATTACCATATATACATGCCTCCCCATGGGTTTTTCTGAATACATTGTGAGTAATCACATGCACAGTTCCACTGAGGCTGGGACTCCTCCCCTATTACCTAATCCCTTAACAAACCCCTCCTGCCTTTTTAATATTCACAGTTTCTGTTATGTAATTGCATCTTTACCCTGTAAGAATCTGTCTTGCTTTTACTGAAGTTGCTGGTTCCCCTTGGAATTTAGCCCGCTTCATGAGAGGCATCAATCTCAATAAATACCTATACTTGGATTAGAGCACATCATGAAAGTGTAACAGTTTTTGGCATCCCTAGGTGGGCAGAGTCTCTGATTCTGAACCCCCTTCACCCCCAACAGCTGTATGACCCTGAGCAAGTCATTTAACCCTATTTGTCTCCGTTTCCTCATCTGTAAAAATGAGAGGGAGAAAATGGCAAACCACTGCAGAATCTTTGCCGAGAAAAAAACCCCAACAACAGGCAAAATTATAAATTAGATGCCAATGTAAGTTTCCCTTTTCAACACCATGGATCACCTCAGCCTAAAGTGACTGGTGCTGTGCTTCTCACTTAGGCTGGTTTTCCTTTGGACCCCTTTCTGCTACCTACTATCCCTCTTTACCACTCCACCTCCCCCAGCAACCCCTTCTATTCCTTCAGGGCCTTGCTCAGAGACAGTAGCTAACAGTCTGTAAAAACTAATTCAAACTAATGTTGATAATGGCTTAATGCTTCTCAGATAACACATTTGCATATAAAAGGGTCTCTTCTCACTTTGTTTGGATCATTAAATCACTCTATATGCATTTATTAAGCACCCACTGGGTGCCAGGTTGTGCTAGACAGTAGAGACACAAAGACAGACTTGAAGCAGTACCTGCAACCAAAGAAGTTACATAACATCGAGGGAGACAACATTTATGTCCATAAACAAGTACATCAAAAAGAAATGCAAGGTAATTAGAAAATGGTCATCAGCAGCTGGTGGAGTGGTGGGAGTGAGAATCAGAAGTCTCATAGAGCAGGTGGCATTTCAGCTGAGCATTTGAGACTAGGAAGAGAAAGGATGAAGGGGGGCATTCCAGCCTTGGAGGAGGGGGAGAGGAAAACAAATAAACATTTATTAAGTGCCTATGATATAAAATAGGGCAGTAGGTGGTGAAGTGGATAGAGTGCCGAGCCTGGAGTCAGGAAGACTGATATTCCTGAGTTCAAATCTGGCCTCAGATACTTACTAGCCAGGTGACCCTGGGCAAGTCACTTAACTCTGTTTGCCTCATCTGTAAAAATGAGCTGGAGAAGGAAATGGCAAATTGCTCCAGTATTTTTGCCAAGAAAACCCCAAATGGGGTTATGAAAAGTTTGAAACAACTGAACAATAACAATATGCCAGGCACTGTACTAACCTTTTTACAAGTATTGTCTTATTTGATACAACAATCCTGGGAGGTAGGTGCTATTATCCTTATTTTACAGTTGAAGAAACTGTGGCAGACAGTGATCAAGTGACTTGCCCAGGGTCACACAGCTAGTAAGTGTCTGAGATCAAATTTGAATTCAGATCTTTTCTGACTTTAGACCTAGTGCTCTTATCTATTGTGCCACCGGGCTGAACAAAAGCATTGAGAAAGGAGATGAATATTTTGTGTGAGGGACCACAAGAAGAAAAAAAAATCAGTTTGTCTGGATGGAAGATTGACTGAAGAGGAATTAGGTTGGCTGGAAAGGTAGTGTAGAGCCAGGTTCTACATAGCTTCCAACGTCAACCAGAAGAATTTGTGTTCTGTCCTAAAGGTAATAGGGAGCCCCTGGAGTTTATGGTGCAGAAGTGTGACAGGCTCAGACCTGAGCTTTAGGAATATCACTTTGGCAGCTGAGTGGAGGCTGGATTGGAGAGAGGGGCAACTTGAGGTAGAAGGACCAATCAGAAAGCAATTTCAGTGGTCCAAGTGGGAAGAGGTGAGGGCCTGAGCTAGGGTCTGAGTGAGGAGGAGGGAAAGGAGTTGAGATGCTGCAGAGGGAGAATGGACAAGACTTGGATTTATGGACTGGAAGAATGTGAGGAATCAAAGCATGACTTCTTAGTCAAGTCTCAATAGCCCTTGTCCCTGCGGCTACTACCAGACTCTACTGCCACCAGTCACCAACCTCTCAGAAGTTTATTCAGATGTATCACTAAATTCAAGTATGTGTGTGTGGGGGGGTGTGGGTGTGGGGGGCACTGGGATGCTGTTGTCTATCAACCATCAGGGCATTCTCTTTCCTTTCTCAGAGCTGTGCCTTGCTCACAGTCTTTCTATTTACCCTAACCCCTGCTCTCCTTCTAGGAGATTTTAATGATCTCGAAAATACCCCAACCTCCTAATTCTTCTATCTACTCAACCCCATACACAGGGATGGTCACACCCTTGATCTTACCATTACCCTCAAGTGTTCCACTTAGATAATTAAGAACTCTAAAATTTTTCTCTCCAATCACAATCTCCAGTCATTTCATTTCTTCCAGTGCCTTACACTACCTAAATGTGTTCTCTGTCTTCACTATGATCTCCCCTCTTGAGTTCTTTGCCAGGCCATCTCCCCTGCCCTGGCTACCCTCTCCTCCTTGATCTTGACTCCTTTGTGGACCAATTCAATGTTTTACCAACTTCTCCACTAGAATCCCTTCCTCCTTTGTCCTTTCCCTGCTCCTGCCTTGCCAAGCTCCAATTCTGGACCACTCCATCCATATATCTCTTCCATGCTTACTCACATGCTCCTGAATTGAGCAGTCAATAATTCTGACAGGGTCTACTATAAATTTATGTTATCTAATTTCCACTGGGCCCTTACAGCAACAAATCAATTCTTTTGCTCCTCCTCAATCGATTCTCTATTTCACTTTTTGCAACAGCTATTTCAAACCTTTCTTCTCTCCTCAAACCTCCCATTTTACATAACGACATTCTCACCTGATACATACATATTTGTATACACATACAAATATGTTTTTGCATGTGTGTATATATCTGTTCAAAAACCTCACTTTTTTCCTCTCTATCCCCACTATCTGACAATTCCTTGACATAACTTTCTCCTTTATTCCAGTCTGACAGAAAAAAGAAAATGACCCTTATCATTAAGGTCACCCAATCTCTACATATACCCTTGATCTCCTCCCCTTTTTTCCCAACAGATTGCTACCATTATCATCATCTCTTTCCTCTCATATTATGTCTCTCTATCTCCTTCTTCCCTTCCTGCTGCCTATAAACCCATTCAAGTCTATCCTTAAAAATCCCTCACTAAATCCTATCAATTCTATTAACCATTATCCTATAGCTCTCTTCCATTTCTCAGTCAAACTCATTGAAAAAACCATCTACACTCTTTACCTCCACTTCTACTCTTTTGAAATTTCTTCTAAATGCTAAACCCATGGTTTCTGACCTCATCACTCAACTGAAGCTGCTCTCACCAAAGTTAAAAAGATCTTTTAACTGTCAAGTCTAGCAGTGTCTTCACAGTCTTTGTACCACTTGATCTCTGCAACATTTGGTACTGTTGACCACCCTCTGTCCTCCTGAATACTCTCTCCTCTCTGGGTTTTTATGACATTGCTCTCTCCTCCTTTTCCTCCTTCCTGTCTGATCATAATTTTTTATTCTCCTCCTCATTCATCAACCATGTCATGCTCACTAATTGTGGGTCTACCACAATGTGCTGTACTAGCACTTCTCTTTTCTCCCTGTATTCTTTCATTTGGTGACTTTAACAGCTCCTGTAGGTACAATTAATGTCTGTGATAGGAGCAATATCCTAAAACCCTATGAAAGCTACACTCTTTTTTCCTTAAATGTTACTGATATACATCAATTGAGGCTGAATAAGTTGTAACATGTGATTGTAATGGAATGCTATTGCGCTGTAAGGAGTGATGAATAGGATGATTTCAGAAAAATCTGGACTCACACGAACTAATGCAAAGTGAGGTAAGCAGAACCAGGAGAAGAATGTACACAGTAACAGCAATATTTATGGTGATCAACTGTGAATGACTTAGCTCTTCTCAGCCATACAATGATCCAAGAAAATTCCAAAGGACTCATGATGAAAAGTGCTATCCACCTGCAGAGAAAGAACTATCGGATCTGACTGTAGACTGAAGCATACTATTTTTCACTTTCTTAATTTTTTTGTGGTGTTTTTTTTTTGCTCTATGTTTTCTTTCACAATATTACTAATATGGAAATGTGTTTTTCATGATTGCACATATATAACCTATATCAAATTACTTATCTCAGGAAGGGGAGAGAGGGAGAGAATTCAGACCTCAAAATTTAGAAAAATGAATGTCAAAAATTATTTTACGTGTAATAGGGAAAAATATTATTAAAAATATATTGAAACATTGCTTGAGATTTCACTGGACCAGGGAACTAAGGCTTGAACTACTAATGGTTCCTGGTGGCCTAAACGAAGAGCAGATGAGTAGCGATCAGTTCATCCCTGGAAGCAGCACCGAACCAAACTGATGTTTATCCTTGCTGAATGTCTTTTATTTGTTAACTGATAAATGATATACAGGTGTCTCATTCTGATAACAAACAAGAATGAATTCAGGCCCAGCCTACATTGTCGTCTCTATGTCAGTGACTCAGATCTAGGCCTGGTCTCTCTACGAAGCTCTAACCCTGCAGAGCCAGCTGTCTATTGGACGTTTCCAATGGGAGGTGCTATAGAGATATCAAACTCAACATGTCAAAAACAGAATTCATTATTTTCTCTCCCTCCTCCCTCACTTCAAACTAACCGATCTTCCACCCCATAGTGGTGGGTGATGCACCACACCTTTATCCTTATAGTATTCCAGGTTCTCAGTTTCCTTTTCTTTCCCCTTGTGTTTATTCTTCTCCTCTTTTCTTATGCTCTTTCTTCCCAACTCTCCCCGTACAGGACCAGATGGGGACAAAATTGTAGAATCATCAGGACAGAAACCTCCCCTTCCTCTACCCTTTGCTTATTCCTTAGTTGTTAGTTTCCATCACCCTCCTCAGTAGAAAAAAAAATTAAGACATTACATTTTAATGACCTGGAAGTCAGAAGACTTGATATCTAGCTCCTATTCATGTTATTATTTCACTATGGGATCATAACCTCTCTTTCAGTCTCAGTTGCCTTTTATGTCAACATTTGACACTGTTGATGATCCTTTACTTCATGCCTCTCCTACCTGTCTGGAAGCTCCTCAATTTACTTTGCTGAATTATGATTCATATCATGCTCCCTAAGTGTAGGTGCCCCCAAACTCTGCTCTGGACCTGCTTTCTTCTCCATGATCGCTCACTTGATGCTATCATCGTCTCCTATGAGTTTAATTAGCATCTCTCTTCATTTGGCTCTGAGGTGCTCCTCCTCACCACTCACACCCTCACCATCCTAATTCAGGCCTCATCACTTCTCTCCCAGACTATGGCAATAGCTTCCTAATTGATCTGCCTGCCTCAAGTCTCACTCTCCGTCTAGCTACCAAAATGCTTTTCCTAACGTGCAGATCTAACTATGTCACCTCCACCACAAAGCCCACAGTTAATAAATCCTAGCAACTCCCTACTCCCTTTTGGATCAAATGTAAATCTCTTCACAACCTGGTCTTTCTACCTGTATAGTTTTCTCACGTTATTCTCCTCCACGTATTTTGTGGTCCAGCCATATTACTGTTCCCCCAACAATCCATCTTCCCTGAGCACGCCTTTGCACCATTTGTCCCTTGTGCCTGGAATGTGTTTCAGTCTCACCTCCACTATCATAATCCCTGGGTTCCTTCAAAGCTCAGCTCAAATACTGCCTTCTATGTGAAGCCTTTCCTGCTCCTCCCAGCTGCTAATGCCCTTCCTCCTAAAACTATCTTGTATTCATTTAGTATAAATTCTACACACATACACACTACATATATATATATATATATGATATATATATCATATATATCATACACACTACATATATATATATGATATATATATCATATATATATGTATATATTAGAGATATTAGATAGGTAGCTAGTTACATAGATAGATAGATAGATAGATAGATAGATAGATAGATAGATAGATAGATAGATAGATAGATAGAGATGACCCTGAGGTTGGTGATGCCCTTGACAGAAATAGGGAATTTGAGGAAAAAAGGCAGGTTGGAGGGAAAGTTGGAGTGGGGGAAGAAACTATTGAGTTCTACTTTGGACATACTGAATTTGTGATGTCTATGGGAGATTCAGTGGGAAATGTCCAATAAATTGGTGATGAGAGAGATTAGGCTAGATAGATACATCTGGACCCAACTGCATAGAGATAACAACTGAATCCTTGAAAGTTGATGAGATTAACAGAGAAAGAATATAAAGGAGGAAGGAAAGAAGGCCCAGAGCCTAGAGGTAAAAGCACAGGCAGCTGGATATGGATGACGATCCATCCAGCAAAGGGAATTAAGAAGAAGCATTCAGATAGGTAGGAGAGCTCAGAAAGAGCACTGCTGTGAAAACTCAGGTAGGAAAAGGTGATTGGTGTCAAAAGCTCAAGACATCCAGGATAAGGATTGGGAAAAGACCATCAGACCTCACAATTGAGACATCATTGGTAACTGGAAAAAGTAATTTTAGTTAATAATAGAATAATATTAGATAATTGTAGATATATTGATATATAATAGAATACAATAGAAGTTGGAAGACATATTATGGGGAAGATTGAGAAGTGAATGAGAGGAAAGGAAGTGGAGAAGAGTGGAGAAAGATTTTTTTCTGGGAATGAATCTGTAAAAGGGAGGAGAGATACAGGATGATAGCTTGAAGGGATGGTCAAATGAGGATTTCTTTTAAGGATAGGGAGACTTGGCCGTATTTGTACACAGGAGGGAGGAGGTGTGATCTTGAAGTGCTTCACTTTTCTGGTTAGCCTGCTCTTGACACACTCCAACTTAACCTTTTTTCCTAAAATGTGGTGCCCCAAACTGAACACAATATTCCAGGTATGGTTTATCCAGAGCAGAGTACAATGAGATTCTCACCTCCTTATTCCTGAAAGCTATTTTTTCTCATTTAATAAGCCCAAGATTGCATTACCTTTTTGGAAGGGTTACCATTTCACAGCTTTGACTCAAGTTGTATCAATTAAAATCCACACATCTTGCTTCACAGGAACTTTTGTTCAGTCCCATCTCCCACCCCCATCCTTATTGGTAAAGTTAAGTTTTTGTAATCCAAGTGTAGAATTTTGCTGAACTTCTCTGTGCCTAATTTTCCTCATCTATAAAATGAGGGGACTGGATTTGATGGCCTCTAAGGTCCTTTTCAGCTGTAAATCTGTAATCCTATGGCTAACAGCTTTTCCCCCAACCTAGATGATTCTCATTAACCCCCTCCAATTCTTCTTATGGAACCATCCTGCTCTCCAGGCTCCCAACTTTGAAATTTAGCATCCTGTTTGACCTGTCTCTCCCTTAACCTCTACTATATCCAGTCAGTCACTAACTTCTTTCAACTCTTCCTTGGTAATGTCTCTCACCTATTCTTTTTTCTATTCATACTATTAAAACCTTTGTTCAGGCCTTTTATCACTTCACGCCTGGACTACTGACTACCCTACCTTGTTTCTCTCCTTTCAGTACATCTTACGTATCTATATTAATTACTGAGCCCTTGGAGTTCACTGAGTATTAAGCAGCTATGTAGCACAATGGAGCCGGAGTGTGGGTGGACCTGGAACGGAATGGAGTGTGGGACTTGCAGTCAGGAAGACCAGAATTAAAATCTAGCCCCAGACATTAACTGTGTAACCCTGAACAAGTCATTTAACCTCTGTCTGCTTCAGTTCCATCTGTAAAATGGGCATACTAGTGTAACCTACCTTCCAGGGCTATTGTATTATATTTATTCCATCAAATGGAATAATATTCGTAAAGTGCTTAGCACAGTGCCTGGCACTTAGGCAATACTATGTGCTATATGAATGTTAGCTATTTATTATCGTTGTTATTATTATTTATTATTATTATTATAGCTGGGCTAGTACTTAGCAAGTACTAGCTGGATACCTTGGGCAAGTCACTCAACCGCTGTCTGCCTCAGTTTCTTCATTTGTAAAAAGGGAACAAAAATAGCACTTAACACTTAGCTTGTTGTGAAGACCAAATGAGTTAATATTTGTAAAGCTTTTTGCGAAACTTAAAGCACCATATAAATGCCAGCTATGATTACAATTATATTCCCTCCCACCAGGTGACTTTTCTTAAGGTACCAGCTTCATAAGTCACCTTTTTGTTCAAAACCCTCCTATATCTCCCTATTACCTTAACCTCTGCAAATTCTTCAGACAATTATTCAAGGTTCTTCACACTCTCCTCCATCTCTCCAGCTTAATCTCCCAACATTCCCAAACACAAATCTTCTGGTTTAATCAAATTGGGCTGCTCATTGAACCTGGAAAACCATCATCACCTTCTGTCTTCCTGAATCATACATCTCCTTCAAGAAGCATTTCAAATCCCATCTGTTTTATCAGATCTTCCCTGGACACTTCAGCCCCAAATGATCTCTCCCCTCCTTGTACTCTTATGTTATCTGTCCCTCCCAATTAGCAATTAATCACCACACTGTGTTATAACATCTTGTGCAAGTCAGGATCTTGTCTTGTGCCTTTTTGTATCCCCCACAGTGCCTAGCACATAACAGGTGCTCAATAATAACTTGTTAATTGATTGAAATATTCGCTGATTGACAACAGAAGCAGATGTAGAGAGGAGGTTTCAGTGAGCTGGCTGAGTCCATAGACCATACCAAATGGTAGATGTCAGAATAGGGTTTTGAATTCCCTATCCTGGGCTCATGTCAGCAACTTTATTGAGCTCATGTCTCAATGCCACTTGAGAATTAATATAGAATTAACAAAATATGCGAGCAAAACTCTGCTGGGGCACTAAAGAAGGCACACAGAGGCTTGGAAGCAAAAGCAGAATTTGACTGGCAAACTTTCAAGCCAGGGTAATTGACCATGAGAATGATATGAACTATCTAGGCATGGGCAAGGACCAGAGGCCCTATCCATCAGCCAGCTAGCATTTTATTTTTAAAGCCCCTAATTTCTAGCTCAGCACCATTTCTCTCTAGCTCAGCACCTTTCCAATTCAGTACACATGGTAAAAAATTAAAATGAAGTTATTAAGTGTCATAAAACGAAGAAACCAATGAAAGGTTCTCAAATTAAACTGAGCCATTAAGACTTTTATGATAAGAGAGTGGTGAGGAATGTTCCCTCTAATTTTTTTTAGATGAGCACATGCTGCATGGGTTAACACATGAAGTCTTAGCATATGTGAGTAAAGTTTACTGTCATAATCAAACGAAAAGGTCATATATGTAGTAAAGAGTTAATCATTTTGTGCTTCATTGTATGTAATTAATGGTTTTAAAAATTTGTATAAATGAAAGTAATTTCCATGACTTCTGTATTATCAGACCAAATTTTTACAGTTTTCCTCTTTATACTTTGTTAGATCTCTATTCCAATGCCTATGCCAAAGGTTTTCCCTGACATTTTGTACAGTTTATTTTCATTACATAAAGACAAGCATTGAACCACAGGTGTATCAATTAATGGTGGGATGGAGCTCCTGAATTTGACTGATACTACCTGGAGGTCCCTGTACCACTGACCTTGCCCTTGGGGTAGAGCTAAGCCTTCCTGTGCTCCCCCATTGCTGGCACCCTAACCTTTGGAAAGGTCTTTCCTCAAACTCTGGAAAGGGCAGAAAGTGATTCTTTTTTTCCCTAGATGCTTACATTTAGTATACTTTTTTTGTTTTTTGTTTTTAATATTTACTTATTTATTTTTAGTTTTCAACATTCACTTCCATAAGCTTTTGTGTTATACATTCCCCCCCCTTCCCTAAAATGGTGTGCAATCTGATATAGGCTCTACGTATACATTCCTATTAAACATATTTTCACGTTAGTCATGTTGTAAAGAAGAATTAGAACCAACAGGAGGAACCACACGAAAGAAGCAACAAAAAAAAAATAACAACAACAACAAAAAAGAGCAAACAGTATGTTTCAATGTGCATTCAGACTCCAGATTTCTTTCTCTTGATGAGAACAGCGTTTTTCATCATGAGCCTTTTGGAGCTGTCTAAGATTCTTGCATTGCTGAGAAGAGCTAAGTCTATCAAAGCTTGTCATTGACTAGCTTTGTTGTTACCGTGTACCATGTTCTCCTGGTTCTGCTCACTTCACTCGGCATCAGTTCATAGAAGTCTTTCCAGGTTTTTCTGAACTCCACCTGCTCATCATTTCTTATAGCACAATCGTATTCCATTACGTTCATACACCACAACTTGTTCAGCCATTCCAGGGGGTGATTCGTAAGCATCGTTTATTTCTGTTAGAGCAAGTAGAGAACTGAAATGGACAAGGATCATGATGTGCTATTAAGAAGATCAGCTTCAACTTCAAACCATATTATAAATATCGGTCATCAAAACCATCTGGTAATGATTAGTTAGTAGAGAGATAGATCAATGGAGCGGACCAGACAAGGGAGAATCCAAAACAATGGAACTAAGTGGTGAAGTGGATAGAATACGGGGCCTGGAGCCAGGAAGCCCTGAATTAAAATGGGACCTTAGACATTTACTAGTTGTGTGACCCTTGACAAATCACTTAAACTGTCTGCCTCGGTTTCCTCAACTATAAAATGGGGTAATAATAGCACCTATCTTCCAGAGTTGTTGTGAGGATCAATTGAGAAAATAATTGTAAATGTTTACTCAGCATAGTGCCAAGCATATGGTAAGTACTATGTTTAGCTATTGTTACTGTAAGTAATAACCTAGTTTTCAATATACTAGAAAAAGTAAATTACTTAATAAAGAACTCCCCATCTGATAAAAATTGCTGGGAAAATGGAAAGCAGTCTGATAAAAATTAGGCTCAGACCAATACTTCACACAATATCCCATAATGCTTTCTAAATGGATACGTGACCTTAATATTAAGTACTATGCTATAAAAAAAAAACTAGAAGCAGATCATAGCTCTCATAGCTATGGATGAGAGGTATATTTTTAACCAAATAAGAGATAGAGGAAATTACAAAATATAAACTACATAATTTTTATTACATGAAACTGAAAAGCTTCTGTACAAACAAAATTTATGAACCTAGGATAAGAAGAGTATGAGTTGGGGGCAGCTAGATGGCACAGTGGATTAAGCACCAGCCCTGGAGTCAGGAGGACCTGAGTTCAAATGTGACCTCAGACACTTACTAGCTGTGTGACCCTGGGCAAGTGACTTAACCCTAATTGCCTTAAAAAAAAAAGAGTATGAGTTGAATGGGGAAAAAAATCTTTGTAATAAATTTCTCTAATACGGTTTGGTATCCAAGATATATAAACAACTAACACATACACATATATGTGTGTGTATATGTGTATATATATATATATATACATATATATATATACACACACACACACACACACACACACATATATATATTTTTATATACTGTGTATAAATATATGTTATACATATCTATATCTATCTATCTATCTATCTATCTATCTATCTAAAAGCCATTCTCCATTAGATAGATGGTCAAAGGATATGAACAAACAGTCCTCATAAGAATTGAAAACTATTAACAACCGTATGAAACCATGTGCCAAATCACTAATACTAAAAGAAAGATAAATGCAACCACCCTGAGGTTTCGCCTCTGTGGCAGGGAGCAGTTTCCTGATGTAGTTCCCCCTACACTGACACAGCTTTCTCCCCGACTTTTCCACAACACCCACACAACTTCCTTTGGCCCAGCTTCCCTAGAGGCTTCCCTGGTGAAGCTTCCTCACCTCACAAAACCTGTTTGGCCCCAGCTCTTCTGACAGAAGCTTCCTGGCCTAGAGCCAATAAAAAGCCTAAGCCATGTGGGCTCCAGTTCTCTCAGACTTGGTGGGTGTAGGAGACGCACAATTCACGATACCTTGATGACTAACTGATTGGACATGTTTCTAAGTAGAGATGAGAGAGGCACTCATCCTGAGAAGCTAAGAGCTGCTGTCTCCTTGCTGTATATTCTTGCTATGTATGTGCAAACGTTCATTGTTAAGTGTAAAATTTTACTAAATTAAGGCAAATGTTCATTGCCATATGAGTGCCTCATTTTGTCCCAACATCGAATGTGAATTAAGAGAACATTGGCTTTAGAGTTGTGCTTAAGACAATCTCCCACCTTACAAATGGGCAAAGATGGCAAAAGATGGGAATAGTCAATGTTGGAGGGGTTGTGGGAAATTAGGAAAAACTAGTACTTTGTTGGGGGAGTTGTGAATCAGTACAAAAATTTTGGAAAACAATTTGGACTTACGCAAACAAAGTGACAACAATGTCAATACCTTTTCACCTAGAGATTCAATTATTATGTTTATACTCCAAGGAGGACTTTAATAAGAAGAAAGTCCCCATATATACCAAAACATATATAGCAATACTTTTGTGATAGGAAAGAATTAAGAACAATGTAGATGCTCATTGGAGAATGGCTAAACAAATTGTAGTACATGAATGTATTGGAACATTATTCTGCTGTAAGAAATGATGAATCTGATGAACAGGGAGAATCAGGGAAAGAGCTACATGAACTGATGAAGAATGAAGCAGAGTCCAGAAAACAGGGGTGGAGGTGTGGAGGTTAGCGGTAGAAGGCCTCTGAGTAATATGAGATGAGGAAGAGAGAACAGGGAGTTCATGGAGAATGGCCTCACTTTTTTCTCTAAAATGTGAAGAGAGATTTTCAGCTGAGAGGGTAAGGGGAAGAGGATAGTGGATTAATAAAGGAGGATTGTCTCAGCAATGAGGGCTCAGTTAAGGTTGTATAACATAAATTTGTAGTGGACCCAGTCAGAATTGTGGAGTGATTTTCTCCACCTTTCTTCAGCAGCATGTGCATAGGAGCCAAGGAGTAGGTGATGGGAGTACTCCAAGGCTGAGACTTGGCAGGGTGCAATCAGTAATACAATAAGGGGCTCAAGGACTCAGAAGAGGACAGTCTAGAGTTGAATTGGTTCACCAAGGGGGCAAGATGGGGAAGTAGGAGATAGTGGCTAGTGGAGGGGAGGTGCTCTGGGAGACAACTGAGGGGTCAAGGGATTGTAAGTTGCAGTATGGATGAAAAATAGGGTATGGTAAGGGAAGGCAGGGAAAGAGGTAGAAAATCAATAGATTATGGTCATATGAGAGGATTTCAGTATTCTTGAAGTGGTGCATTTGTGGGTGATGGCAAGATGAAAGGTATGACCATCTTTGTGTATGTCTAAGGTGGGGTAGAGGAAAAGTTCATGGGAAGTGAATAGGTTGACAAACTGAATGTTCCACAATGAACTGTGTGTTTGAGGGAGTATCAATATGCATGTTGGAGTCCCTTAGTACGAAGGCAAGAGTTGAAGAAGAGAAAAAAATTGTTAGGAGATCTTGTCTCCAGGTCATTTTTTATCAAAACGATCACTGTTAGTAACAGCTTCAGGTGGGCATCAGAAACATCCTTATTGGTTTGCTGACCTCAGAATTTTTCTGTCTTTGAAACAAATACAGTTAGTTATACTCAAAGGTAACTGGTAGGTCACTCGCATGTCCATTATCTAAGGGCAAGAAACGGCATGGATAATTGAAGCCCACAGTTAATTCAAAAAGCCATCAGCAAAGAGTGTTGCCCTGTCTCCAAAATCTAGGTCCATAATGAATTTTTCAGAACACAGATAGTCATTCAAAAAACCTTTGGGCTATAGCTCTTTAGCTGGACAGATGATGAACCATATCCTTTTAGTTTTGTGATCATATGAGGGCATTTCTGTATAGCAATCGTGTTATAATTCTTCCTATCTTGAATGTAGGAAATAGGGTAGAGTAGAAAAGGCTTTTCCCTAAAATGATGAATTTACAGAGTGTTTATACCACTTGCAGTCCTTCAGCATGGTAGAAATAATAGAGATCTTCACTTGGTTATAAAGAATAATTAGTTCAAATGAAATGCTACCAGATGGCAAGGTGGAATGAGCTCTTCCTCCCAACTCTGCCTTCTTTTATGTTATCCTTGTGGGGCCCTCCCCAGTAACTTCACAGGAGTGTCCTGAATTTTGCCATTTCTCGTCCACAAGGTGATAATTCCTTTGCTCCCTTACCAACTGAAGGCATATTTCATGCCTCTTGCTCCAAGTACAATTTGTAGAATTTGCCCCAGACATCAAAGTTCCCAGTTACAGAGAACTGCTAGAAAATTATAGGTCTACTAGCTAGACCTATTTTATTCCAACAGCTGCCTCATGATGAAGTCTCTCAAACCCTAGGAAATAGGTTTTCTTCCTTCTCACAACAAAAGGAAAGGGTCTAGCCTCCATCAATAGCTGATGAGAAACTTTCCATTTTCTCTCTTAACCTGCTCTCCACTTAACTTCTCTCACATTCTGAAAGGAACTTTTTCTTCCCCTTTCTTGAAAGCAATAACAAGCAAAAAAAAAATTGGCTGAAGACATGGGGCCCTCTTCAAAACACAGTTCTCATGGAATGACCTTTCATTAATGTTACTTTGGGGAAAAATCGTCCTTGAGAATGCTGATACAATGAGCACACTGTCACACTAGAAACCGAGAAACAAAAAAACAAGGCTGGATGGCTCAAGCATGGCTTCAAGAGAGGCTGCCAGCTCACTGGAGAGTGAACCGAAGGCATTAGGAAATCTATAGGAGCTATTTCAGGTCACAGTCAAATTGGAAACTCATCTTGAGTGGGAGGCCTGTGGAAGAAGACCTTTAATATTCAGAGAGAGGGAACACCCTCTTATTAACTTGTTTTGAAGAAACAAGAAAGAAAAGGAGGAGACAAAAAGAAAATCGGCCAGAGCAGTGGGCTGGAGGGCAGTGGGCTAGAGAATTGGCCTAGGGATGCTGTATCAGGACCTGTAGGCAGATTGAGAGCACTGTTTTGAGGGGTTCTGGGTAGTCACAACCTTCTTCCATTGGGATGTCTCCTTGAAATCCCACTTTTGAAATTACATTCTTTTGGATTGTTTTATCTTTCTGTGAGTCCCTTATTAAAATCAGAAATATCCTTTGGAATGTTTAACATATCAAGGCATTATCAGTCAGGAATAACTGAGTTTAAATTCACTTATCAAAGAGAAGGGAGGGAAAAAAATTTGGAACTCAAAATTTTATTAAAAAATGAATGTTAAAAATTGTTTTACATGTAATTGGAAAAGTAAAATACAATTTAAAAGATGATGACCTAATATGAAAGGTAATATCTGAGTCAGGGATCCTAAAAGAACCACCATAGTCTGTAACTGGAATGGACCTTAGGGATCATCTGATCCAAAACCTTTTTAAATAACTGAGAGTTAACCAGGATCTAGTTGCTGAGTGTGGAGTTAATTAGCTCAATTATTTGAGAATGGAGAGTTAAGTTAATGAGCCCAAGGTTATAAGTGCAGTCAATCCTCAACTTTTATGGGGGTAACATTCCTAGAAACTGGCATGAAAATTAAAAAAGTGAATTTTGATTCGCTGAACCTATGGGAAATAGCCAGTTAGGTTTCCATGACCACCAAAAACTATAATCTTTTCCTAGAGATGGCTGAAAATACACTTTTCTGCATATGGTTCTTTATAACAGAACACTATTCTGATAATATGCACTTTTCCTAACACAGTAACCATGAAATAACCCATAAAATTCAATACACAAAATAAAATTGTAACATTCAAAAATTTTTCTCACTAATAATTATCTAGACTTTTGTGAACTTTTATGCTAACATTTCAATAAAAACCCATTGATTTCAGGCAATATTCACTTTTCATAATGTGAAATTTACAGTATCATAAATATTGTGCGACAAATAAAATTCTTAAAACACAAATATTTTTTAACCTGAATCTTACCTTCCACTGTCTCAGATGGTGGTGTGAGGGCACGGTACTGGTGGATGGCATTGGAGATCCTGTGAATGACTTCTGCTTCCTGCATGAGATCCTTAAGGGTCTTGGAGTATGGGAGCACAGCAGAGCTCAGTATGATCCCAGCCACTCCACAGACTTGTGCTCATCTCACCTCTCATTTTTTTCTCTACTTCCCATAGTCATGAACATGCATGGTTGCCAATATGAAAGTGAAAATGAGGTTCCCAATAAAGTCATGCAAACACTTGAAGTCACCGATTGACTGTATAAGAATTTCTCCATGGGGAAGTTATTGAGAAATAAAACAGTGTGGGATAGTCAGTTCAAACATCCCCACCAAGCTCATGGGGTACTGACTATGTCCGTAGTAGCAATAGCAGATGTCGTGTCACCTCGACTCTTATTTAAGCCTAGGTCAGCTCTCAAGCATTATTAGAATAATTATCCAGTGTAGATATTTGAAAGTTTCTCTCAATGACACTCTTTTTTTTCCTAATTTTTTTTTCCTCTCCATGTCCCTCCCCAAGATGGCACGCAATGTATAGGCTATACGTATACATTCCTATTAAACATATTTACACATTAGTGATTCACCTACACTCATTTCATTCCCACTAAGATTAATGGCACACATTTGCCAGCCAGTTTCAGTGAAGCTAACTGCCCTGTGTAGGGACTACCCCAGACACCTTTGGCCCATCAACTCCTTTGTCCTCTGTTCTAAAGAACTGAGCTAACTAACTCCAAATTCAAGAGGCAGATTCCGGTCAACTGTTTATGGCTAATATTGCAGGACATTGACTCAGACCTATTACTTCTCCCTGCTAGTTTATACCATTTGTCACCATCTCTCTACTCACACAGCTACCACCCTAGTTCAGGCCTTCACTACAGCTACTGCAATAGCCTTTTAATTAGTCTCCCTACCTCAAGTCTCTCCCCACTTCAATCCAGCTGTCCAGGTGATTTAGTGTAGGTCTGACCATGACACTTCCCTGCTCAGTGAACTCCAATGGCTCCCTATTGCCCCCAGGATCTAATACAAACTACTCCATTTGCTATTTAAAGCCCTTTATAACTTGGTCCCCTCCTACTTTTCCAGTCTTCTTACAGTTTACTCCTCTCCATCCACATTATGAGATCACTGCACTGGTCTCCTTGCTGGTCCTCACACACATTCTATCTCCCAGCTGTTTTTGGGCTAGCTGTCCCCTGTGCCTGGACTGCTTGCCCTCCGCACTTCTGACTCTCAGTATCTCTGGCTCCCTTCGACACTTGGCTTAATCCCACCTTCTGAAGGAGGCCTATCCTGGTCCCCTCATCCACTAGTACCTTCCCTCTAAGATTACCTTCCATCTACTTTGCATATATATCTTGTATGTACCTAATTATTTTCATGTTTTCATGCCCCCATTAGAATGAAAGCCCCTTGAGGGCAGGGGCTGTTTTTGCATTTTTATGCATCTCCAGGGCTTAGCACAGTGCCTGGTACATTTAGTAAATGCATGTGGACTGACTGAGTTTTCATTAGCTCCTCCACAGGATAGAAGGGGAAGGAGGGAAAGCTCAATTCAATTGGATTTGCCATTTTTGAGCACCTCTGAGAACTAGCAAAGAAAAGAAGCCAGCACTGTTTCCTGAAATGAAGCTTTTTGCATTGTCTTGGGGCACAGCCATAACTAGATTGGGGGGGGTGCTAGGGAATATGCATCTACATAGCACTTACTATGTTCCAGGCACTCTGCTAAGTGCTTTACAATATTATCTCGTTTGAGCCTCACAACAACCTGAGACATAGGTGCTCTTACTGAGGCAAACGGATTAGGTGACTTACTCAGGGTCACACAGCTACTAAGTGTCTGAGGCCCAATTTGAACCCAGATCTTCCAGACACCCAGACTTCCCATCATTCTATCCACTGAACCACTTACCTGAACAGGGCAACCAGTGCTTTGGCCCAGGCTACTAACATGGGGGATGCTTTTTTCTCCTAACGGTGCCCAAGTGGAACAGTACATGCTTCTTTCCCATAGGAACACAGAGACAGTGGAGGACCTTGAGACGTAGATGATTGCTTTTGTGTTCAAGTATTTTGAACAGGTTTGCCCCATGAGGGGAGTACATCTACCCCCTGCCTTGCCCAACCCCGGACTCCTATCTTCCTTTGCCACCAGTGTCCTGCTTCCATATCATCTGGCCTAGAGATTCAGATTTGTTCAGGATGCCTGGGATAAGTGGGAAACCCAGAGCCATAACTGTCACAGACTGATTAGGTTCTCCAAGTATCAACTGTCCCAGGGGCTTGATTCTTCTTTGTAAGAAGAAGGGGATCATCTCTGTCTCCAGGTCTTCTATCTCAACCCCACACAGGAGCAGGATCGTGTCTTCCCCAAACCTCACTGAATTTGTACCAGGTGTCTGAATTCCTAGTTGTATCACCAGCCTTACCTTGTACTCGGGCCTCTGTGTCTGTCCCCTGACTCCAATGACTTTGTCCTAACTTCAAGGTTTCCCAGGCTCGGCTCTGGACTAGGGACTTCAATTAACCATGTACAGTCACAGGCGATCAAAAGTGAAACATTGTCTGTGAATGACACAGTTCTATAGCTCTGAACACAGATCACATCTTGAGATCAGCAGACAAGGTCAGGTGTTTACAATATAACTCTGAAACCTTTGCTTACGCCGTGAACATTCTTGCTGGAAAACAACCCAAGTAGCTCTCAAAAGGGAATCCAGTTACAAAAAGAAAACAGCAGTGGGCCTCCATACCTTTGTGTGCTATTTATACTTTCCTGACCAATCAGAAGAGGCTGCTCTATTCCTCCACAACAGCCAGCGGTGTGTTTTTGCACATTCTTCTTTGAAAAACCTGAAATCCAATCCCATACACAAGAACAGTCATAGAATCAGAGGCCAGCCTCGGTGCCTGATCATGGCATCATTTTGCATCCTTAGTCATTATGTCACGAAAGCTATTGATAAAAGCTTGGATCCTTGGAGACGATGGGATTGTCCACATTGGCAGGTAGAAGCTATTACATTCCCTGATAGAGATGTTCAATGTCTCCAAGTGTTCCCTATAGTCCCATTAAAATTACGTGCTTCCTTCCCCATACCCCCCCCCCCCCCGGGCTTTCATCAGTCTAATATAAGCATCTGACACACCAATGCACACACGCACACAGAGTGAGCTGGCGTGAGTTTTTATTTTTTTCTCCTGGGAGCCAAAGAAACCCTGAGTCAGATTACTGGCCTTAAATCCAAGGGTTCCTCATCTTTTTTTAAAACATTTAATCGGTATACAAAATCCTTTCAGACTGGTAAGAAATTGTCTATAGCTGAGATTATCCCTCAACTACCAAACTAATAAAGTTTTTAATACTCTCAGTGCCTCCGTGAACATGAGAACCAGATGAACTGAGACCAAAACAACAGGGACTTTCTGAATCCATCTCTCTTCTTCTTATACTGTGTGGGGGCAGGGCAGGCAGCAATAAACATCCATATCTTAAAATAAAAGCCTTGGGAAAGAAGAATTCTTTTGGATGGAAACTCAACAAGGGTAAGAAGAAAAGTGGTGTTGATGGTTTGGACTTGGAAGCAGCCAAAGACAACAGTATGGGAAGAAATTATTTTGAGACCTGAAAACAATGTTTTAGGGCCACAGAGAACTCAGGTTTCAATAGGTAAGGGAAAAGACCAGTTGACAGGTTGTTGGCATTTGGGTGTGTCCAAAATCTTTTCATAAGTGGCTTGATGCTTATAGAGGCACACACTAATCTCACAGGCCCCACGACCTGTAATGCTGCTGTTATGGGGAATTCCTCATGGGTAAGACAAAGTGAAGTAAAAGCTCCTTGTCTATCTATTTCCCTAGAAAAACTATCTCAGGCTCGTAGGAGGAGGGCAAGGAAAGATCAGAGGGAAGGGCCTCCTCAGGGAAATAACCAACTGTATTTGAAAACAGCACCATTGACAAGATCTCTTTCTGTGCCAAACTTTCATCCTTGACTGGTTTACACCATCCACCCTGTACTACTAGCTCTTGTGATTCCTAGATAAGGACAGCATTCTAGCTGGCAGGGGACAGTCAGCTGTTAGGATCTGCATGCATGTTCCAGAGTTCCAAAGATTTAGAGCTAGAAGGGAACTTGGAGATCATTTAGTTTAATTCCTTAATTTTACAGATGAGGAGACTAAAGACTGGGGACCTAAGTGGTTTGTCTAAAGTCATACAGGTAGACCTACATTGTAGAACAAGGATTTGACGCCAAATCTTCTGACTTCAAATGTAACGTTGTTTGGTTTGCTTGTTTGTTTTGTTTTGCTTTGGGTTTTGGTTTTTTTTTGGTTTTGTTTTGGGGTTTTTTTTGCATATTTGGGGAGGAGAGGAGAGAGAGGATCAGCTTTTAAGTTAGAAGGCTTGACTTCAATTCTCAGCTCTGCCACTTATTAACTGTGTGACTATGAACAAGTAACTTCACCTCTCTGAGTCTCTATTTCCTTCTTAGTCTTGTTGAAGTGGGATTAGTAATGCTTGGACCCCCCCGTTAGCTGACCTCTAAGGTCCTTCCCAGCTTATAAGTCTGTGGTCCTCTCTTACAGAGTTGTTGTGAAGCAAGTGCAAAGCATCATATAAATGTGATTCATCATCATATATTATGGTTTGTTTGTTTTTCCTTAAAAAAAAAAGAATATTCCAAGAACAGCCGAAAGCCAGATTTAATCTTTTCTTTTATTTGCTCAGTTATGATAATCAAGAAACAAAATATTAGATGTAAAAAAATACCAATTGTGCAATTTTAGCCATTTTCAAAAGAGGATAACATAAATGTCAGGACCCATCAGGCTATATTCCCCTTCAGCAAATAATTGTATCCAGAATAGTCTTTTGATGCATTGAAACTGAAGTGGGTTGTTAATGCCATTCATTTCTGAAAGGGCAATCACTACATTCCACTACCTTTCAGAGTAAATGTTCAGAGCAAATGTCCTAGGCATTAGTCAGTCTTCTGGGGACTATCTGACAGTGGAGACACCTTTTCCATCCACTTTTACTTACTTTGAGTTGTGCCACCCCCTCCCCCAATGGAATTCCAGTCTCTTCAGAGCAGGAAGTGGTTTTTGGTTTTTCTTTGCATCCCCAGGGGTCCAGCTGCTCGTACTAGACTCCAGCACTTAACCTTGCCTATAGAAGGTACTTAAAAAGATGTTACTTTGATTGTAGAGGATTGGATTCCTGTTGTTTGTCCTTCCTTCTCAAAGGGAACCATGACATCACAATGCCATGACCTGCAAGTGAATTGGATTCAAGTGAGAGAGGACTGTACAAAGTCACCAGCCTCACTTTCTCCTCCAGAGCCATCTGGGTCCAGTGGCAAGATACAGATCAGAGACAACTGGAGATGGTCCTGGAAACAGGAGGAGACCTTGGCCTTAAGTTCAAGTCTTTCCAGGCTCTTGGTTTGACTGAGGCAGCGATTAAAGCTAGGTAAGAGAGATGAGGCAAAGAATGACCTCTTTTATTTAGTAAAAACGATGAAAAATCAATTTGGGATGGGAAAACCCTCAGGGTTTCTGGCCCAAACAGAAACCGTTGCTATTTACACTCACTCTGAGCCGTCAGAGCTCAAACAATTAATTCTACCTATCTTCCTTCCTTCTCTCTTTCTCCTTCCTCCTCTCTCTCTGTCCTCTTAGGGTATATCTTAAGGTATATGCCCAAAGGAATATAAAATTCTGATGATTGATTAGATTGCAGTGGAAAGGTAAAGGCACTTCCTAACCTCATCCTAACTTTTGCCTCTCAAACATGTTTTTCTGTACTGTTTGATCAACTAATTCACAGCTCATTGGAAAGGACAAAGAGACTAGAAGCTAGAAAAGCTGAGCTTGAGTCCTAGGATTTGTCACATTGTGATCACAATGCATTCATGGAATCACAAGACTGCTGAAGCCAGAAGGAACATAAGAGATCGTGAGTCCAACCCACTCATTTTACGCAGAAGAAAAGTGAAGTCCTGAAATCCTCAGGATTTGAACAAAATCACACAGATGCCACAGATGGGACTAGAACCTGGGTTTCCTGACTCCTGTGCTGTTTCCAGTATACCAGAAGCTCATGTAACCTTCCCGTCTCTCATTTTTCTCATTGTAAAATACGAAAAAAAATCCCAGCTGTAATTATAGCCTATGGTTGTTTTGGTTTTCTTTAGATGCAACTCCTTTTGGGATAGCAAAGAACTGGAAACAAAATAGATGCTCATTCACCAACTAGGTAATGACTAAGCAAATTGTGATATATGAAAGTAATGGAGTATTACTGTGTCCTAAGAAATCATAAATGGGATGAATACTGAAAAGCATGGCAAGATCTAACTTGAACTGATGCAGAGTGAAGTCGACAGAGACAAGAAAACAATATGCAATGTAGATGAAAAGAACAACCACGTAACAAAAATTCAAAGTGAATGTAACAAAAGTATAAGGCCCAAACAGGACTTTTATGAAGAGATATGAGAGGACACTCCCAACTCACCCCTTCATGGAGGTGGGAAGTTTGTAGGTATTACGCATGGCACATGTTTTCAGACCTTCTCAAAGTATTGATTAATAATGCTGGTTTCTCCTTCCCCCATTTCCTTTCCTTTTTTTGTCTTAAAAAAATACTATCTGTTATATGGGATGGTTCTCTGGGAGGAGGAGGAGGAGAGATGTTGGGGTAACTATGATGATGAAGAAACTTACTTTAAAAATTGTAGTAAGGCATTTGGGATACCTTTTATATAGAAGTTTTCT